>NC_080668.1:19060931-19370850 GCF_027579445.1 Ammospiza nelsoni | reverse complement strand
ATCCCTTGACTATCCACATAAACTCTGCACTGTGCTTTCCTTGACCAATCACCCTGTGCCACCAAAACTGCAAAACATGGAGTAGACGAAAAAGAAGACAGGGACTACACCCCAATTCCTCCATCTTGCTTCCTATCTACAATATACTAAAAATCCCAAAACCTAAATTTCTCTCCCAAGTGACATACTACACTACTCTCCATTATCTATTTCACACTTTGGTAAATTCTAATCTATATCAAAGTCTTGGAAGTCCTCTCCATGGCGAAGGATAAAGACAGTGTTTCTCTGGGGGTCAGGACCCCTCAGAGCAGACACAGAAATATTCCCTGTGCCCTGGATTGCCACACATTTAACCTAAAATCCTTTAACTCTTAATATGTGAAGTTATCCAAAAATGTTCCAGGTAAGCAGGATTATAAGGAGAAGAAATAGAGAACAGAAAGACAGCAGATCCATAGAAAGACACACACATAAGCACCAACTGCTGGGGTACCAGCACTGCTAACAGAGGAACCCCAGGAGAAGGCAGGATCCAGACCATAAGCTGGCCTTGTGCTCCGGCTTTTAACCCCCTCGGCCTTCCAGGGCCCGCCCCTGGGGTGAGACTGCCAGTTGTCCAATCAGAGGCAGGGTAGGCACCAGCTGCTGGGGTGTGATTGATTGACAGATCAGCCAATCAGAGCCCGGTTAACACTGCCCCTGCTATGTGACTGACAGCTCTGCCAGGCCAGGGCTGGGGGCAGGGCTCTGTTCCCCCACAAACCAAGGCCTGACCAGGCCCTGGCCCTACACGGGCATTCCGAGCATCCCAAGGTGTCTCGGGACATTGATCTCATCCAGCCTCTGACAGTGACCACAGTGACATTACGGAACCTCATGGAACCAAGGGTCCACGGTGATATGGTGGACCTCCGTGTACTGAGGAGTCCATTGTGGCTGAGAGGCAAGATGTCTTCACAGACTATTCAATGGGTGAATGTAGGGATGTTAGCATCTTTGAAATGGGTCTTAATGTCTCTACTAACTTCAAGAAACATTTTAACTACAGAGGCTGGACAGCTTGGTATAGGAACGTGCTTCTTGTTGACGGAGTGACAAAACTATTCTTTGTTTTCTTAAAAAGGAAAAAAAGCTCAGAAGTTTCTCTCACCAATTATGTGAAAAGACATTTCATAGGAAGCCTCCTGAAACAGAAAAGGGTGTGCACAAGCCTGAACTTCTGAACTCTGGGTTAAAATCACTGGTTCAAGAGGGGAATATGGGGTAGGGGGTTCAAAAAGTCTGTATCGTCTGAGTACCTCAGCCAATGGGGAAAGGAAGGGGGCAACATGTGGCTAGGAGCTTTGATAAAAGGAGGCTGATCCCTCTTGAAACTTCGAGGAGAAAACTCCATGGGCATGTGCCCTGGTGGATTCTCTCCCTTTATTCCATTAAAGTTGAAGGACTCCTCTGTCTCCTTTATGGACACTGGCTTTTCATAGTGTGATTTTCCATACATGACACCATGGAACATCACAGAACCAGGGAGCCATTGTGACACATCAAGGCCCTGTTGGAACAGAAAAACCATTGCTGACAGTACAGAACTCATGGAACCAAGGGGCCATTGGAACAATGCACATCCAAGGACACCATGGTGACACTATGGAACCTCATGGAATCAGGGAGACCATTGTGACACTCTGGTACCTCACAGAATAAGGGGGACCATTACGAAATTCAGGACCCTGTGGAAACAAGGGTCAAGGATGAAGCTGTGGGGCCCGTAGAACCAAGGAGCCATTGGGACACAGTGGGGCCGCAGGGACCCGAGGAGCCATGGTGACATTGCAAGCGCTCAGGGAAGCATGGGGCTATTGTGACACTACAGAAGAAAGGAGAACAATGTGACACTCCAGGGCCTCATGGAACCAAGGAGACCATTGTGACACTGTGGGGCCCTATGCAACCAAGGGCACAGGGAACAGGTGTGGCTGGTTTGGCCTCCCGGGGGCTGCTGGACAGGTCTGGCTGACCTTGGCATGTCAAGGCTGCTTCTCCTCTGCCCCTGAAGCACTGGGACTCTGGGCTTTCCTTCCTATGGGAGAGAATTGTCCTTGCCCTGCAGGAGCTCATGGCCAAAACTGGGATTCCTCTCCCAAATTTTCTTATATGCAAAGATTGTTCCCAGATGAAATCTGCCAGGAGAGACAGATCTGGATGCCTTGGCCACCCAGGGGCCACCTCTCATCTGCCTTTGAAACACTGGGATCATGTGCTTTTCTTTCTTATGGGAAAAAACCATCCATCTCGACCAGGTGCCCATGGCCAAAATTGAGAATCTGCCTCCAGAATTCCCAACATCCAAGGATAGCTCCCAGACAAAAGCTGCCAGGACTGACAAGTCTGGCTGGCCTTGGCTTCCTGAGGGCTGGCACTCATATGCCTATGAAGCACTGTGCTTTCCTTCCTAATGAAAAGGACTTGTCTTCCTGTCCAGGCACCCACAGCCAAATATGAGATTGCACCTCCAAAATGCCCTATGTCCAAGGAGAGTCCCTAGATGAAAGGTGCCAGGACAGACAGGTGTGGCTGTGTTGGCCTAAGGGTGGCCACCTCTCATCTTCTTCAAAAACACTTATACTTGGCTTTTTTTTTATTTTTGGTAAAAACCATCCATCCTGACCCGGTGCCCATAGCCAAACCTGGAATTCTACCTCCAAAACTCTGTACATTCAAGGATTGCTCCCAAATGAAAGCCAGACAGGTCTAGCTGCCCTTGCCACTTGGGAGCTGTCCCTCACCTGCCTCAAAACACTGTGGCTCAATGCTTTCTTTCCTATGGAAAAGAACCATTCTCAAGGAGTCCGAAGTCAAAATTGAGATTTCTCCTCTGAAATTCCATATATCCAAGGACTCCTCCATGACAAAAGCTGCCATGACAATCAGGCCTGGCTGGCTTGGGAGCCAGGACAGGAGCCACCTGTCTCCTCTTCTGCCTTTGAAACACTTGGGCTCCGTGCTTTCCTTCCTCTGAAAAAGAACTGTCATTCTTATCTACAAAGAAATGGCCAAAATTGGGATTCCACCTCCCAAATTCCCTATATCCAAGGGTTGCTTTCATACAAAAGACTAGAACAGAGAGGTCTGGCTGACTCAGGCCTCTGATGGCCACCTTTCGTTTGCCCCTCAAATATCGGTGTTCCCTGCTTTCCTTCCTATGTAAAAGAACCGTGCTTCTCCTCCAGGTGTCCATGTCTGAAATTGGGATTCCACCTCCAAAATTCCCTACACCAAGGGTTGCTCCCAGGTAAATCTGTCAGTACCATCAAGTCTGGCTGGCCTCTGGTGGATGCCCCTGCAACACTGGGGCTGGGTTCTTTCCTTGGGAAAGAAGGAAGATCCCTGGGACACTGTGGGGACCTCATGGAACCAAGGGGATCATTGTGGCACCATTGGAGCCCATGGAACCAAGGGGCCATGGTGACACAGAAAGGCCCCATGGACCCAGAGACCATTATGACTCTGTGGGGCCTGATGGAACCAGGAAGACCATTGTGACCCTTCAGGGACTCGTGTCACCAAGGGGGCATTATGACACTTCAGGTCCTCATGGAAGCAAGGGACCACTGGGACACTGTGGGGCCCCATGGAACCGAGGGAACATGGAGCAGGTCTGGCTGCAAGTACTGAGCCCAGCTGGGGTCACGGAACCATCTGCAGGCCCCAGGTGAGATATGAACTCTTTCAGTGCTTCCATCCTCCCTCGAGTGAGAGAAAAGGATAAAGTGCAGGCACATAGAGGAATAACATGAAGACACCGAGGGCAACGAAGAGGAAGTTGAGTCCCAGATGGGAGGGATGAGGAGATGTCCTCATCTTGGGGCTGCAATCCTCTGGTAAAGCTATGGAGAAGGATATAACTGATACATCAGACTCTCCTTTTCCCTGTATCGCATTGAAAAGTACGAGGAAATTACTTGTTCAGCAAAGCCCTCCATGCTAAAGTAGCAAATTTCAAAGTAGCTGTGATCCCATGAGAAGTTTGAACATGGAAAAAGGGAAGCGTGATGAGATCCTGTGCCTTCACGGGGAGAAGAAAAAGATGTCCTCAGAGATGAAGATGATTTCAGAAATAGATGAGGAGAACCTTTGCTCTTACACAACTCATCTTTTAACTAATACCCCATAAGTTGACATGGCCCATAAACACAACTGTAAAAGAGCTTTGAAAAAATGGGAGGGATGTCACAATTGCAGATTTTTCTGGGCAGTTGCTATTCATGGAAATTGAGAGTGACAAGAGAAGTGTCTCTTCTGGACAAGTCTCCGTAGCATGAAAGAGAGACTCCTCTCCTTAATTGAACTCAAGAAAGACTATTCTAGTTGGGGTAAACTGACTGAAAATTTTAGGTTTGTCTCTTTATATTGTCAGTAACAAAGAAAAGGTTGTAGGGAGAGGAGAACTGTTCTGAAAGTTGTGTTCTTATTACTCTTTCTTTTAGTTGCTATTAATGAACTTTTCTTTATACCCTCTAAAAGATTTGAGCCTGCTTTGCCATTCTCCTAATCTTATCACACAGGAGGAAATGAGTAACTATATTCTAGTGAGTGCACTGGTAATTAGCCAACACTGAAGCCACCAAAATAATTGCTGCATTCTCCAAGAAATCTCAAATTGGCGAACCAAAACCACTACAGTAACATTTCTGATGAACTGCACTAGAGCAGAGGGAAATCAAGGCAGAGCCATGGTTTGTCAGGACTTGCTTGATCCTAATGAGCCCTGTGGTGCATTTGGAGCTGAGCCCTGGAACCTCAGGGTCTGAGAGAAGACTGCACAAACCTTTCCAGGAGTCCAAGTCAGAAGAAAATTCCAAAGTATCTCAAACCATGGATGCATCCCACTGAGGTCCATCTGCTACACAGGCTCGTCATGGACTCCTTGGAGGAGAGAACTGGAGGCCAGGATGGCACAAAAACTTCTCAGAGATTCAGTGTGAAAAGGAAAATCGGGAGTACCTTAAAAAACTTGAGTAACTCAAAGTATTAATGAGCCCCACTAAATGTAAGTACAAAGCTCTCCAGGGACTCGTTAAAGCAGATAACGGGGGCCATGATTTCACAAAACTCTCACAGAGTCTGTATCAAAAGGGAAACACCAAGTAACTTAAAATAACTGAAGTTGCTTGAAGCATTAATGAGCCCCACTGAGTGTTGTTACTGACAAAGGCTCTCCAGGGACTAATTAAAGCGGATAATTGGAGGCCATGATTGCACAAACCTCTCAGAGACTCCAAGACAAAAGCCAAACCCAAAGTCCTTTGAAAAACTCTGTGAGCATTCAGGAGCCCCCAGGGCCATTACTGAGCAAGGCTCCCCAGGGACTCCTTCCAGCAGATCCTTGAGGCCACTGGGATGTGGGCTAGGGGTGGATGCTGAGGGCAGGACAATGGGCTGACAGTGCCCAGCCTGGCTGGGGCTGTGCCAGGACGCCCCAGGGCCTCAGAACAAGGTGTCTCCTCCCAGCCGTTGGTGGCACAGACACTGATGTTCCCCAGAACACCAAGACTCGGCTTCTCTTTGTCCCCACCTGTCATCCCTGCCTCCAGTTCTCTGCTCTGCCTGGGGACACTTTCTCAGTTGTGTCCCTCAGTGGAACCCATTAAAAGTCCAAGAAACTTTGGAGTTGGATTCTGACTTGGAGTTCTGGAGAGGTTTCTTCAGCTCCCTCTCAGGGACTGATGTTCAGGGCCTGAGCACAAAGCCCCAGAGGCTCATTAACGTTCTTGTGCTGTGTCTGTGCTGCTGAGCTGGGCTGGGCTCGTGGCACAGAGGCAGCTCCTGGTAACCAAGAAGAGCTTCAAAAGCACATTTCTCTTGATGAGCAGCTCTTCTGCCAGCCCAGCAGGGCTGGGACACTGCCTGCAGCCACCCCGGGCCCAGCACAGAGGCACAGAGAGCTTCAGTCAGTCAGGGCTGGGGAGGTGCTGAGAAGTGCCTGGGGCACAATCACAGCCAGTCCTTTGCACAGGAACCTCTGACTGCAGGACAATGCAGCTGCAGCTCCTGAAGCCATCTCCTAAAGCTGGAACATCCCAATGCCTACAGACCCTGTGAGTACAACTCTGGGTGTTTGTGGTGCAAAGGAGGAGAAATGCTCATGAAGCTCTGACATGCTGAGATGTTCTAATCAGTCATAGAATATTTCCAAGACAAGCTTTTTATAAAAGTGAGGAAATTTACTAAGAGTTCAAGTATTCAGTTTCCTAATATTGGAGAATGTCAGGAAGGTAGGGTTAAATATTAAAGATAGTATGAATTGCTAATCATTATATTCTTCAAGTCCCTGAGATATCCAAACTGTTGGTTTTAGCGATCAATAGATTCACAGGAGATCCCTAATGTGCTTTGAGTCACTCTGCCCATGGACAGCACCAGTGTCACCTTTGCTGGACCCATCAGGCTCAGTCTGAGCTGTCCTTTCTACAAGCTGCAAACAGAACCTGCCTCCAGCCAGTGCCCTGCAAACAACCAGGGTTCTGTACGGCCAAGGAGGGTGCACAGAGACTTGGGGTCTGTGAGTGCTGGCAAGGAGTGATCAGGCACAGGGAAACACCTGCAGGAGGAAAAATTCCAGGAAGCAGTGAGAAGATCGGGCAATGAGAGAAAACAAAACCCAGGAATGCTGTGGCAGGGAGAGTTTAGAGATGCCCACAGGATCCCCTCCAGTGCAGCCCCTCCCTCTGAACAAGCCCTCTCCCTCCTGTGCCCCAGCTCAGCCTCCGCCCTCAGGGCTGGGGCTCCAAGGCGTGCAGCCCCTCCTGTGCAGGCAGAGCTGCAGCAATGCCGTGGGGCAGCTCTGCAGCCCCGGGCCCAGTTCCCTCTGCAGAGCGCAGGGCTGGGAGCAGCTGCCGGGCATGGGGGGGTCTGGCAGGGGGCACAGCTGGCTCAGGGTGACGCTGTCCCCAGTGCCCGGCTCTGGGCAATGCTGTCAGTGCAGCCAGGGAAGGAGCTGCATCTCCCTCAATCCAATGCCATCATGAGGACACTTGGGAGTCTCCCTGAGATTTCAGTCCAAGCTGGGAGCTTCAATCCAGGGTGCAAACCTGTCCTGGAGCATTTCTGAGTTATAAGATTGATGGGGAAAGGCAGAGGTGTTGTGACACAGAAAATGCTGCTGGGTTGGTAAAATGAGCAAAGTGAGTCCTTGGCTACAAATGTGGAGCTGGGCTGTGGTGGATCCATCTGCTCTCAGCAGTAGGTGGTGGCATTTTAAGGGAAGCATAAGAAGGTGGTCACCTTCCACCTGAGAAAGTTTAAAGCCCAAAGAAACTCTGAACAGGTCAGAAGTACAGACCATCTCTCCTCAGTCTGCATTCATCATCTTGACCCAGGGAACTCACTCTGTTCTCCCTGAGGGCCTCAGACATGCTTTTGTTTTTATATCCAAAACAACCAGCAGAGACATGGGGGGAGCTTATAAAGAAAACCTCAGAACTCTTAAACATTAAAGACAATGTCTGTGTGTTACCGAGGAGGATGTATGGGAAATGGCCTTGATTTTGTTTACAGGTACCTCCCCTAAGTATTTACTGTCCTTTCTGCATGAACAGGTCCCCATGTGCAGCCCCAGCAAATGTCCAACAGCAGCTCCATCAGGCACTTCCTCCTGCTGGCATTGGCAGACACACGGCAGCTGCAGCTCCTGCACTTCTGCCTCTTGCTGGGCATCTCCCTGGCTGCCCTCCTGGGCAACGGCCTCATCATCAGTGCCGTAGCCTGTGGCCACCACCTGCACACGCCCATGTTCTTCTTCCTGCTCAACCTAGCCCTCAGCAACCTTGGCTCCATCTGCACCACTGTCCCCAAAGCCATGCACAATTCCCTCTGGGACACCAGGGACATCTCCTTCACAGGATGTGCTGCTCAGCTCTTTTTCTTTATGTTCTTCATTGGAGCAGAGTTTTATCTGCTGACCATCATGTGCTACGACCGCTACGTATCCATCTGCAAACCCCTGCACTACGGGACCCTCTTCGGCAGCAGAGCTTGTGCCCACATGGCAGCAGCTGCCTGGGCCAGTACCTTTCTCTATGCTCTCATGCACACAGCCAATACATTTTCCCTGCCCCTGTGCCATGGAAATGTCCTGGGCCAGTTCTTCTGTGAAATCCCACATATCCTCAAGCTCTCCTGCTCCAAATACCAACTCAGGGAAGTGGGACTTCTTGCTGTCAGTGCCTGTTTGGTATGTGGCTGTTTTGTGTTCATGGTTTTCTCCTATGTGCATATCTTCAGGGCTGTGCTGAGGATCCCCTCTGAGCAGGGACGGCACTAAGCCTTTTCCACCTGCCTCCCTCACCTGGGTGTGCTATCCGTGTTTATCAGCACAGGCACATTTGCCTATTTGAAGCCTCCCAATATTTCCTCCCCTTCCCTGGATGTGGCCCTGTACGTTCTGTACTCGGTGGTGCCTCCAGCCCTGAACCCCCTCATCTACAGCCTGAGGAACCAGGAGCTCAAGGCTGCAGTGTGGAGGTTGATGACTGCATGCTTTCAGAAACATTAAAATGCTGGGCAATATCTGCAAATAACTTGTAATCAAAGTCATCTTTGCTACTTCTTTTTGGCTTAAGTGTGGAGGTTCTTTTCCTTTATTTTATGTTTAAATATAGTCCAGAAAAAATGTCATTGTTTGTGCCATTTCCCATTTTTTTTTCTCTCCAAATTTCCTGTGGCCACAGACTGTGTCAATGAGGGGCTGAACTCTGGGTGACTTTAAAGGAAATAAAGGACTTCCCAGCAGAGTTTTCTGCAGAGATGCCCTTTTGTTGCCTTCTCTGGAGCTGCAGCAGCAACGTCTGTGTGCAGAGCTGGGGGCAGATCAGTGCTGGCCCAGCAGCTGTGCCCAGCAGCATCCGCACTTGGTGTTTCCAGTGCTGCTGCCGTGGCCCTGCCCCACTGCCCTGGTGGCCCTGGTGTTGCTGCAGGGCCTGAGTGCTCTCAGGTCCAGGCACAGCCCTGGGGGTGGCAGTGCCGGGGCTGCAGCAGGGACAGGCCATGGACACTGCTGGGGCAGCGCTGACGCCTCAGCCCAGGGCCTGGGGGCTCCAGGCTCCTTGCCCAGGCTCTCTCAAGAACACACCCAGGCCAATGCTCAGCACAGAAAACCCCTGTGAGAAGCCCCAGGCTGGCCATGGCAGGCTGGGGGCAAACAGCATGGCTGGGGCTCTGCAAGGGCCCTTGGGCAGATGGGAAGGAGCAGCAGAGCAGGGGCTGATCCATCTCCAGTGCGCTGCACAGCGCAGGGCAGCGTCCCAGAGCGTCCTGATGGAGCTGCCAACAACATCCTCCCCTCTGCAGCCCTGGCCTCTCCTCCAGCTCACACAGGTGCCCCATCCTTGCAGGCACACACACGGCAGGACTGCCTCAGCAGCCCCTGTTTGCATTGCACAGAGCAGGGGGAGCACCCCCATGCTGTTGGTGTGGGGACATGAACCTGAGGGAGCACAAATGCCATCAGCCCTTGGGACCAGCAAAGGCTGGGGGACTCAAGGGAAACCACTCAGCTTTGTCCTGGCTTCTGCAGTCAGCCAGAAAGTTTGTTCCCATCAGCTGGGAGTTTCCTGTCCCACTTCAGATGCTGTTGCTCAGAGCCAGGGCTGCCTGGCAGCCACCCCAAACTGCCCTGAGCATTTCCTTGGCTTCATCTTGGCTTTTTGTACTCTTTCCCTCGTATAAATTTCTTCCTCTTGCCCACCCCTGTTCCCTGCCCTGCTAACAGCGCATCCCTGTTTGCCCTTTCCTCTCTGGCCCCACTCCCCATTGCAGTTCCTGACTTGGCACCATGGGAATGTCCCTTGGGCAGCAGGATCATCCTACAAGTGCTGCAGGAATTGCCTGCAGGCTCCTGCAGTGCCTGGTGCTGCTTCCTTGCCAGAGGCACCCCAGGCCAGGGGGGCACATCTGGGCTGCTGTGTCTGGCTCTGAGGCTCCCTGTTCTTGGCAGTGAGGAGGAGCTGCAGAGGCTCTGCAGGACTGACAGGATGGGCTTTGGGGCTGGCAGGAGAAACTGAGGGACCTGGGCTGCTGGAGCTTCTGAAGAGGAGGCCCAGGGCTCCTCCTGCAACTGCTGCACGGGTTGTTTCAGAGAATCAATGAATGAGCAAGGTTGGAAAAGACCTTGGAGATCATCAAGTCCATCCTGTGCCCTGACACTGCCCTGTCTCCCCTGAGCCTCCTCTTCTCCAGGATAAACAACCCCAACTCCCTCAGCCACTCCTCACAAGACTTTTGTTCCAGACTTCTCCCCAGCCTTGTTGGCCTTCTCTGGACACGCCCCAGCCCCTCCATGTCCTTCCTATACTGGGGAGCCCAGAAGTGGACACAGCACTTGAGGTGCTGCCCAAGCAGTGCTGAGCACAGGGGAAGAATCCCTGCCCTGCTCCTGCTGGCCACACCATTCCTGATCCATAGGAGTGCCAGTGGTTGGATGAGGGAAATGGTGCGGAGGAGGTGGGGACAAAGTCTTATTGATTGTCATCCATGAAGGGTCTTGACTTTCATATCTTTTCTGACTTCATTAGAAGTTTCTGGGGATCAATATCAATTGGACATTGATGATATCAATCTATAAACTGGAAAAGAAAGCAGGGCAAAATAATTCTCTCTGCATTGTTTTCATTGGAGTATATTGCAGTGTCAAAATGGTCTCCTTGGTTCTACAGAGCCCCTTGGTTCAATGAGGCCTTGAAGTGTCACAATGGTCTCCAGTATTTCATGAGGCCCTGCAATGTCCAATGGACCTTTGGTTCCACGAGTTCCACACTGTTCCATGAATCCTTAGTTCCATGGGGCTCTGTAGTGTCACAATTTTCTCATTGGTTCCAGGGTGCCACACAGTGCCACAATTGCTCTTTGGCCCAACAGTGCCTTATAGTGTCCCAGTGGACTCCTTGGTTCCATGGGGATGCAAAGTGCCACGATGGCCCTTTGGTTTCACAAGGCCTCCAAGTGTAAAAATATCCTCCATGGTTTCACAAGGCTGTGCTACGTCACAATGGACCCTCAATTCCATGATGCCCCAGAGTGTCACAACGGCCTCCTGGGTTCTGCACTTTAAGAATGCCCCCTTGGTCCCTTGGAGCTCCACAATGTCACTATTGTGCCCTTGTTTCCATGAGGCCCTGCAATGCCAGAATGGTCCTTTGGTTCCACGAGGGCCCATGTGTTACAGTGGCCTCCTTGGTTCCATGATGTCTCGTAGCACAGCAATGGCCTCCTTGGTTCCACAGAGTCAGAATGGCTCCTCTGTCCCATGAAGCCCCACAGTGTCGCTGTGGTTACTTGGCTCGATGAGGCCATACCATGCAACAATGGCCCCTTCATTACAATGGGTTCTGAAGGTTTATAGTGGTCTCCGTGATTCCACAAGGCCCTGCAATATCCCAACAGACCCTTGGTTCCAAGGGACCTGCAGTGTCACAAGGCTGCCTTAGTTCCACAAGGCCCTGCAGTGCTGTAGTGGCCCCCTGGTTCCATGAGGCAAAGCAGAATCAGAATGGCCCCTTGGTTCCATGGAGCACCACAGTGTCACCATGGTCCCATTGGATCCACAGGGCGCCGTAGTGTAACAATGGACCTTTGGTTCCATGAGGTTCCACTGCATCACAATAGACATTGGTTCCATGAGGTTTCTCAGTGCCTCAGTGGCCCCTTGGCTCCACATGGCCCCACACTGTCCAAATGGTCTCCTCGGTTCTGTGAAACCCTACAGAGCCACAATGGACCCTTGGTTCCATGAGCTTTCGCACTGTCAACAATGATCTGAGTTCCACAGTGTCACCATGGATCCTTTGTTCCATGAGGTTCTATAGCATAACATGACCACCTTGATTCCAGGATTCCAGAAGATTCTGCAGTGGCACAATGGACCATTGGTTCCATGCAGCCCCACACTGTCACAATGACCCCATGGGTCCAGGAGCTTCCACAACATCAGCAATAGTCTCCTTGTTTCCATGAGGCCTTGCTCTGATACAATGGACTTTTGGTTTCATGGAATTTCACTGCATCACAATGGACCCTTTGTTCCATGGGGTTCCAAGCGTCACAGCTGGACCCTTGGTTCTGTGAGCCTCTGCTGTCACCAAATGTCCACAATATCAGAATAAGACACCTTAACACTAATTTGGTGTTTAAGAGAGCATCATTTATTCAGGCCTAAGGTCCAGCAGGTGATAACTACTTATGTGGACATGTGATTCTACCAGTGTATTGCTCATATACAATCACTATGTGTATATTAAATTTTACCCATTTCCATAAAACCAACCCCAAATTCCCAGATTCAGTCCTTGATTTTTCTATCACTGCATTCTTCAGCCAGATGTCTTCATCTTCTCTTCCAACCATTCCTGTTGGGAAAGCAGGCCCTGAATGCCTTGTTTCTCAGCTGAAAGTTCACAGGCACAGTAAAAATTGAATTAAGCCTTTTGATAATAAGCCCAATGCTTTGTGTGGGCAGGCAGAGGCAGGCAGGAGGCAGAGCTGTCAGCAAAGGAAGGGCCCAGCCAGGTGGGGCAGCTGGGGGATGCCAACAGACTGCAGGGACAGAGGCGCAGGGCAGGGACACCGTGGGACAGCCTGGGCTGCACAGGGCACAGGGATGGGCAGCAGCTGCAAGACAGCCCTGCCAGAGCCAACTTGGGCAGCACTTTGGCCGTGGCTGCTGGGACTGGGCCTGAGGCAGGAGCAGGAGACAAGTGACCCTTGCAGGCCTGGGGCCTCATTGCCTCCTTGTCCCTGCTCAGCAGCCTGGCAGGGGCCGCCCCATGCTCCTGCCCTTGCCATTGCACATCCCCACATGCCAGTGCCCATCCCGGGAAGAGCCCTGAGCAAGGAGGGAGGGACAGGATCTGCCTGGCCAGGCACTGGGGCTCAGGCCTTGGCCCTTTGCATTCCTGAAACACATCCAGCTTTGCTCAGCACCAGAGACACCTTTGCCTTGTTTGTCCCCAGCTGTCATCACTGCCTCCAGTGTTCTGCTCTGACTGGAACATGGGGACATTTTGTTTGTTGTGTCCTGACAAGGATCTCTTCAAAATACAAGAAACTTCAGTGTTTCCATGTACCTGAGTTCTTGAGGGGTTTGTGAGATCACAGAGCTGGCTGTGATGGCACAAAGTAGGGTGTGAGGCCATAGAGCAGAATCTGCCATCATAGAGGGTGGCTCTGTGGCATCAGAGAGTAGGTTGTGACATCACAAGGTGGTTGTGTAACATCATAGAGAAGACTGTGACATCAGAGAATAGAGAGCAACATCACATGGTGACTTTGTGACATCGCAGTCTTCTGTGACTTTGCAGCACTGTATGACATCACAGGGTGACACCATAGAGTTGGCTCTGTGACATCACATGGGCTTTGTGTCATCTCTGGACGCTTTGTGACATCACAGGGGCAGTGTGACATTACAGAGAAGTCCATGTGACATCAAAGGGGGCGTTGTGATGTCACAAGGGTAGTATGATATCAAAGAGACAGCTGTGTGACATCACAGGGGCAATGTCACATCACAGGGGCAGTGTGAGGTCCCCTGGGAGGTCACTCTGCCCCGGCCCCCCTCACAGTTCCCCTCAGAGCAGTCCAACCCTGCTCGTGCACAGCGGGGTCCCCTGTCCCCCCGGGTCCCCCCGGGTCCCCCCGCCCACGGCACCACAGCCTCCCCCAGAGGATGTTCCATGAGATCGACCCCAGGGCCTGACATGGGGCCAGGGGGACCGGGGCCCTAGGGGTGGGACAGGGGGACAGGGACCCCCCGGCAGCGTCCCCATGTCCCCCAGGGCCAGAGCCTGGGCCAGGGCTCCTTCACCGTGCTACAAAAAAGGGCTTGAGAGTGCTGAAAAAGTCCCCAGCAAGGGATCAGCAAAAACCAGATTTAATATTAAGGGACAGCAGCACAAATTTTATTGGCAAGAGTCACTCTGCTCCGGACTGGACACTTCAGGCACACCAAGGAAACAAAGCAACAACAAAACCAAACCAAATCCAGGCAATCAAACCAGAAATGAACTGAGAACTGTCCCTGTGTGTGTGTGTGTGTGTGTGTGTGTGTGTGAGAAACAAGAACAGTGAGAGCAACGATACAAGAAATATGGGCCAAAAGCTTACAGAGATCAAACTTAATAGGACTTAACCTTAAATCATACCTTCAACTTCACAATTTAGCAAAAGAACAGCACTTAACATTACTTGACCTTACTTAAAACCTACGACTTAGAAATTTAACAGAGGAATGACACTTAAAAATATTTAACTTAGCTAATAACCTAAACTTAACAACTTAGCAAAAGAACAACTTATAGCAGCATTTTACTTAACTTAGGCCTTGTGACTTAACCTTACATACAGGCCTGACTGACTCAGCTATCCAAGGCACTCAAGCCCCTCAGAGAGCAGCATTTCTGCCACATTTCCCCAGCACAGGCACTCCTGTGCGCACAGAGAAACAAAGAGTCAGTGAGAGGCACCTGTGAGAAATTCCCTTGAGGGCATGCAATGCTCACTGTTGATCCTTTGGCATCTCTCCAGCAGGTGAAGGGTTGACCCTTGAGGAGTGGGGGGATCGGCCCAGGCTCCGTCGTTGTTGGGGATCCCCAAGTGCAGCAAACGGGAGAGTTCCCGGCTGGGAGAGGCCCCACTCAGAGGGAGTCGCTGGCCCAGGAGTGTCATTATAGGACATGAAAGAACACAAGCTCACATCGTTGTTCTCATGGTGAAGAAAAAAGGGGAAGTTTATTTTCTGACTCCAATATTTATAGTTTTCCAAAAGTGACAGCGGATTGGAGGGTGACAGTGACACCTCTCCAATGACACTGGTAAAACCAACAGTCCATCAACTTTCTCCTCCTCCATAAAAGAGTGCAAAACAATGAGTTATTTACAGAAAGTGTGTGAGAAAGTTCACTACAAGAATGTCATCATCAGACGGCTTAGAAAATCTTAAAATCCAGGGTGACATCTCACCCTTTTCCATTTAATAAAGAAAAAGAGAAAAGAAAATGAACAATATGAAAAAGAAAACATGAACAATCTTTGGTGTCCATTTGCGGAGGAATCATCAGAGTGATCACTCTCATCATCTGCATCCGAGTCATCACTCAATGATTCACCTGCTTGATGCCTTTCAGGTTGGTCACGGTTTCCATCTTGCTCATCAGCTGGATTCTGTCTCTGCGGTCGCAGGTCAGGGGAAACACATTTTGAAGGTAACCACTGTACCCCAGTGTGTGTGGATACACAAGCATACCCGCGTCCCAAAGCGATAAGGTCATAAGGACCTTCCCACTGTTTGGTGACTAAATTCCAAACCTGAACCTTTGCTTGAGGCTGCTGTGCCTCGTCCGCAGCCTGCAACAAGTGATGGTAATCAAAACAACAGGATTATTTGAGTTCTGTGGCATGGTGAGATGATTGATTGTACTCAAAGCTTTTGCCAACCGACTGCGCGGGGTTTCACCCTGCATTCCCCATTTTTGTTTTTGAAGAACCCTCTTCAGAGTACCTTGAGCGCATTCTACAATAGCTTGACCAGTCGGAGAATGAGGGATACCAAACTTTTGCGAGACACCCCACAACTGCAGGAACTGCCGCACTTTTGCTATGCGTAAGCAGGACCATTGTCGGTTTTCACAGCAGAAGGTGTTGTTATTACATTTCTAGAGTCCCAGCTCTCAGGCTGCCACAGCTCTCGGCTGTCCTATCTTCTATCGTGTCAGGGACACCACTTGTTGTATTCATATCGTTGTTATCATAGTTCTAGAGTCCCCTAACTTCTGGGTGGTCTTACACACAAGCAGCTCTTCACAGCAGTGTTGTTCCTGCTTCTTTATCAGGGCTCCTCCAAGACTCTCCCTGACCAGCCAACCCACCCCCTTTTATCCCAGTAATCTTCATTAGCCACAGCTGCCGCCCAATTAAGGACATCACATCTGCAGCACATTTAGAACAACTAGGATCAGGGCAAGGCCACTTATACAATACATATATTTTACTAGGACTCCTACTGTAGAAGGTATGCCCAGAACGGCAAAGGCCTGCCTCCAGTGGGCAAGGACATCACAGGCCTTCTCCCCAGTGTGAGCAGAAGCCCACATCACAGAGGAGAACATGTCCACCGTGACATGCACATACTTGAGCCGGCCAAACTCGGCAATCTGGGTGACATCGGTCTGCCAAAGCTCCAAGGCTCTAAGGCCTCTGGGGTTTACCCCTGCCAGCAAAGGTGGAGTAAGTGCTTGGCAGTCATCACATGACTCAACAATGTCACGAGCCTCAGTTGGCGTCAGCTGAAACTGTTTCTGCAAGGTATGTGCATTTTGGTGGAAATACCCATGCAATGTCTTGGCCTGCGCGAGTGTATCAGGCTGAGGCACTACCCACGCTGGCTTAGCCAACTTGTCAGCCCTCGTGTTACCTTCCACTATAAAGCCTGGCAAATTGGTGTGACTCCTCACATGCAGAACATAGAATGGATGAACCCGGGCCTGAATGGCACACCACAAGGTCTTCAATAAATGAAACAAGGCAGGATTACTGACCTCCTTCAAAACCAAATGAGACAACCACTGTGCGATGTCAGCCACATAGGCGGAATCCGTGACCAATTTGAAAGGTTCCTGGGAAAATTTCTCAAATGCCAGCCCTCAGTTACAACCAACTGGGCTGACCCATCCTCATGGCCTTCCAGAATCTGCCACTCAGATCCATCCCTACAAGTAACAATGGCCTTTCCTGTTTTCCCTGAACCGTCAGTGAAGACAGCGGGTCCTTGCACAGGTTCCTGGGTAGTTTTGGGCTGCAAAGGGATTTGTGTGTATTTTGCCATATGCAGTAACCTAAGACTGGGCAGATAATAAATGATCTGCCCTGAAAAATTTTCCAGAGCACTCTGCAGGGACACACTGTTTGCAAAGCTCCAGTCAAAATCCCCCGTTGCACCGGGAGTATGATCTTTGCGGGATCCACACCCATCAATTGCAAACACCGTTGCCGGCATTTGATTATCAAGTGAGCAACCAGCTCAAACAATGCAGTTGCCGTCTTCTGTGGCAGATGGGGCAGGAAAACCCATTCAAACACATGCAAGGAATCAGACCATTTGTCGCTCCATTGGCCAATGATTCCCATGGGATACAAATCTGGAGTGCTGATGAACACAGTGACATCAACGGAGGGATCAATGCGATAAACTTGGCAAGCCGAAACAGCTTGCTGAACCACCTCCAACACCTTACAGGCCTCAGGGGTCAGTGTTCGAGGTGACTTTAGATCAGAGTCTCGTTTCAACAGATCATACAGAAGAGATGGCTGTGCATCGGTTAGCCCCAAGTACGGACGTAACCAAGTGATGACACCTAACAATTTCTGAGCATCATTCAGTGTCTTCACAGAATGCACAAATTGCACCTCCTGGTGACAGATCATCCCTTCCAGAATTTTGACCCCCAAGTACTTCCAAGGTGGTTGTTGTTGAACCTTTTCTGGAGCCACCTGCAGCCCATGAGCATGCAAAGCATCGAGTAACCGAGGCTGAATTCTCAGCAGCTCATCCTGGGTGGGCATAGCCACCAGAATGTTGTCCATATAATGATACAGACATGCATCAGGAAACTGCTTGTGAACTCCAGACAAGGCAGGAGAATTCTGCATGCCTCGGGCAACATTCTCCATTGATATCTCTGTGCAGGTTCAGCCTCGATAATCGCTGGCACTGAGAAGGCAAACTTCAGTCTGTCATCGGGATGCAAAAAAATCGTAAAGAAACAATCCTTCAGATCCACAATGAGGACCGGCCAGTCTGGGGGAAGCATGGTAGGCGATGGTATGCCCACCTGCAATGTCCCCATGCTTTCCATCATGGCATTAACCTTTCGGAGGTCTTGCAACAACATCCACTTCCCAGATTTCTTTTTGATGCAGAAGACAGGAGTATTCCAGACACTGGTAGAAGGCTCCAGATGACCCTGTGTGGGAATCCACAAAATCAGAGGATTTTGGGAAAGCTTCAAGATGCAGGCCTCAGACACAGCAGAACTGTGAGCAGAGCTATGCAGCAGCCATGAGATAGGTCAGCAGAAAATTTTTTTAAACTGTAGAAAAGCAAGGGCAAATAGAACAATGGTCTGTGTATTAACACTTGTCTAGAATAGCTCTGTAAGCTACAGAAAGTTTATCTAGCAAGATATTAGGAAGATTAAAGCTTAATAATGGAGCTCTTTGCATTGTGTTTTAAGGCTTACAAGCAGGTATTGTATTCAAAATAAGAAAGCATTGTTTTAACCAAAGGTACGTGTGCTTATGGTGATTGGCTAGAACTGCTGTCAATGTGCTTTTGCTTTGTGTGATCGGTCGAGAAACTTATAAAGAAAGTTGTACCATTAAGTTCCTGGTCTGCTGCCTGGAATGTGAGCTGCTGGCATCTTCCCATTGTCATAACCATGTAATGAGACTGATGCTGAAAATTAAAGCAGATCGAGGCACATTCTACAGCAGCCCTGTCTGGTTCGTGGTTTGTACAAAGCCCCCCTGCCAGCTTCACCCTGATCAAAGTGCTGCTGCACCAGGTTCTGAAGGGTGACCAATTTGTCTTGAGGGAGAAGCCACTGCTTCTCCCAGACAGATTTGTGCACCAGACACCGAATAGGAGGCGTAAGACACTCTGCGCCCTTCACTGCAGTGGCCCCCATCAAAAATCCATCCCAATGTGCACCCCCAGACAGAAGAAGATCCCTCCCCTAGAGGTTGGGAGGAGCTGAAGTAACATGAGGCCTAACCCAGGCTGTCTGTCCCTCCGGGTTCACCACCATCATGGGCCGCAAGCTCAAGTAGCATTGCACTGTCCCTCCCAGACCTGCGTCAGACGTCCCCATTGGATCCAGGGGCCATTCTCTGGGCCAGGCAGCAAGGGAGAGAACCATGACGTCAGCACCGCTGTTGAGAAGCCCACGGAGGTGGATTTCCGATGGCGTCGCACCAGGAACAGACAGGGTACACAGCATCTCGGGACGGTCCTTGGTCAGGACAGCAGTCCAGCGAACTTGAGGCGGCCCAGTGGATCCAAAGCCACCAGCTACACGCAATCGGTGAGCTGTCCTGCCAACAGAGGACTTAAAAGGCACAAGTTGAGCAAGTCGCGTCCCTTTCGGGATCGTGACGGGAGGGGGTGGGTGTGGAGACCATGGCACAAATCTGTCCTGTGAAATCTGCATCAATGAGCCCCAGGTGCACAATGATGCCCTGAAGGGTGGCACTAGATCTCCCCATCAGGAGAGCACTCATGCCCCCGCCCAAGGGATCAAAGGAATCCAGGGGAGCCTTGTGTATTTTACAAGATTCTAAGACAAATGTGTCTGTGGTACAGACATCTACACCTGCTGATCCGCAGGTGCTGGCTGCAAGCCGGCAAAGAAGACCTCTATCAGCTCCAGGGTCTGGAGAGAAGCTTGTGTCTGGGTGTGTCCCTGCTGCGCACTCCACTTCACGTTTCCGGAGCCCGGTAAAGCCTGGCCATTGACATGAACAGTCGCCTTGCAGATATTGGACATGTGATTCAGCCTACCACACTGACCACATAAGAACATGGGAAATCTGAACTTCTGTGCTTTCTTCCTCTGCTTCTTGCCAGCCTGCGCAGTCCCCTGCTGTGGCCGCCCACCCTGCAGTGCTGCCCAGACTGGCTGCACAGCGGCAGCCACGGCAGCCAACTTCCAACCGAGGGGATGATGTCCACACAGTCCTCCGCCATCTGAGAGACAGTAGGAAAATCAGGCAGAGCCACTATGACCCTCCTACAAGCATCATTCCAATTACACCTCACATGGTTTGCAATCACAATCCTCTTTGCCACAGGATCAGGAACCTGCCCCTAATCAGATGCAGTCAGCCTTGCCGCAAATGCCATGAAAGGCTCATCATCCCCCAGGACAATGGTTCCAAACGGCTGCCTCGGAGCAGCCATTTCCAGGGTCTGAACAATCACTGCCATGCCCAATGTGTGGCACTGGTCAAGCACAAGGGGATCGAAGCCAACGTGCCCCTGAGCATTTTCATAAAGCCCTGTGCCCAGCAGCATGTCAGTGACATCCACATGCCTGGAGTCCTGCGGCGCCAGCGCAGTATTCTGCACCACCGCTTGGGGCCGCCAAACGAGCCCACTTGGTCTCAAAAACATCAAACTGCACAAAGTCAAAAAGCGAATGTGCTACACGACAGAGGTCATGAGGTGTCAGCACATCCATAACGACCCTCCAGAGAGTCTGCATAACCTCAGCAGATTCCAAACCATGCTGAGCAACCACATCATGGACTTCCCTCTCCAGCTTATACAAAAGCGGTTCATGGGTGTTATGAGTAACACCCCTGAGCATAGAGAAAGCCTGGGGACCTTCCGACAAAGCCACATCACCTGCTGTGTCCCAGTCCTTGAACCCCCCAGGGACAAGAGGAGATGATTGACTGGGAGCCAGGTCAACACCACTCGCCCCTGAACCCCTTGCAGCCAGAGAAGCCCCCTCCATGACCCTGCAGATGCCATGAGAAGGCAGGCTCAGACATCTCATCGGACTTGGTTTTGGCTTCTTGCCAGAAACATTCGGGGTTCCTCGGACGCACGGTCACCTGGCACGAGGAAAGTGTCCACAAATTCAGTAAGGAAGTGCCACGGCCCCGGGAACCCACCGGTCTCCCGCCGGCCGTGTCGGCATTCACACTAAAGGTAAATACATCAGTGCCCTGTTGTGCCACAGCCCTGGCAGGGGGCGCCTTGGCGGGCACAGGTGCCAGCACGGCCTGCAAACCCAGTGTGGACTGGGATGATGTGACGGTGGTCACAAGGGTTTTCAGGATGAGAGAGAGAGAAGAATGTTAACTCCATGATCAGAAGGTTTGATTTATTATTTTATTATATATATACTACATTTTAACTGTACTAAAAAGTAATATAAAGGAAAGGTTTCTCAGAAGGCTAAGCTAAGAATAGAATTGAAAGGAATGAATAACAAAGATCTGTGTCTCATCAGAGAGCAAGAGCAGCTCTGCCGTGAGTGGTCAGTAAATCCAAACATCCACAGGAGACCAATCACGGATCCACCTGTTGCATTGCACAGCAGCAGATAACCATTGTTTACACTTTGTTGTTGAAAGGTCTCAGCTTCAGAAGGAAAAATCCTAATGAAAGGATTTTTATGAAAAGATGCCTGCGACAGGACGAGACCGGCGCCGGGCCCTGTCCCCAACATGGAGGAGGGGAGGGGTGCCAAGAGAGGTGCAGCCCGTGGAGCCACATCACTGCAGAGCGGCACAAGGGAGTCTGGCACAGCCAAATCCACCCCAGGGGAACAATTGCCATCCCCCGTGTTGGACCCGTCCCACAGCACACCATCCCAGGGTGGGGAGAGAGCTCCACATTGCACAGAAACTCAAACTTCCCCTCGTCCATGTCCGAGACAGAAGGGCTCCACTGGGAACTCCGAGGGGTACAAGAACCAGACCCCCGCCAAAGATCCTCGCACTTTTTCCACTGCACCAGCAGTGATCCCACGTCTACGGTGCAATCATCAAAGAGGGCCTCCATGAGGTGTACCCCCAGAAGAGACCACTCCTCCTTGGAGAATGGCTTTGCAGAGTCCGAAAAGAGCCCTCGGTCTCGGGCCCACAGAAGCAATCACTCAAAATCATTCCAGGAAATAGAAACCTGTTTCCACTCCAGGACCCCTCCTCCAGAGATCCAAAATGAGGGAATCCTCTTTGAAAAACACACCGGTTGCCATTACCCCAAGAACAGCAGGCAAAGCACCAAAGAGGGGAGACAATAAAACCTCACCGTCAATCCGGACTCTGTCTCAGCCTAGGCTGCAGTACACTTTGGCACTCCCCTGATGTCACTAGAGGACAGAAAAGAACAGAAGCACACATCACTGTTCTCAAGGTGAAGAAAAAATGTGAAGTTTATATTCTGACTCCAACATTTATAGTTTTCGAAAAGTAACAGCGGATTGGAGTAACAGTGCCACCTCTCCAATGATACTGGTCAAATCAACAGCCCTTCAACTCTCTCCTCCTCCACAAAAGGAATGCGAAAAAAATGAATTATTTACAGAAATTGTGTGAGAAAGTTCACTACAAGAATGTCAACATCAGAAGGCTTAAAAAATCTTAAAAAACCAGGATGACACAAGTTGGGCTAAACTTGACCTCTGGTGACTGCTTCTCTGGTGACTGCCCCTGCACCACTGGGGCTCACTTGTGTCCTTCCTATGGAGACCATTGTGACACTGTGGTGCATTGTGGAACCAATGGGCCATGGTGACACTTAGGGACTTGTGGAATCAAGAGGAACATTGTGACCCGCAGGGTACCATGGATCCCAGGGGCCACTGTGACACTCTGCGGCCTCGTGGAACCAAGAACATCTTTCTGTTCTCTTCGAACCAAGAACATGTGGCCCAGTTGGGCCTCACAGTCCCAAAGGGCCAGTATGAAGCAGCAGGGCTTTGTGGAACCAAGAGGCTATTGCTGCATTTCAGGGCCTTGTGGAGCCAAAGGCCCATTGTGATCCTGCAGGGCACTGTGGATCCATGGAGAGCATTGTGGCATTGCAAGGCCCCATGGAATCAGGGAGACCATTGTGACCCTGCAGGGTCTCATGGAAGGAAGGGACCCTTATGACACTATGGGAAGTTGTGGAATCAAGGGAATCATTGTTGCACTACTTGGCCCCAATGGAACCAAGGGGCCATTGGACACAGCGGGACTTCACGGAACCAATAGACCATTACGGCACTTTGGGGCCATGTGGAACCATGGAGACCATCAAGATCCTTAAGGACTTGTGTAATCAAGTGACCGTTATGACACTGAGGGCACCATGGAAGCAAGGAGCCATTGTGACACTGCAGGGCCCTCTGGAATGAAGGGAACATGAAATAGGTGTGGCTGCCTTGGCTTCCCAGGGGTCACCTGACAGGTCTGCCTGACCTTGGAATGCTGAAGGCCATTCCCATCTGCCCCTGAAACATTGGGGCCCTGGGCTTTTCTTTTTATGGAAAAGAACTGTCCATTTTTTCCAGGAATCCATGGCCAAAATTCCGATTCCACCTCCAAATATCTGTGTATTCAAGGATTGCTGCCAGACTAAAGTTGCCAGGACAGACAAGTCTGGCTGGTCATTGACTCCTGAGTGGCAGCACTCATCTATTTTCCAAACACTGGAAAGGGCTCTGTGCTTTTCTTTGTATGGAAAAAAAAAAATCCCTCTTTTCCAGGCACAAATGTTCTAAATTAGGACTCCGCATGCGTAATTTCAAATATCCAAGGGTTGCTCCAAGCAAACCTGCCAGGACAGACAGGTCAGGCTTGCCTTGGCTGCTGATGGCTGCCGTTCATCAGCTCCTGAAACATTGGGGCTCTGTGGTTTCCTTCCTATGGAGACCAATGTGACATTTGAGAGCCTTGTGAAATGAAGGGGCCATTGTGACACTGCAGAGCCTTGTGGAACCAAGGACAGCATTGTGGCTCTGTTTGGCCGCATGGTCCCAAGGGGCCAGTGCAAAGCAGCGGTGTGGGAGTTAGCCCAGCTGTAACTCAGAGTCAGACAGATTTTACCCCGGAAAAACTGGGTGTGAGTTTCAAGTTCTAGGAATCATTCAATTTACTTAGGTTGAGCTTGAGACTTTTCCCATATGCCTTTAGAATTGTTATGCTAAGTTGTCCAAGTTCTACTCCTGTATTGGTTTATTGGTTACTTGTTTCTTCTATATGGTTATTGTTCTAGTTTTCTAGCCCCAAGTGTCTATGTTGTGACTTCATCTTTGTCTCAGGTTTTAGGATACTGCCCCTTGTACCGTGCTCGACTTCTCCATATTTATTATTTTTCACCCTGTAATTAAAGTTCTTTTTGGGAAACTCCATCGAACCTACTCCTTTTCATTTTTGCCACCCTCGCCCTGCTGAAGTCAGGGACTCAGAGAGGTTTGTCGCAGCCACCCTCATTGTGACATTTGGCACCCGAACAGGCACCATGACATTCAGGGCTCCCAGTGTCAGTCACGTCAGCTGGGGTTAGCTGATGGATAGGCCAGTGCTCCCCAGGATTTTGGATTGTGCGGGCCTGGCGGATTCATTGTTGCTTCGAGGGACCTCGGCCCGGGATCGGCAGGGGCAAAAACGGTTTCACCTGCATAGGATTGCAGGTGGGTTTGGGGAAATGCAAGACATTTATTGCCCATTTCGCCACTGTGTTTTTTACAATATGCACCCAAGTCCCATTATTTATTTGGTGTGTTCTGGTGGCTGTTGCCCCTAAGGCGGAGAAGGAGAAAAATGGGCAGCCAGATGTCCAAAGTAGAAAGGAGCATATATGGATGCTTTAAGTTAATTCTAACAGATTGAGACAAAATATTTTCAAAGAACAAATTAAAATCAATCATGAGGTGGATCATTAAAAATTTTCCAGATGCCTCTGCTGATGAAATCCATACCACTGAATTTTAGGACTCAGTGGGACTTAAACTGTACAACCTTTCGATCGAAAGGGAGCCCATTGCAGCCCACATGCTCCCCATCTTCCATACCATCCTTGAGACCCTTCACCAGCAAGCAATGTCTCAAAAACTCAATCCGTTGGTCGCTCCTAACTCAGGACCTCCCCTCAAACATGCCTTTCTCAGACCTTCCACAATGGTCCAAGATGGCAATGGCCACGTGGTCTTGGAATATCATGCCCTGGAGACTCAAGATGGAAGGAGCCTGAATGTGGCTTGGGAGCCGGATCATCCTCCCTCCATCTTGGCTCCTCCACTTCTTGCTACCACAACCTTCTCTTCCGCCCTGAACAAACCTCCAGACTCCATCCCCACAACTGTGGGTCATGTCCCTACTGTCAATCATTCCACCTTCACCCTGGGCTGTGCCTCCAGAACTCTACCCCGGAAGTCTGCCATCGTAAATCAAGACCCTTCCTCCCCAACACCTGACAAAATAGCAGTGCCCTTTGCCTCACCCTCCAGCAATAATATAACCCCATGGTCACAGATACTAAGCACAACTGTCACACTATTTCTAATCCAAATGTTTCTCCTCCAAGTTATTCTTCCTCTCCAGAAGACAGTTTGGATTCCCCAGAGCCACCTTTCCCCTCAACCCCAGAAGGTCCCTAGGAAAGGATTCAGAAGGAAGCAGTTAAGGAAGGACACTGGCAAAGAGTCTCGAAAACCCCTCATTGCCCCCGTATGTTATGAAAGAAGGGGGCAGAATCCCAGGTATCAGCCATTGGTTTACAGGGAAATCAAGGATCTGTGTAGGGCAGCTAAAGACCATAGGAAGGACTTACCTTGTTTTAATGGCCTAATGAGGGCCATGTTTACAGCACATGATAACTCCCTATGATTTAAAATATATTATGACCAAGTTGTTGTTGCCTACAGAATACAGCCTGTGGGAAAGGGGATGGAAGTGTATACTAAATCAATTAATAGCAGACTATGCTAATAATGAGGCAAGGGCGGAATTGACAATCAACTATCTAGCTGGAGAAGGACAGCAAAGCTGACGAGATGATCAAGCAGCAGGTGTCCCCAGAGAAGTATTGGATGATATCAAAGAGATGGCTTTGAAAGCTTTAATCCCGGTATCGCATCGTAGTACCCCCAGTTTGGACTACCTTGGGTGGCTGCAGCTAAAGCTTTAGGACAAGCAGACCATCTTGGGTGCCTGTTAAGTAAGCAAACCAATGCTACTCCCTAACATTGAGTGGCCTGCTCTCAGACATAGAGACCTCAGACATGCCACCTTGCAGAACAGTGATAGAGTTTTTAAGCTGAGCACATGGGCATGGCTGTGTAGACTCTGAGGGCATGTGTTGCATGAACCTCTCCAGCCACAGCGAGTCAATCCACAAGAGCATTCAGGTACTGAATGAAGAGTTCAAGAAGCTTCAAGTGGAAAACAAAGACTGGGTCAATGAACTTTTCCAATCCAAGGGACTAAAGGGTTGGATGATGTCTATCTAAAACAGGACATTTAATTTTCATAGCTGTTGTTGTATTGTTAATTGTCTCATGTTTGTTTGGATGCTTTCAGAAAGTCTTAAAAAATTCTTTCAGTTCCATCTTGGTTGTAAAACAGAAAGAGGGAAGATACCCAACACAGGCTCCTCATGGACTCCTTGAAGGAGAGAACTGGAGGTCAGGATGGCACAAAAACCTCTCAGACTCAATGTGGGCACGGAACTCCTTAAAATTACCTAAAAGTATTCTTAAATCCATAAAGTACATTAAAAACCTCAAGTATCTAAAGCCATTAATGAGCCCCACTGAGTGTCAGTACAAAGCTCTCAAGGGAATTGTTAAAGCAGATAATTGGGGCCATGATTGCATAAAACTCTCACAGATTGAGTATCAAAAGGGAAACACCAAGTACCTTAAAATAACTGAAGTAAGCTGAAGTACTAATGAGCCCCAATGAGTATTGTTACTGACAAAGCCTCTCCAGGGATGAATTAAAGCATATAATTGGAGGCCATGATTGCACAAATCTCTCAGAGACTCCAAGGCAAAAGCCAAACCCAAAGTCCTTTCAAAAACCTGCAGTCCCTACAGGGAGCATTAAGGATTCCCCAGGGCCATTGCTGAGCAAGGCTCCCCAGGGACTCCTTCCAGCAGATCCTTGAGGCCACTGGGATGTGGGGTGGGGGGGATGCTGAGGGCAGGACAATGGGCTGACAGTGCCCAGCCTGGCTGAGGCTGTGCCAGGACGCCCCAGGGCCTCGGGACAAGGTGTCTCCTCCCAGCCCTTAGTGGCACAGACCCTGCTGTGCCCCAGGGCACCAAGACTTGGCTTCTCTTTGTCCCCAGCTGTCATCCCTGCCTCCAGTTCTCTGCTCTGCCTGGGGCCTGGGGACACTTTCTCAGTTGTGTCCCTCAGTGGGACCCATTAAAAGTCCAAGGAACTTTGGAGTTGGATTCTGACTTGGAGTTCTGGAGAAGTTTCTTCAGCTCCCTCTCAGGGACTGATGTTCAGGGCCTGAGCACAAAGCCCCAGAGGCTCATTAACGTTCTTGTGCTGTGTCTGTGCTGCTGAGCTGGGCTGGGCTCGTGGCACAGAGGCAGCTCCTGGTAACCAAGAAGAGCTTCAAAAGCACATTTCTCTTGATGAGCAGCTCTTCTCCAGCCCAGCAGGGCTGGGGCACTGCCTGCAGCCACCCTGGGCACAGCGCAGAGGCACAGAGAGCTTCAATCAGTCAGGGCTGGGAAGGTGCTGAGAAGTGCCTGGGGCAGAATCACTGCCATCCTTTGGCACAGGAACCTCTGGCTGCAGGACAATGCAGATGCAGCTCCTGGAGCCATCTCCTGCAGCTGGAACATCGCAATGCCTACAGACCCTGTGAGTACATTCTCTGATTGTCTCTTGTGCAGAGCAGCCAGGGGTGCCCAGGGCTCTCCTGCAGAGCAGGGTCTGCAGCCCAGGGCGCTGTGCTGGGGCAGGGACTCTGCTGCCTGCCAGGGACAGCTCTCAGCCGGCCCTGGCAGCTGCTCCCAGCACTGGGGGACAAGGTCTGGGTGGGAGGAGACAGCTGGTCAGGCTTGGAAGTGTTTTCTTTGTGTGGTGAGGATGCTGCATTGTTCAGGACTGCTCCCAGCATGACATTTAGCTGTACAATATTTCCAAGTAGGTTATACAGGGAGCACAGCAAGGCTGGGGCTGCATAAATTGGAAAATCTTGCTTTTTTAATCTACTGCTTTCTGTTGCCAGGATGAAAAATTGCACATTGATATTAATCTCTCAGTTAAGATTCAGAAAAAGAAAATAGCTTTTTCTCAGATCTTACTAAGCCAGGCAGTGACAGAAACCTGCACAGGGCCCCCTGGAAGCTGCATCAGTTTTGCTTTTTCAGCTTCCTCAGGGTTGCTCTGACAGAGCCATCAGAGCCTGCAGAGCCAGAGCTGCCCCTGGGCAGTGCCAGGGCTGGGAGGGGTCTGCAGGGCAGAGCTGAGCCCCCAGGGCTGCGCTGGGCTCTGGCAGCACTGGCAGGGCCCAGCCCTGGGCACAGGGAAGCAGCTGCTGGCAGAGACAGCTCCAGGCAGCAGAGCCCTGGGCAGGCAGTGGGGGGAAAGTGCCCCGAGGCTGTGCTGGGATATTTCAAGTCCTCTCCAAACCCAAGTATTCCATGATTACTTTTCTTACAGATCCCCATGCCAAGACAAAGAAAATGTCCAACAGCAGCTCCATCAGTCACTTCCTCCTGCTGGCATTGGCAGACACATGGCAGCTGCAGCTCCTGCACTTCAGCCTCTTGCTGGGCCTCTCCCTGGCTGCCCTCCTGGGCAACGGCCTCAACATCAGCACTGTAGCCTGCGGCCACCACCTGCACACGCCCATGTTCTTCTTCCTGCTCAACCTGGCCCTCAGCGACCTGGGCTCCATCTGCACCACTGTCCCCAAAGCCATGCACAATTCCCTCTGGGACACCAGGAACATCTCCTACTCAGGATGTGCTGCACAGGTCTTTTTCTTTGTGTTCTTCATCTCAGCAGAGCTTTCCCTTCTGACCATCATGTGCTATGACCGCTACGTGTCCTTCTGTATACCCCTGCACTACGGGACCCTCCTGGGCAGCAGAGCTTGTGACCACATGGCAGCAGCTGCCTGGGCCAGTGGCTTACTCAATGCCCTCATGCACACGGCCAATACATTTTCCCTGCCCCTCTGCCAGGGCAATGCCCTGGGCCAGTTCTTCTGTGAAATCCCACAGATCATCAAGCTCTCCTGCTCCAAATCCTACCTCAGGGAACTTGGGCTCATTGCATTTAGTGTCTGTTTGGTATTTGGTTGTTTTGTGTTCATTGTTTTCTCCTATGTGCAGATCTTCAGGGCTGTGCTGAGGATCCCCTCGAAGCAGGGACGGTACAAAGCTTTTTCCACCTGCCTCCCTCACTTGGCTGTTGTTTCCCTCTTTGTCAGCACTTCAGCATTTGCTTACCTGAAGCCCCCCTCCATCTCCTCCCCATCCCTTAATCTGGCCCTGTCAGTTCTGTACTCAGTGATGCCTCCAGCCCTAAACCCCCTCATCTACAGCCTGAGGAACCAGGAGCTCAAGGCTGCAGTGTGGACACTGATGACTGGATGGTTTCAGAAACATTTAACTGTTGGTCAATTTCTGCAAATCACTTGTAATAAAACTCATTTTTGGTACTTCTTGTTGGTTTCATTTTGGAGATCTGTTTCCTTTGTTTTATTATTTTCATATTGTCAACAAAGTAAAGCCATTCCTTGTGCCATTTCTCATTTTGTTTCTCTCCACTTTCCCTGTGGCCACAGACTGTGTCAATGAGGGGCTGCACTGTTGGTGGCTTTAAATGAACTAAAGGATCTCCTAGCAAAGTTTTCTGCAGAGATGCCCTTTTGTTGCCTTCTCTGGAGCTACAGCAGCAATGTCTGAGTGCAGAGCTGGGGGCAGATCAGTGTTGGCCCAGCAGCTGTGCCCAGCAGCAGCAGCACTTGGTGTTGCCAGTGCTGCTGCCGTGGCCCTGCCCCGCTGCCCTCCTGGCCCTGGTGTTGCTGTAGGGCCTGAGTACTCTCGGGGCTGGGCACAGTCCTGGGGGTGGAAGTGCCGGGGCTGCAGCAGGGACAGGCCAAGTAATATAATTATTTCATAATATAAATAATTTGTAATATAAATATTCTTTGATAGTTCTTTTGGCTTTGTTCTTTTTTCCCCCTGTGTTTTAGTTTCTCAATATTGTCCCTAAAATAAAAGCATTGTTTTTCCATTTCTCATTTTTTTTTCTCCACCTTCCCTCGAGCCACCGATTGTGTCAATGAGGAGCTGCACTGTTGGTGGCTTTAATAGAACTAAAGGATCTCCCAACAGAGTTTTCTGCAGAGATGCCCTTTTGTTGCCTTCTCTGGAGCTGCAGCAGCAATGTCTGTGTGCAGAGCTGGGCACAGATTAATGCTGAGTACAGCAGCCCTACTCCTTCTGGCCACACCATTCCTGATCCAGGCCAGGAGCCATTTGCCTTCTTGGCCACCTGGGCACACTGCTGCCTCATGTCCAGTCTGCTGTCCATCACTCCCTGCAGGTCCCTTTCTGCCTGGCTGCTCTCCAGCCACTCTGTCCCCAGCCTGTACTGCTGCAGGGGTTGTTGTGGCCAAAGTGCACGACCCAGCACTTGGTCTTGTTCAACCTCACCTTATTGGATTTGGGCCCTGGATCCAGCCTGTCCAGAGCCCTGTGCAGAGCCCTCCTACCCTCCAGCAGATCAACACTCACATCCAGTTTGGTGTAATCTGCAAAGATGTCCTCGGTTCCATGGGGCCCCTCATTGTCACAATGTCCTCTTGATTATTCCAGGCCCTGCACTGTAACACTGGTCTCCTTGGATCCATGAGACCATGCAGAGAAACAATGGTCTCCTTGGTTTCATGGGGGTCCAAAATACGACAACGGACTCCTTGGTTCCATAGGGCTTCACAGTGTCACAATGTTCTCATTGGTGTTGCAATTTCACAGTGGCCCCTTGGATCCATGGGGCCCCAGAGTGTCACAATGGTCCCATGGTCACATGAGGTCCCACACTGTCACCATGGTCTCTGTGGTTCTACAACTCTCCTCAGTGTCACAATGGACTCCTTGTTTCCACGAGGCCACACAGTGTAACAATGTTCTTGCAGATTCCTTGAGGCTCCATCGTGTCACAGTGGTCCCTTGGTTACACAGGATCCTACAGTGTCACAATGTCCCCTTGGTTCCATCAGGCCCTGCAGTGTCACAATGTCCCCTTGGTTCTGCTGGGCTTTGGAGTCCCCCAATGCTCTCTTTGTTTTTGCAGTGTCAAAATGGTGAAAATCCTTGGTTACACAAGGCCCTGCAGTGTCACAATGGTCTCTGTGGTTCCATGAGGACCCAGAGTGTCACGATGCACTCCCTGGTTCCATTTGACCCTACAACACCACAGTGGACCCCTGGTTCTGTGGGGCTGCACGGTGTCACCATGGTCCTATTAGTTCCACAAGGCCCTGCAGTGTCACAATGGCCCCAGTGTCCCCCAGTCATCACAGAATGACAGAATCAAATAGGCTGGAAAAGACCTTTGGGATCATTCAATCCCACCAATGCCATAATACTGCCTTGTCACCCAGACCATGCCACTAAGTGCCACTGGAGAGGGACAGTGACTCTGCCACCCCCTCCCCGGCCAGCCCATTCCAATGCCCACTCACCCTTTCTGTGAAGAACTTCTTATTGTCCAGCCTCAACCTCGCCTGGTGCAGCTCAAGGCTGTATCTTCTTGTCCTGCCCTCCAGCAGATCCACACTCACACCCAGCTTGGTGTCATCTGCAATTTCTGAATGGTGGACTCAATCCCCTCAGCCAGATCATCAGTGAAGATATTAAACAGGACTGGGCCCAACACATATCCCTGAGGGACAGCACCAGTGCCTGGAAACCAGCTGGGTGCAGCACCATCCCCACCACTCTCTGGGCCCAGCCTCCAGCCAGCCCTTAAATCTCCCAGCGAGGAGGGAACCTGCCCAAGCCGTGGGCTGCAGCTTTTCCAGGCAATGCTGTTAGAGACAGAGTCAAAGGCTTTGCTGAAGTCCAGGTACACAACATCCACAGCCTTTCCTGCATCCACAGGTGGGTCACCTGGTCATAAAGGGAGACCAGGTTGGTCAGGTAGGACCTGCCACCCCTAAATCCACACTGGCTGGCTCTGACCCCTCGGCCATCCTGTGGGTGCCCTGGGATGGCACTCAAGGTGATCTGTTCCATAACCTTGCTGGGCACCCAGGTCAGGCTGACAGGCCTGGAGTTCCCCAGATCTTCCTTCCAGCCCTTCTTGGGGATGGGCTCACATTGGCACCTCCAGTGCTCTGGGACCTCCGTGCTGAGCCAGGACTGATGGTAAATGATGGAGAGCAGCTTGGGGAGCTCATCCACCAGCTCCCTCATCCCCCTGGGATGGATCCCATCCGATCCCATACACCTGTGACCATCTGAGTGGCTAAGCAGGTCACCAACTGATTCCTCCTGGATTACAGAGGGGGCTGTTCTGCTCCCTGTGCCCATCTACCAGCTCAGGAGAATACTTATCCTGAGGACAGCCTGTCCTAATATTGAAAATTGAGACAAACAAGGTGTTAAGCAGTTCAGCCATTTCCTTATCTTTACTTACTATCTTCTCCACTGCATCCAATAAAGAGTAGAGGTTCTCCTTCGCCCTCCTTTTGCTAAAAAATTTTTATACAAACTTTTTTTTTTCTTTAAAGGATGGGTCAGGTTAAGTTTTGATTGAGCTTTCACCACTCTAATGTTCTTTCTGATAACCTAAAAACATCCTTAAAACTTCCTGCCGTGCCAGTCCTTTTTGCCCCTGAGTTCCCACAACAGCTCCATGGGCAGCCAGGCCAGTAATTTTCCTCACTAGCTCATCTTTTGCCACACTGGGACAGGCTGCTCCTTCCCGCTTAAGATTACTTTCTAGAAATGTGTCCATCCTTCCTGGACCCCTTTGTTTTTAAGGGCTGTTTCACTTAAAAAATCAGGACCTTATTTGGTACTCCCCAGATCAGCATCCTAAATAGGCCAAAGTCTGCCCTTCCTAATTCCAGTGCAGAAGTTTTGTTGCTGCCCCTCCTTCTTTCACAGAACATTGAAAACTTGATTATTTCATGGTCACTGTGCCCCAGGCAGCCTCCGAGCCCCACATCTGCCACCAGCCCTTCTCTGTTTGTGAACAGCAGCAGACTGAGCTTTCCTTGGAAGTGGGAGTGTTACCAAAAATTCAGTAAACCAGAAAACTCCTTAACACCAATGTAGCATAAAGAAGCAGCATTCTTTATTCAGCTGGATGCACAGGGATAGCTTCTTCCAATGCCGTGCATGCTGAGTACAGGAAAGTTTCTGTTTATATTCTGTATTTTGCATGCATATTCATTGATTGCCCTGGACTAAACACACATATGGTAATCATTTCCCCAAAATCATCCTCTCCCCTTTACCCATGTATTCTTCTGTCCTGGGGGTCTCTGGTGGTCCCTGGTGCTCATTAACCCCAATGTTCCAGTGGGCCTGGCTGAGCTGGCAGGACACTCAGGATGGTGAACTTCCAGTTCTCTTCCGACACAATCGGCATTGTGTAGTTTCCACAGGCCTGGGGTTGTGGAGAACAAGCCCCAGGTGTCAGCTCACCTGGTGGAGACAATTTCTCATCTGCTAACATGAGGTCAAAGAATGGGCTGTGACATCAAAGAGTGGGTTATGTGAGGTCATCACAAAGCCATTATAGACTGCCTCTGTGACATCACAGGGCAGGTATCTGACATTCCAGAGCAGACTGACATAACAGAGTTGGTTGTGACATCACAGAGGGGCTGTGTGACGTCCCAGCAGGGCTGTGTCAGGTCACTGGGTTGGTCACTCTGCCCCAGCTCCCCCTCACAGTTTCTCCCAACAACTCCAATGCTGTTCATGCCCAGCAGGGTCCCCGTCCCCCGGGATCCCCCCGGCCCACCTGGAGCCACAGCCTCCACCAAAGGATGTTCCACAGGATCCACCCCAGAGCCTGACAGGGGACAAGGGGCCAGGGCGGTGTGACCAGGACATCAAGGACGGGGATTATCCAGGTCACTGTGGCCTGGGTTGGGTTCCCCAGGGCAGGAAAGATGTCTGGCAGCTGGAGCAGGGTCTGGGAAGGGCCTCCAAGGTGGGGCTGGAGCCCCTGGGCTGTGAGCAGAGGCTGAGGGACCTGGCCTTGTCCAGCCTGGAGCAGGGAGGGCTGAGGGGCTCCTCATGCCAGCCTGGCAGTGCCAGCCAGGAGGGGATGGAGAACACAGAGCCAGGCTCTTCTCTGGGGGTCTGCGGGGAGACAAAAGCCAATGGGTGGAAGGGGAAAGAGGGGAGATCAGCCTGGGCATGAGGAGATGAAATGAGTCAGGCTGCTTTCAGCATTTCCTCAACACCAAGAGCAGCCTGACCTCCCTTCTCCATCCACCACTGATAGATTTGCAAATCAGGAATTGTTTGAGCTGTTCTGTCCTCAGTCCAGGACAAGAATCCTGATACAAGAACTTAATTGTGTTTATATCTATCACAGAACCACATTAGTCAAAAATTAATTTTAGTATGCAAATCACTTGTGAACAGTGGACTCATCAGACATGCTGGGACTTTGCACATAGCTCAGGAAAGAGTTTGTAATTGTATGATTGTTATTTTAATGGTGTAATTTTTATTAAGTTATATCCTGTTCAACTGTGGTCTGTTGGCTAGGTCCAGTGTGGGCTGGAGGGAGCTCAGATTTGCACAAGGCTGCTCTGAGTGCCAGCCTTGGATGGGGAAAATGGTGGGGTGGGGGTAGGGACAGAGTCTGATTGATTGTCAGCCATGAAAGGTCCTGATTTTCATACCCAGTCAAACTGCATGAGGAGGTACTTGGATTCAATGTCAATTGGAGATTGCACATTTCAATGAATTACTAGTAAAAAAAATTACAGGACCTAAAAAAATATTTTCTTGCTGTTTTTTTTAAATCAGGGTATTCACATTGAATTGGCTTCAGAAATCATACTAATTAACCACACATTTGATTTGAACACCTAAATCAAATTATCCCCAGAGATTTGGCTTGTTAAGGTGTTCTCGATGCTAATGAGCCCTGGGACACTGAATTCCTGCACTGAAGAGCTGAAGGCTGAACAAGCCTCTGGAGCAGGAAAATTCAGCAGCAGCCTCCAAGGTGCTGAGGATGTCAGCAGCCCCCACTGAGGCCATCCCTGCCCAGAGACCGTGGGGGAATGGGCAGACAAGAGGAGCGTCCCTGGGGCTGGGGCAGCACAACTCAGAGGCAGCAGCGGCTCCAGCTGGGAAATGGAGTGTGGAATGTGGCTGGGAAAGCCCTGCCTGGGCTGTGCCAAGCAAGACAGACAAGCCCTGACTCCCATCCAGTAGAAAACTCTGTCAAGGAGATATTTAAAAGGAATTACAATTGTTTCTGTATTCTGAATTGGACTTCCTGGAGAAATACCAACAAGAGATCCTCAGGAGCTCAAAACAACAAAACAGTCTTTACTGGTAACTTTAGAAAATCAGAGAATTTTTGGCAAAAGATTTAATATGACATTCAATCAACACAGAACACTTCTTAAAGCACTGACTTGGCCCATTCAACTTCACAAACTCTAAGCTATTTGAATTTTACATTACTCAAATTTGCAAAAGGACCGAAATAGAAGAAAAGGACAGAAAGAGAGAGAGGCAAAAAGGATACAGAGGAGCACACACAGAGGTACCAACTCCTGGATTCCAGTAGCGTTCAGATGGAAATTCCAACAGGAGGTAGGGTCAAGATATGTGCTTGCCTTGTGGTCAGCCTTCAATACCCCTTGGTCTTCCTGGGCCCTTCCCCCAGGTGGGACTGTGGGTCATTTGGTCCCTCAGGAGCTGGGCTGGGGCTGCAGAGGTGGCTGTGGAGCATTGCCTGTGCTGTGCCAGAGACTGGCAGACACTGCTGGGCTGGGATAGAGGCTCTGGGGGGACTGGGGTCACAGGGCAGGGCAGGGCTGGGCTTCCAGGACAGGGGAGGGCTGGACCTGCCCCTTCCTCCCCTATTGGAATAAGATCCCAATATTACCAGGTAGATTGTGCCATGGCTCCTCTGACCCCTGCTCCTGGGCCAAAGGCGGCAACTGTGGTGTTTCACCTCAGAGACACTTTTGGCTGGCTGGATGGTGCAGCTGAGTGCCAAAACAAGTCCTGGCTTGTGGAAACTCAGTTTGCCTCAGGTGAGAAGGCTTCAGGCTAAGGTGAGGAGGAAAAGGAGAGAGATTCTGCTGGAGGGTTAATATCAAGAGTTTATTCCATGGACACAGACATCTGAATCTTAGGTAACAGCACCAACAGAATCCCGACCGCAAGGCCTGAGTGACTTTTTAAGCTCCGGGGGGAGGGGGAGGGAAGGGACAGCTGAGCCACCAACCAGGTGGGAGGGGCAGGGTCTCAGGCAACGATGACACCCAGACAGACCAATGACCTCTGGGCACAGGGGCATCTTTTGAACCTGACCAACCACATGATGGCCTTGCTGGAATGCTAAGACTGACTGACAGCCCCGCAGGGGGCGAGGGGGAAGGGGAAGAGCGATATTGCCACACCTGGGAAGGGGCTGGGAAGTTTAAAACAGGAAATTGCAACACACTGCAACACTCCCCACACATGAAATGTCTTGAGACAAGAAATTCCTCCACTCTGTCACAATAGGGAATACTGGAGGTGAAATCCCAATTCTGGCCATGGGCACCGAGATAAGAAGGACAGTTCTTTTCCTTAGGAATGAAAGCCCCATTTCTCAGTAAATTTCTGGTTTGATTGTTTGGATTCTGTTTGGTTTTGTTGTTGCTTTGCTTCCTTGTTGTGCCTGAAGTGTCCAGTCAGGAGCAGAGTGACTCTTGTCAAGGAACTTTGTGCTGCTGTCCCTTAATATTCAGTCTGGTTATTGCTGCTCCCTTGCTGGGGATTTCTTCAGCACTCTCAAGGCCTCGTTGGTAACAGGGTGAAGGAGCCCTGGCCCAGGCTCTGGCCCTGGGGGACACGGGGACGCTGCCGGGGGGTCCCTGTCCCCCTGTGCCACCCCCAGGGCCCCGGCCCCCTGTCCCCGTGTCAGGCTCTGGAGTCGATCTCGTGGAACATCCTCTGGGGGAGGCTGCGGGGCCGGGGGCGGGGGGACCCGGGGGGACAGGGGACCCCGCTGTGCACGAGCAGGGTTGGACTGCTCTGGGGGAACTGTGAGGGGGGCTGGGGCAGAGTGACCTCCCCAGGGACCTCACACAGGCCCTGTGATGTCACACAGGCCCTGTGATGTCACAGTGCCCCCGTGATGTCACACAGCCCCTGTGATGTCACACTGCTCCTGTGATGTCCCAGAGCCCCCGTGATGTCACACTGCCCCTGTGATGTCACACTGCCCCTGTGATGTCACACAGATCCCTATGATGTCACACAGCCCCTGTGATGTCACACTGCCCCTGTGATGTCCCAGAGCCAACTCTGAGATGCCACGCTATGATGTGATACAGCTGCTCTGTGATGTCACAGAAGTCTCTGTGATGTCAGAAAGTTACTCTATGATTTCACAATCTCTACTGTGATGTCACAGCCTGTTCTATGATGTTACACAGCCACCCAGTGTTGTCACAGCCCACTCCCTGATGTCACAGAGCCACCTTCTATGATGTCAGGATCTGCTCTATGGCCTCACACCCTACTCTATGATGTCACAGCCAGCTCTGTGATGTAACAACCCCCCTCAGTGATGTCACAAAACCCTCTCTGTGATGTCATACTGACACTCTGTAAGGTCACAGCACATACTTTGACCTCACTGCCAGCTCTATGATGTCATGCAGCCATGCCATGATCTCACAGCCTGTTCTGTGATGTCACAAAGTCCCCTCTATGACGCTGTAGCTGCTCAGTGACCTCACACAACAAATTTTGCGATGTCACAGCCCAATCTGTGACCTCACATAGCCCACTCTGTGCTGTCCCACAGCCCCTTGCTGACATCCCAGCTGCTCTGTGCCTCTGTGACACAGCCCCAGAGGTGCTGCTGTGACACAGCCCCCTCTGGGCCATCCTACAGCCCCTGGCAGTGCTGAGCCCCTGAGAGCTCTGTCTGTGACCTGCTGGTGTCCCTGAGGGGCCCTGGCAGTGCCCCAGCCCTGCTGGGCTGTGCACAGGAGCTGCTCCTGGCCAGAGCTGTCTCTCTGCAGCGCTGCCCTTGCCAGGAGCTGCCTCTGGGCCAGGACCCCAGCCCAGCTCAGCAGCACAGACACAGCACAGGGACTTTAATGAGCCTCTGGGGCTTTGCTGCTCTTTGCATCAGACTCAGTCCCTCGGAGTGTGCTCAAAAAAACCTTCTCAGGGACTCAAAAAGAGGGTGAAACACTGAAGTTTCTCATAATTTAAATAGATCCATCTGAGGGACAGGACTGAGAAAATGTGCCCAGGTTCCAGGTAGAGCAGAACACTGGTGGCATTGATGACAGCTGGGGACAAGCGAGGGAAAGGTGTTTCTGCTGCTGAGCAAACCTGCGCCTCTGTCCCTGCAGGCTGTCGGCATCCCTGGCTGCCCCACGTGTCTGGGCCCTTCCTTTGCTGACAGCTCTGCCTCCTGCCTGCCTCTGCCTGCCCACACAGAGCCTTGGGCTGCTCCAGGCTCCTTCTGGGGATGTGCTGTACCACACTCCTGCTCTGACAGGGAAATTCCTTTCTGCTGGTGTTCAGTCTGGACCTCCCAAGCTGCACTTGGTGCTATTAGGTCTTCTTCAGGCTTATTCATACTGTGAAGAAAAGCTCCAGCCTCTCTGAAACCACCCATCCATCCCTCCCAGGCTATTCCCTTTCAGTCCTCAGTCTCTACACCACTGACCACAGAGGCCGCAGACTCTGCCTGCTGGTTTTGTGATGAGGCCTCCAAACCCCATTCTGGGAGATTTTTGAGTCCTCTCCAAGGTCTGTGAAAAGGGAAAAATAGCATTCGAAGTTATTTTCTCCTAAATCCTACAGTGACAGAAAACGGGTCAGTATCTTTAAACTGAATGGGGACAAATTAACATTTGTTAGAAGGAGGAAATATTTTACAATTAAGAAAGTGGCAGGAAACTGCAACCGTTTTTCCAGAGAAGTGGATTCCCCATCCCAGGAATTGTCCAAGAGCAGGAGCTTTGTGCAGCATTGCCCATTGAAACCCTCTCATCTCCAGTGACAGAATTCCTGCATTGTGGGTTCTCTGATATGCTGGGTGCCCTCACAAGGCTTCTGGCCAGAATGTCTGCTGAGGGCAGCCAGGCTGCTGCTGGGGCAGTGACCTCACAGCCATCACCATGGCAGCCCTGTCCCCTGGGCCTGGCTCTGCCCTTTCCTCTGCCCCTGCCTTGGCTCTGTGGGCATGAAGAGTTTTGTCATCAATATCTTGTCCCCAAGGTGCTGGGGCCAGTGGCTTCCCAGTCAGGCTCCTGGGGCAGAAGTGGCTTTTCAGAGCCCAGCCAGGAATGAGCCCTGAGGCAGCAGCTCTGCAGTGGTGGCCACCAGGCCGGGCTGCCAAGGGAGGCTTCTGGCCATGGCCTGCAAGCAGCTGCTGCTGCCAAGGTGCCTTTGGTGCCTCAGGCTCTCCCTGGCACAGCTCCCAGCACGGCACTCTGCCCTTGTGCCCGAGCCCTTCCCTGTGCCGGGGCTGGCCTGGGGCTTTTCCTGCAGCGGGACCTGCCCTGCTGATGGCACAGGAAAGGCAGTTCCAGCTGGAGCAGGAGGCTCTGCCTGCAATGGGCTCCAACAACTCCGACAAGGTCCTGTTTGCAAAGCCCCCGGTGGGAAATGAAGGAGGGGTGTCTCACTGCTTTTGGGGTGAATAATGCTGAAACCAGCCTGACTCCTCCATCTCAAAGTTCAACATCCTCAGAGGGAGCTGAAGCTGTGGCAGAGCTGGAAAAATCCCCAGAGAAAGGAACAACCAAGTGACACCACTGAGAGCTTCTGCAGCGCTGCTGAGCTGGCCCAGCCTGGGCACATCTGACTGACAGGGCAGCACCTCAGACGAGAAAAGCCCCATCCCATATTTTAATGGCAGCATCTCCTGACATTTCCCTTCTTGAGGGGTGTGGGGATTCCTCCCAGTGGTGGGGAAACCCTCAAGGTCACTGCTCCAGGCTGAGCCAAAGGGAATTGCCCATGGTCATTGGTCTAGGGGAGTGACATCAATCTCTGCTTAATTACAGGTTTTGCTTAATACAGTTGCTTTGCAATAATTTCCTAGTGCTCTGAATAATATATTTTACGTATCTTACATACTGGCATAAATATGTCTGATTAAGGCAATTTTGTCTAATCATTACCATAATAGAGAATACATATTTATATAAATATATCTGCCCATGACAGGAACCCCTGTGAGTGTCTGAGACATCCTGGCTCTTTGGCAGCCTGGGGACTCGTGGGATGTCACCGTAGAGCCCCCGTGAGTGCCTGTGACAGATCGGTGCCTTTGCAGCCCAAGGTCCCCTGGGATGTCACCATGGAATGGCTGTGACTGCCTCTGACCACAGGGCTCTTTACCATCCCCAGAAAGCCCTGGGAGGTCTCCATGGAGCCCCTGTCTGTGCCTGTGACATTCCAGCTCTGGAACAGCCTGGAGACTCTTGGAAAGTCCCCAAGGAACCCCTCTGAGGGCCTGTGACAAATCTGATCTTAAGCAGGCAACCATCAGCAGCCCCCTGTTGCTATGGTCAGTTTCCATGGCAACCATCAGCAGCCCCCTGTTGCTATGGCCAGTCCCTTGGCAGCTCCATGGATACCCCATGCCAGGGATGGTTGCCATGGACACCAGCTCAGGCCACAGCCCGTTGCCATGGCAACCATTGGCAGCCCCATCCCCAGGCTCATGGGATCCCAGAACCACAGAATTGGCTGAGCTGGGAGGGACCCATCAGGATCCTCCAGTCCAACTGCTGGCCCTGCACAGGACACCCCAACAATGCCAGCCTGGGCTTGGGCCTGGCAGCTCTGGCCAAACGCTGCTGAAGCTCAGAGAGCCCTGGAGCTGGGACCCTTCCCTGGGGAGCCTGGGCAGGGCCCCAGCAGCCTCTGGGCAAAAACCTTTTCCTGACATCCAACCTGAGCCTGCCCCAACTCAGCTGCAGCCGTTCCCTCCACTCCTGTCCCTGGGCACCAGAGGGAAGAGGTTCCCACAGCCCCAGCCAAGGACCGCTCCAAAGGCTGTTGCCATGGCGACCAGGGCTGGGACCAGCTGGGATGCTGGTTTCTGTTGAAGTGAGGGGGAGAACGACCATCCTATAATGCATCGAACTCCAAATTTATTGATCGATCAGTCACTTTAAATAACAGTGTTAATTAACTTCATGCATATTCCAAAATCCAGGTTTACGATAGGCTAACAGAGAAAACTCTAACCACTCCTTTTGTTTTACAATACCGTTGATTGTTTACATCAAACAAAATCAGTGTTCTCACTGTGATACGAACGGTTCTCAAAACTTCCATAACTGTTCCCAGGGTGCCATCTTTTCCCAGAGAGGATGTTACCTTTGTTATGGGAAGACTGCCTGAGAACTTTATTGTTTATGCAAGGATGCCTGAGAGAGACTAATTGTTTATAGAAGTCAGGCTGGAAACTGCTTTGAAGCTGCTTCACAGCTACCTGTTACTTTTCTCTCAGCTGCATGGCTTCGTGGCCTTTTTCCTCAAGCCATGCCTGAACTAAACTCCCGACATTTCCCCCATCTTTTTCTTTAAAAGTAAGGAGGTTAGTTTGCCACATTTTCTCTATCATCCTACTAACCATCTTTTGGATACAGCTACAGAAACAAGGTAAGATAAGTAAAAGCAATAAGAGTACACCTAACATCCCTATAGCATATTTTACAAGGTTTCTTAGCCATGGTCCCAATCCTAAACTTTTAAGGCACTCATCAATACCCAATCCTTCTTCTTCCTTAAGGCTGTTAAGCCCTAGCTGTAGCTCTTTCAACTTAGCATGAATAGATACAGAATGATTAGACAGGTTCATGCAACACATTCCTTCAAACTCTTCACACCCATGGCCTTGAGCTAATAATAAGAAATCTATAGCAGCTCTATTTTGTAAATCAGTGTGATTAACACTTTGTACATCTGAAGTTAACATATCTAATATCTGTGAAGTTTTATTTAGTTCACCCTTAGCCCAACACCCTATTTGTTTTGCTAGAGTCAATGCTTTGCTTGCAGCACCCCAGGGCAGGAAAGCTGAAACCATCACTTGTTTAAATTCACTCCAGAACCATGGATCTCCTATTTGACTACAGTCTAAATTATGTAAGCTACGCTTTTGCCTGCTTACCTGATGACTTAATTGCATCAGCACAGATATATTAGGGTGAAATAGTGATAACTTGCCTAAATAACAAGGTCCACCCTGAGGTTGAGCAGGTATACCATTCCAGGCTCTATCTCCACAAATTAGAAATATTCCTGTAGGTAACTTCTTAGGTGTCATGATGCTAGAGCCTTTACAATGGCTGTAGAGTTGTTTAGATACTATGTTTGGCTTTAGGACTGAATCCAAAGTTGCCCATGTTTGTTTATATGGATTCATCTTTTGAGGATTAAAATAATCAAAGTTAAACCACCCACCATCAGAAGTGCTGGTCATGCTAGCATTTGCACTTCCAAAAAGCTCTAACTCCTCAGGTGGAGAATGCAAAGGAATATTAAGAGATTGAACTAACAGGCATTGACGGTAGCCATCACTCTGACTGGCAGTATACCCTTTAGGCAATTTAATATTTACCATACTGTGCATACATAAGGCACGGTTATTAATAAAACTGCAGAATTCTTGAGGAGACCATACTGGGAGTCCTACCAAACAGGTTCGAAAGGGGTTGGTAACTCCTCCAATGCTGAGACAAAGCGAAGTCTGATTAATCTGCCTAGCAAGTGTTAGCCATACATTATTTCTAGGTTGACTAAAATGTGTTAACTTAAATTCTTCAGCTACCACTACACTAAATAATATAATAAAAGGAAACCTCATTTTTCTGGTTTTACTTTGACCTTCTTCTTCTTGTCAGTTTTTAACCTTACTGTTCCCGAGACCTGAAGACCACACCTTTGTAACTTTTTAATGCAGTTGTCTAATGCCTGATTGGGATCTCCTTTTATAGGCCCTACAATGGAATGTTGTGTTAAAGGCACCAGTTTTCTACACCTTACAGAGGCTATATATGATGCACTTTGAGCTTTAACCCTTTTTAAAATACACTGTACCTCCCACCGATAATAAGCCAAAATTTTCTGCTCATGTGACTCATAAAGACCTAAAGCTGAGGCAGTGTTGAGTCCTGTTGCATTTCGTAGAGCCTACTCCCAATTATGTTCCCAGTTATGTCTATGATTACAGGTATCACACCATAAACGAAAAAGTGACAACTGATCCACCCAAAAGGTCCTGTCACAACCCCCACAACACAGTGCAACCCAAGCAGCACAATGTGGGCTGTGACATTCAAGGCAGTTCTCTTTTGCCAGTCCTTTTATATGGAAAGATGATAATGATTCAATAATGTCAATCAGTTCCCTGGTCGTCCGGCAACAGTGTTTTATCCCAAAGGGTTAAAACCACCCTCAGCTGAGCCACAATGTCCGGCCTTATCAGGCATTGCACGGTAGGTGGTAATTGGACTAAGAAAAGAAAGCTGTTAGCTGTTTTCATTTATGTAAACCTGGAGAGGAGGTGAATGGCAAGTCTGAAAACGATCCTTTCTGTCCTTGAGATTTTCACATCCACCTCTTCCCTGGGTTTCTCAAAAATGTTCAAAATCAGTTTTATAGTCTGTAATCCTTTAGTCATTTGGCTGAAATGGCATCAGCTGGGCGATTCTCAGTCCTTTGTTGATTTGGAGTGGTGAGAAAGTAGTATGCACTTGAAGCACTTAAAATACTTAACTTAGCAGACTTATTTTTAAATTAATAGAACTTAACTGGCTTCAAAATTCTATGGGCTAACTGTGCTACACTCTTTGCAACATAAGAATAGGCAATTCTAATAACTAAATAGTATTTTCAGCTAGCAAGGTTTCTCTGATGTTCACAACAACACTTTGAACACAAGTCATAAAACAAACACCTATTGTAAAAGCATAAATCTATCTAACATCACTTAAACTTAATAGCACTTATACTTAAAATACTTAAACTTAAAATATTTAAACTTAATAGAACTTAACATTACTTAAACTTATCTTTACTTAAACTTAATAGAATTTTAAATCAACAGAACTTACATGTAAAATCTCTTAATTCTAACAAAACTATAACAAAATCTAACTGATTTTAGACTTATTTGTAAATAATGTAAGATCAAACTTAACAGAATCTAACTTATCTTAAACCTAATATGATTTAACCTTAACAGACCTCGAACTTAACAGCAAATAAACTTAACAAACTTAACCTTAATAGTATTTAGCATTTAATTTAACTTAAACTACTTAATAACAGATAAAACTTACTATAGACATAAAATATAGCATTTACTATAACTTACTTACAGGCCCGATTCTAAAATATTAAGCTAAAATAACTTTGTTCACGTGTTTGCTATAGCATTTCTATATCAAAAAGCACACTCACAACATCTCACTCATACAATCAGTCTAACATATCTTAACATTTTTAAACTTTTCAAAATATAATTCTAGAGTCTGATGTTCCACTGACTGAGCCATCCGGGCTTCTGATGTTAAAGTCTCTGCCAATACAGGTGATTTCAAGACAGCAACCAATGCCGAGCCAAACCGGCCGAAATTTGACCCATGCATACAGTACGCTGACTCCTGTTTCAATCTCTGCCAGGAAGAACTAAAGTGCTTTTAACTTTCCTTGTTTACCATCACTTGTTTCTTAATTTCAACAGGGATCTTTTCCTTTTGTTGACAAAAGTTACATCCATTAGGCTGTTAGGTCTTAAACTGAAGCTTTTGCCAGCTGTGGGGGGGAGGGAGAAATGCTCCCGCTGCAAAAAGCGCTCCAGTCCCGCGGTGCGTGTGTCGGAGCGGGCGAAACCCCCCCCCCCCTGCGCTGGGCTCTTTGTTTACTCGCCGGCAGGCTGACTCCGCTGCAGGCACCGCTGCACCCGTGGCTCCCCCCGCGGCGGCTTCGCTCTCCCCCCGCGGCGGCTTCGTGTGGTGTCGGGTTGGAGACAGAAGAAGGTGCCGATGCTGCAGCGATGACTTCTGTTGGTGCCTGGTCGTCCGAGCGGCATTTTTGGGCCCATATTATTTGATTTGCAAATGCAGCTGACGCTTGATGAGGTGCAAGAGCAGCTAATACCTGACTCTGAGAGGACTTTGCCTGTTCTTGCAAGCCTATTCCTGACGTTGATTTCTGTTTGATCGCATCTACCACAAAAGCCTGCTGTCCCGTAGATATGAGGGCCATCTTCTCTAATGCCTCTTCTATAGTCCAATTAGTACCTAGGGTGTTAAGTACTCTCCTAGTAGTAGAATTACAATTTCGGAGAGCACACTCCCTGAGCAATACTCCCCTAAGATATTTTGGCACCTCAGCTCTTTCAATTTCTGCAGCAACCTTGTCAATAAAAGAGCTAAATGATTCCTCTCTGCCTTGCTTGATTCCTATATATACAGGTCTCTCTTCTGGTTCCTTTACCCTTTCCATCGCGAGTCTGACTAACCTTATTGCCTCCCGGCACTTCTCTTGACCTATTAAGGCTTGTGCCTCAGGACGAAAGAAAGGTCCCAGACCCATAAGCTCACTAACAGTGACGCCATGGAGGGGGTCACCCTGCTGCCTTTGTACTGCCACGCATTCATTTACTAATGCCTGCCAATGAGCGTTAAAAAGCAATTGCTGATGTTGGGTAAAGATTAATTTAACTATGCCACGACAATCATTAATAAGAAGAATACTGGTGTCAAAAATATAGTCGAGCATTTGCTTGGCTGGTTCGCTTTTAAAGCCAAACTGGCTAACAGTAGCTCGCAACTGAGATAACATCTTCCAATCTAAAGCACTAATTGTCGCTTGCATACCTCCGCCAGCCTGGGGGGTGAAAATAACCGGACAAGCCAGTTCGCTCGCTAAGCTTATCAACTCCTGGTCTCCCTTCTCCATTGCATCTTTGGCAAGAGCTGCCCACGCATCCCGTCTTTCCCGTGCAATCATCACCGCTCGATCGTTTTCCAACCCAGGGCTCTGATTACTTTTCGGGAACGGGACACACGTTTGTGGCCCTGGCTGCTGCGATGCAAGCAATACGGGAGACTCAGAAGTGCTATGCGTAGCCTGCGGCAAAGCGGGCAATAAAGCACCCTGCGGAGCACCCTGCGGAGCTTGGCTCGTCAGGGGGGGCTGGCTCGTTAAAGGAGGCGGTAGAAGCGGCGCGGAGGGTAGTAAAGCGCCCTGTGGAGCTTGGCTTGGAGCCTGGCATGTAGCCGGACTCACAGCCTGGCTGGGAGCCGGACTCACAGCCTGGCTTGGCGCCTGGCTTGCCGAGGGAGGAGGCGAGGTCGGTAATGAAACCGTCCTCATTGCAGGGCCAAGAGGAGTCCCCGACTCTTTATCAAACTCCCTCTCTTGATCGTATTCTTTATTACGATCGTGAGCAGCAGTAGCCTGATAGGCAGCCCTCTTTTCCGCCTGAAACTGCAACAGTTCGTTGTTAATAACCCGCCATAATTTACCCATTTTCCTAGCAGTTTTATCATCGTCTAACGTAGCCTGCCATAATATATCACCAAATTTACGCCACTCCGACAACTCGTGAACCGTGTGGGGATTCACAAAGACTCCCCTTTCCAGACCATAAGCCAAAAGACCTTGCAATTCTTTCTGTAAGTCTATACCCTTAATTTGCCTTTTTTGCAAAAATGTAATAAAAAGTTCATATGCGGCTTGTCTTTCCATACCTCTTTTTAAGTGCGCACTTTCACCTAGCAGCGTATTCCAAGACTTCTATGCCGCACGTATCAGCTGGCCCATCTAATTATGGTCGCCAGGGCACGGCGCGTATCAGCGGTTTTCTTTTTTCCTCCGCTTTAATTTCGCGCTTATTGCCGCTCCCGCTGCTTCGGAGCCTGAACCATTCCTCACTTATCCTTTGGTGTTCGCAATCCCCGTGATGGCCGCGATCGTCCGCTATCACGTCCGGGTGTCACCAATTTGTTGAAGTGAGGGGGAGAACGGCCATCCTATAATGCATCGAACTCCAAATTTATTGATCGATCAGTCACTTTAAATAACAGTGTTAATTAACTTCATGCATATTCCAAAATCCAGGTTTACGATAGGCTAACAGAGAAAACTCTAACCACTCCTTTTGTTTTACAATACCGTTGATTGTTTACATCAAACAAAATCAGTGTTCTCACTGTGATATGAACGGTTCTCAAAACTTCCATAACTGTTCCCAGGGTGCCATCTTTTCCCAGAGAGGATGTTACCTTTGTTATGGGAAGACTGCCTGAGAACTTTATTGTTTATGCAAGGATGCCTGAGAGAGACTAATTGTTTATAGAAGTCAGGCTGGAAACTGCTTTGAAACTGCTTCACAGCTACCTGTTACTTTTCTCTCAGCTGCATGGCTTCGTGGCCTTTTTCCTCAAGCCATGCCTGAACTAAACTCCCGACAGGTTTCCATGGGCCGGGGTTCAGGAATGGGATTCCCCAATTTCCTGCTCCTGCTAAAACCGCGCTGCCCTCACTGCCCTCCCGCCTCCCATGGAAAGCACAAAGGCAAAGATCCCGGGCTGGGATAATGTGGGATCTCAGCACCTCAGGAGTTAGGTGCAGAGGGACCGAGACCACCCTTGGGGCTCTCGGGAGTCCTGGAATGTTGCCAGAAGTGTCTGGTGGCTAGACTTTGATCCTACACAGGAGACGACACCTGTATGAGGATAGGAGGATTTCACTGGGGTAAATGGTGAAGGGATAAGTTAATTAGAGTGTAAGACACAGGGTTTAGGATTTCTGTACAGGGGGGTCTAAAGAAGTAAGATGGAGGAATTGGGGCGTGTCTTCTTCTTCTTCTTCTTCTTCTTCTTCTTCTTCTTCGCCTCCATCTTCTGTGGTGATGTTGGCACTTTGGGATTGGTTATTACTAAAAGTGCATTGGTTAATAAGGGTAAAAGGTATTGGGGAAAAAATTATAAATATTGTATACGTAACTTTGAGTATAAAGATAGGTGACCGCCCCGGGGGCGCTCAGTGTGCTCATGGCTGGCTGCTGTGCAGACCTCTGTCGGGCCAAGAGAAAATATTTTAGATAAACAATTAATAAACACCAAGACCGAGAAAAGATCTGGAGCCTCTTCTCGTCCTTTGAAGCGCGGGTTGTCCAAGGCCACCCAAGGCCTTTCCAGGTCACCTAAACAGCTGAGAAACTGACAGGATAAGAACAATTTATTAGGAACAGGAACAAGATAAGGGACAAACAGAACTGAAACAATATTGATAACAGAAGGGATAAATGAAACAGTTTACTGGGAAAACTAAAACACAACTCACTGGGTATTCCTGGCCACAATTTCCCCTGTTTGGAAAGGACACCCTTCTTCTCAGGGAGAGAGAGAGAGAGTGTCCCTTTTCTGCACCTGGAAATTCTCTGAGGTGGGAGTGAATGTAATGACACAGCCATGACAAGACCTTCATGTTTTTCAATGCCTCATCATGACACTGGTAGGGGCAGGGAAAGGGACTGGTGTCTTCCCAGCATGGATCATGGGGAACATGGATCAGCAGGGCTCTTCCCAATGTGGGTTCTCCCATGGGGGATGAAGCTGGAGTGGTGGATGAAGCTGTTCCTGCATTTGTGGCATTTGCAGGGATCCCTTACTGGTGGCTCCGTTGGTGTCTGGTCAAGTGAGAGCTGGTGGTGAAGCTCTTCCCACATGTGGCGCACTGGTAGGGCCTCTCCCCAGTGTGGATGCGCCGGTGCTTGATGAGGTCGGACTTGTGCTTCAAGCCCTTCCTGCACTCAGGGCAGAGGAAGGGCCTCTCCTCAGTGTGAATCCGCTGGTGCTGGAGGAGATTGGAGCTGCTCTGAAACCTCTTCTGACACTGGGGACACTCGTAGGGCTTCTCCCCCGTGTGGATGCGTTGGTGGGTCACAAGGTTGGATCTGTAGCTGAAGCCCTTCCCACACTCCCCACACTTGTAGGGCCATTCCCCAGTGTGGATCATCTGGTGGCTGATCAGGTGGGAGCTCCGCCTAAAGCTCTTCCCACACTGCAAGCACTTGTGGGGCTTCTCCCCATCATGAAGCTGCTCATGGACCACCAGCTCTGAACTCTGGCTGTAGCTCTGCCCACCTTCCTGGCTCAGGGTGGCTCTTTCTTCTTCAGAGCACCCTGGGCTGGGATTGGAGCCCCTCCTCATGGGGGATGTCTGAGGTTTTTCTTCCCTGTTGGATTCCTGTGTGCTAGAATCACTCAAAACGGCCTCTTTCACGAGGTTCTGCCATGCAGATTTTTCCTCCCTGGTCTCCATCCTCAGTTCCTTCCCTGGGGAAGGAAGGACAAGGACAGGATGGGATTTGCCTCCATGCCAGAGGGAAGGGGAAGGAGATTCCCCCAGGGCATCCCCGGCAGGATGGCGTTGGCAGCAGGGTTGTCCTGCAGCTGGGGGCTGTGCTGGGCTGGGAGATAAAGCAGGAGAGAGGGGGAAATAGGAACTGACTTCCTCCTCACCTATCTGGGTGTCCCGGGGATCCTTCCTCTTCCTCACAGCCTCCTTCTCCATCCAATCAAGGTTTAGGAATGGGAAATCCTGTTCTGGGAAGAAAACAAAGGGTGCACACATTGTCTTTTGTACCGGTTTGAAGGCAAACCTGGGGAGGGTCTAAACCAGAATTACAATTTAAAAGAAATGAAGATCAAGGCAATGATACAGAAACACTGCCTTAAACTGACAGAGTCAGGATATAACCTGACACCCTGTTGTTCAGGGTGGTGGCAGCAGTCCCAATAAATGGTGGCTGCAGTCCTGTTGGAGAGATGAACACAACTATGACAAAGCAGTGATCCTGTAGAAGGGTCTGGTCTTCCTCTGGATGTCCAGTGCTGGTTATGGAGTTCTTGTCCTCTGGGAATTCAGTAGGCAAACTGCTCCTGGTGTAGCAAATTGTCAGCTTATATCCAGGTAGGAATGCTTGGATCCTCCCCCTGGGCGGAGCATCCCACAATGGAAGAATGGAATTTTATCAGTTCTGCAGTGACACTCAATGGCCCATTCACAGGAAATATCTCCCCTGGAGGGCATTATCAGGGCTGAGTCATGGAAGAGATAAAGAACACTGCCCCACCTGTTTATAAGAGTTGCTGAAGTTGGGGATTGAAAACATGCATTTGGTTACATCTTGCATGGCAACTGAAACTGTGGGGTAATCCCTGCTCAGGGGGTGAACACCACCGCCCTTACCCAAACTGGCTCAGCTGTAAAACCCCCACCCTGGGAATGCCACGCATACAGGGGACAATATCACACTTACCCTGCCCCAGGGGAGGGCTCTTTTCCTGTCATTCCCTTCCTGTCCCCCCTTTTCTATCCCATTTACTGTTCAATAAAATTCATTTTGGGTTCGGTCTCATTATCACCTTAATTGGGGCAGAGGAATCTCTCTAACACTTTTCTTAACCAGACTCACCAGACTGTGAAATTATTTTGGCACAGTGAGTTTAGGCACTGTTCTCTGACCCCAAGTGCCTTTGACAACAGCATGGTTCCCTCCTCTGAGGAGGTTGTGGTTCTCTCTGGAGGAACTCTTTGAAACTGGGCTGCAGCTTCCTCTGAGTGACTTATGGGAGAACTGATGAGGTAAATCGCCTTTGTGGGCCTGGAGTGTAAAGAAAATATTTTGTTGTCCTTCTATTACAGCGACCTGATGAAGGTCTTCAGAGTGAGAGAAGTGGATGAGAATCTTGGTTCATGATCAGAAGGCTGGATTTATTGATATATGATATATAATACATTATAAATATGCTAAAAGGAATAAAGAGAAAAGTTGCAGAGGCTTGCTAAGCTAAGAATAGGAAGAAGAGAATGAATAACAAAGTTCTGTGTCCAGCAGAAAGCAAGGACCAACTCTCCTGTGAGTGGTCAGCAAATCCAAACACTCCCAGAAGACCAATCACAGATGCTCCTGTTACATTCCACATCAGCAGATAATTATTGTTTGCATTTTTCTTCTGGGGCCTCAGCTTCCCAGAAAGGACAAATCCTAAAAGAGAGGATTTTATGAAAAAATGTCTGCAACATCCTTCCTTGAAATGTTTTTTAAAATCACAGGAGGAAAGGGAGCAAATGATACCAGCGAGACTGACAAGGTTCATTCACCCCATGGTGAGGAACACAAGGCTGCTAATAGTCCTACAAGAAGCTCAGCTCAAGTAGCTAAATTCCCAAATAACTCCTGAATTCCCAGGCTTGAGTGCTTTGCGAAATGTGAGAATCATTTTTCTCTTCATCCCTGTCGCCTTTGTGACAGCTACAAAGAGTTTACTTTCCTTTTAATGATATCTGTCTTGGGCTGAATTTACACTTTTATCAGAATGTGCTAGCAGCTGAGCTGGAGCTGTGCAGGAACCAGTAGAACTTGGAATTGCCACAAAATTTCTTGTACTGACAGTTTATTAATGTTCGGGATTTGTTTGTATTTTCATCACATCTGACTTGTGGGAAAATCAAATATTCATCAAAGTGATTTATGCAGAGTCAAGTTTGATTTCTGCCAAATTATTTTGTCCAGTGCCCAGGGAATGCTCAAGGGGTCTCTGTGCCTCTCGCCCTGGGGGATGCTTGGCAGGGGTTTGGGGGGCTTGTCCCTGTCCCTGTCACTCCAGGCCATTCCCCCAGGAGTGTCCCTGTCCCTGTCACCTCAGGCAATTCCCCAGGGGGTGTCCCTGTCCCTGTCACCCCAGGCCATTCCCCAGGGGGTCTCCATCATTCTCACCCCAGAGAATGCCTGGAGGGTCTCCCTCCCTCTCACCCCTGTGCCAGGGGGTACTCAGGGCAGTCTCTGTCCCCTCACCCTGGGGGATGCTCGGGGGGTCTCCATCCCTCTGGCCTCAGGCAATGCTTGTGCAGGGCTGGGGACCAGGGGCTCTGTGTCCCTCTCACCACTGAGGGTGCTTGGGGCTAGGGGGGCTCTCTGACCTTCTCACACCTGGGGAGGCCGGGGGGGTCTCTGTCCCTCTCAGCCCTGCTGTGACCCCACCCAAACATCATCGGGGTCAGAGGGACAGAGACACCCCCAAACCCCCAGAAGGGCTGAACCTGGGATTTGGTTTGGGGCTGAGGATTTAGGAAGGGGCTGGAATTGGGGCTGGGATTGGAGTTGGGGCTGAGATTTGGATTAGCACTGGGATTGGGGTTAAGGCTAGACATGGGATTAACTATCGGGCTGGGGTTGGGATTGGGTCTAGGGCTAGACATGTCTGAAACTGGGATGAGATTAAATACAGAACTGTAAGTGTGTCTAAACATGGAGTGAGATTGAGACCAGGATCAAGGTCAGGTTTGTTGACTGAGCTCACCCAGGGCAGGACAGGGGGGATGTCACTGCAGGATGTCCCTGGCGTTGTCCCAGCCCTCCTCAGGCACCTCCAAACATGAGGGGCAGCTGGGTGTCCCAAGATCCAGGTGCTCCCACGCTGCCCCTCAGTACCAGGCAAGCATTCCCTGAGGGCAGCCCTGACTGTGACCACTGGGGCTCTGGGATCGGCCCTCACATCCCTGTGGGAGCAGCAGCAAACAGGATGAGAGATTCCCCCGCCCCGTTTTTCCTGTGGAAGGGTGAAGCCCAGCTGCCCTTTTCTTTTGGTGCCTCCTCCTCTCCTCAGCTGAGGATGTCAAACTCCCCAGGAGCAGGAAAATCCCCATTCCTCTTTCCTTGTGGCTGCAGCCTGGAACATCCACCCAGAATGAAGGACTTTCTGACAGCCCTGCTGAATGACACTGGCAAGATGTTTGTGAGAAGGGGAAGAAATTGTATTTTGATAGTAAATAAAAGGTGCAAAATTATTCCTTTCTGTTCTATTCCTTTTCAGTCAGTTCTGGTCTGTTTTCAGAGTGGCACCTTCTCAGCTGACTGTGTTTGTGCCCTCTTTTCTCTCCTGCCTCTCTTTGTCTGCTCTGTTTCTCTCTCAGTGTCTCCCTTGACCCAGGGATGCTCACACCAAAGACCGTGCCCAGATTTAATTCCCAGTTCAGGAGCTACAACAACCATGGGGGAAGTTATGAAGGCTCGCAGTGAAAAGCCACTGTAAAATCTTGCTCCACTTGGCTTTTGGCTCCTTCTTGACAGCTTTGCCCTCAAGGGCAGGAACATCTTTTCATAGCTGAGAACTGGAATTCCAGACCCTGGCAGTGTGTGCCGTGGATCCCAGAGGGGCATTCCCGAGGCTCCCAGGGTGCTGCTCCTGCCGTGCCTCCCAAGGAACTTCTCTCCCAAGGGGAGAAGATCCAGCAGCTCTGTGGGCTCCCAGAGCACACAGCAAAGGTGGCATTGATGGACATTTTCCAGGGACTGGGGTGGGAAGGGACCCTGTCCATGGATTACGACCCCGCGAGGGAGAGACGCCTCTGCCGCACTGAAGGAGCGAATGAGAGCGTGGGACAGCAACCGACGATTATTGAGCGTGGACTGAACGGAACAAGAAATGGGGAGGAGAAAGGGAGAGAAAGAAAGCGGGAAGAGGTCTCAAAGAGAGAAAGAAAAAGGAAAGAGGTCTCAGAGAACAGAAAGAAACAGGAAAAGGCTCCCGCCCGGACTCCGCAGCTCCCAGGGACACCCGCAGGGAGTAGCGCCTTTTACAATTCCAGCCACTCAGAGGACGCGGTAAACAATTTCCAACCAACCAGAGCTTTTCTCGCCGATGACTCACCGGTTGCCAAGCGGGCCCGCAGAGCCCGGCGGACCCGGAGCGGAATTTGGGGCTCGGGCCGGGGGACGGATCCGCCCCGGGGGGGTCCCCGAGCCCCTGCCCAGCCCTGGGGCCGATCGGGGGCTCCCCCACCCAGCAGCCGGGGCTGCGGAGCCGCGGGGCAGAGCGGTGGGAAAGGGGGGTCCGAGCTGGGAGCGGAGGAAATGCGGGAGGAAGAGGAGGGAGAGGAGGAGCAGGAGCGGGAGAATCGCGGCGCTCGCAGCGCCCGCACGCCGAGCCTGCAGCACCCCCTGCCCCGGGAGCATCGCCCCCAGCCCCGAGCCGCAGGGGAGGGCGGAGGCCGAGCTCGCCCCGGCTCCAGCCAGGGGTCTCCGTGAGGGTTTTTTGGAGAGTGTTCGGAGCCGGCAGATCCCGGACTCGAGCCCCGGGTATCTCCGGGCTCCCTAAGAGGAGCTTTTTCGGGGAAGAGCAGCCGCGATCGCCCCTCGTGAGGGTCCCGGGGGTCCACGTGGGGATGGCCCGGTACCGACGGGGCGGGACATTGGTTTTGGGGATCCCCGTGAGAGGCGGGGCTGTGGAACGGGGGACCCCCGGGGCGGGGAGAGGGGAAGGGGCGATACCGGAGCTGGGGGACCCCCGGCAGCCCGGAGATGAGGCGGGGACGGGACCCCCTGACCCTGACAGGGGCGTGTCCTGGGGTGACTTCGTGATGCTCGTACCCCATCGGTCTGTTTAGCCCAGAAATGAGTTCTGCACCTTTAAGGCTGGTTCTGAGAGTGAAGGGGAGGAGGAAGAAGCAGCAGTTTGTTTTCATACACTGCATTCCTCTACATTCCAGCTGCTGGATGGACAGACAGCAGGACAGAGCTGTCCTTTGCTTTTAGTTAGTTTTTAGCTCGCTGAGGCAGAGAAGTTCCCTGGACTGTGGTTTTTCTTTTTCTTTGGAGCTGTTTAAATCTGCTCTGCACTGAACAGTCAGAACACCACTGGCAGCTCGCACCTGTGGCCCACCTGGCTGAGCCTGGGCCACAGCATTTCCAGTGCTGGAGGGACTGAAAAGAGACTGATAAGAGACTGATAAGACACTGATAAGACACTGATAAGACGCTGAGTGTGGGGAGCTACAACCCAAGGAGGAACTTTCGGAGTTTGTCATCTATTTTGGAGCAGCAAGAGGTTTTATTGCTTAATATTGTTCAATTTTTGTGCTGGTAAATGCTTTGCCTGTAAAGTAACTTTTTTTTCCACTTTCCTCTAAGGAAATATTTTCCCAAACTGGCTGAGGGTGGGGCTGCTGAATCAGCATTCTAGAGGAAACTCCTTTTGGAGGGTTTCGACCAAATTTGGGCTAATCCAGGACAGGGTGGTAGAAAGAAGGGGGAACCCCAAGTGGCTGGATTGAGGGGAGGCTGGAGAGGGGGACCTTGGCACCCCAGAACCTCCCAGAATCCAAAAGCAGGACCCTGGAGAGGGGGGATACCTAGGACCCATGGGATCCCCACCAGCATTGAGATGGGGGACCAACCATAACCCAAGAGGGATGAGACTGGAAATGGGAAACTCCTGGTGGGTTTTCTTTAATTACTCTTGATTTTGGGACATCAGGTGACTTCTAGAAATGGACGTGGGTGGGAGGAATCCCCAACCCAAGGCATTCACACCTTGTTTTTCCCCAAACCAGGATTTTCCCCAAACCTTCCCACCGTAACATCCCCTCTGTCCCACTCTGGGTGAGCTCAATCCCAAACCTGACAGTGATCCTGGTATCAATCTCACTCCACGTTTAGACACACGCAGTTCTGTATTTATTCTCATCCCAGTTTCAGACTCGTCTATTCCAAGACCCAATCCCAACCCCAGCCCGATAGTTAATCCCATGTCTAGCCTTAACCCCAATCCCAGCGCTAATCCAAATCTCAGCCCCAACTCCAATCCCAGCCCCAATTCCAGCCCCTTCCTAAATCCTCAGCCCCAAACCAAATCCCAGGTTCAGCCCTTCTGGGGGTTTGGGGGTGTCTCTGTCCCTCTGACCCCGATGATGTTTGGGTGGGGTCACAGCAGGGCTGAGAGGGACAGAGACCCCCCCGGCCTCCCCAGGTGTGAGAAGGTCAGAGAGCCCCCCCAGGCCTGAGCACCCTCAGCGGTGAGAGGGACACAGAGCCCCTGGTCCCCAGCCCTGCACAGGCATTGCCTGAGGCCAGAGGGATGGAGACCCCCCGAGCATCCCCTGGGCTGAGAGGGACAGAGACTGCCCTGAGTACCCCCTGGCACAGGGGTGAGAGGGAGGGAGAACCCCCCAGGCATTCTCTGGGGTGAGAATGATGGAGACCCCCTGGGGAATGGCCTGGGGTGACAGGGACAGGGAAAAACCCCCCCAAGCATCTCCCAGGGCAAGAGGAATAGAGGCTTCACAAGCATCCTCTGGGCACCAGAAGAAGTAATGTTGTTCCTTGTCCGAAATCAAAATTGACCCTAGATAAAATGCCTTGAATTTACTCTTCCAACAAGTCACTTGTGATGAAAAGGCAAATAAATCCCAAAATTGTATAAACTTACAATAGAAGCTATTTTGTGGCAAATCCAAATTCCTTTGGTCCTGCACAACTCCAGCTCAGCTGCTGGCACATTCTAAAAAAAGAAAAGTGGAAAATAGGCCCAATACGGATTATGAAAAGAAAGGGGAAGCTATGTGTAGCTGTCACAAAGGTGACAGGGACAAAGAGAAAAATTATTCTAACATTTGGCAAAGTCCCCCAGCCTGTGAAACAGACTTCCCCTGGAGGGGGCCAAGTGTGACATTGTCCCCTGTGTGTGTGGCATTCCCAGGGTGGGGGTTTTACAGCTGAGCCAGTTTGGGTAAGGGCGGTGGTGTTCACCCCCTGAGCAGGGATTACCCCACAGTTTCAGTTGCCATGCAAGATGTAACCAAATGCATGTTTTCAATCCCCAACTTCAGCAACTCTTATAAACAGGTGGGGCAGTGTTCTTTATCTCTTCCATGACTCAGCCCTGATAATGCCCTCCAGGGGAGATATTTCCTGTGAATGGGCCATTGAGTGTCACTGCAGAACTGATAAAATTCCATTCTTCCATTGTGGGATGCTCCGCCCAGGGGGAGGATCCAAGCATTCCTACCTGGATATAAGCTGACAATTTGCTACACCAGGAGCAGTTTGCCTACTGAATTCCCAGAGGACAAGAACTCCCTAGCCACCACTGGACATCCAGAGGAAGACCAGACCTTTCTACAGGATCACTGCTTTGTCAGAGTTGTGTTCATCTCTCCAACAGGACTGCAACCACCATCTACTGGGACTGCTGCCACCACCCTGAACAACAGGGTGTCAGGTTATATCCTGACTCTGTCAGTTTAAGGCAGTGTTTCTGTATCATTGCCTTGATCCTTATTTTGTTACTGAATTGGAATTCTGTCTTAGACACTTCCCCAGGTTTGTTTTTAAATCAGTACAAAGCTCATTGTGCTCAACCCTTGTTTTCCTTCCTTGTTTTAGGAATATCCCATTCCTAAAACTTGGCCAGATGGCAGAAGACACCTCAAGGAAGATGAGAATGCCTCAGGACACCCAGGCAGGTGCGAAGGAAGTCAGTGCCCCTTTCCCCCTCTCTCCTGCTACATCTCCCAGCCCAGAAAATCCCCTCGCTGCAGGACAACCCCGCTGCCAACGCCATCCTGCCGGGGATGCCCTGGGGGGATCTCCTTCCCCTTCCCTCTTGCACAGAGGGAAATCCCATCCTGTGCTTGTCCTTCCTCTACCAGAGAAGGAGCTGAGGATCAAGATCAGGGACAACAAATCCCCACAGCACAACCTCATGGAAGAGGCCGGTTTGAGTGGCTCCATGGGAAAAGAATCCAATGGGGAGGAAAAGCCCTGGAGATCCCCCATGAGGAGGAGGGGCTCCAAACCCAACCCAGGGTTCTCTGAGGAGGAAAGACCCACCCTGAGCCAGGAAGGTGGACAGAGCTTCAGCCAGAACTCGGAGCTGCTAGTCCATGGGCAGCTTCATGATGGGCAGAAGCCCCACAAGTACTTGGAGTGTGAGAAGAGCTTCAGGCAGAGCAGCACCCTGATCAGCCAGAGGATCCACGCTGGGGAATGGCCTTATGAGTGTGGGGAATGTGTGAAGGGCTTCAGCTCCAGCTCTGCCCTTGTCATACACCAATGCATCTACACGGGGGAGAGGTCCTACGAGTGTCCCCAGTGTCAGAAGAGGTTTCAGAGCAGCTCCAGTCTTGTCCGGCATAAGTGGATTCACACGGATGAGAGGCCCTTGCGCTGCCCTGAGTGCGGGAAGGGCTTCAAGCACAACTCCAACCTCATCAGGCACCAGCGCATCCCCACTGGGGAGAGGGAGAGGCCCTATGAGTGTCCCCAGAGTGGGAAAAGCTTCACCCAGATCTCTGTCTTAACCAGACACCAATGAAGGCACCTGTAAGGGAAGCTCTGCCAATGCCCCAATGCAGGAGGACTTTTGTGCACTGCCCTAACTTCATCCATAGTTGGAGGATCAATGTTGGGAAGAGCCCTGGTGATCCATTTTTCCTTCTGATCCATGCTAGGAAGACACCTGTCCCTTTCCCTGCCCCTACCAGTGGCATGGAAAAACATGAGGGTCTTGCCATGGCTGTGTCATTACATTCACTCCCACCTCAGAGAATTTCCAGGTGCAGGAAAGGGACACTCTCTCTCTCTCTCACTCTGTCCCTGAGGAGAAGGGTGTGCTTTCCAGGCAGGAGGAAATACGTGGCAAGGCAGACCCAGTAAGTTGTGTTTTAGTTTTCCCTGTAAACAGTTTTATTTATACACTCTGTTATCAATATTGTTTCTGTTCCATTCGTTACTTATCTCATTGTTGTTCCCAATAAATTGTTCTTATCCCAGCCTGGGATCTTTGCCTTTTGCGCTTACCAGGGGAGGCGGGAGGGCAGCGAGGACAGCGCAGTTTTAGCAAGAGCAGAAAATTGGGGAATCCCATTCCTGAACTCCGGCCCGTGGAAACCGAGCATCCCAGCTGGTCCCAGCCCTGGTGGCCATGGCAACAGCACTGGGAGCGGGTCCCTGGCTGGGGCTGTGGGAACCTCTTCCCTCTGGTGCCCAGGGACAGGAGTGGAGGGAACGGCTGCAGCTGGGTCAGGGCAGGCTCAGGTTGGATGTCAGGAAAAGGTTTTTGCCCAGAGGCTGCTGGGGCCCTGCCCAGGCTCCCCAGGGAAGGGTCCCAGCTCCAGGGCTCTCTGAGCTTCAGCAGCGTTTGAACAGCGCTGCCAGGCCCAGGCTGGCATTGTTGGGGTGTCCTGTGCAGGGCCAGCAGCTGGACTGGAGGATCCTGATGGGTCCCTCCCAGCTCAGCCAATTCTGTGGTTCTGGGATCCCATGAGCCTGGGGATGGGGCTGCCAATGGTTGCCATGGCAACGGGCTCTGGCTGCAGGCCTGAGCTGGTGTCCATGGCAACCATCCCTGGCATGGGGTCTCCATGGAGCTGCCAAGGGACTGGCCATAGCAACAAGGGGCTGCTAATGGTTGCCATGGAAACTGACCATAGCAACAGGGGGCTGCTGATGGTTGCCTGCTAAGGATCAGGTTTGTCACAGGCCCTCAGAGGGGTTCCATGGGGACTTTCCAGGAATCTCCAGGCTCTTCCAGAGCTGGAATGTCACAGGCCGAGAGAGGGGCTCCATGGAGACCTCCCAGGGCTTTCTGGGGATGGTAAAGAGCCCTGTGGTCAGAGGCAGTCACAGCCATTCCATGGTGACATCCCAGGGGACCTTGGGCTGCAAAGGCACCGATCTGTCACAGGCACTCATGGGGGCTCCACGGTGACATCCCAGGAGTCCCCAGGCTGCCAAAGAGCCAGGATGTCTCAGACACTCACAGGGGTTTCTGTCATGAGCACAGTGGGAGCTTCAGGCAAAAGCTTTATTTCTTTTTTGGAGAAACTCTTGCCGAGACGTGAGGTGGAAAAATGACACTCAACAGCCACCATGATGCCTCAAACTTGTGCAGGGCCCCTAGACTTCTAAAATTCCTTCTAAGAGAGGAGTCTGGGAGTGGCTGGATCCAAGCCCACCCCCAGTCTTTCTCAAAGGTGTAAAAGATTGGACATTGGAATTGGACTTTAATGCTATTTGTCCCACAGGATTAATCATAGAATACCAGATAAATTTACATAAATACTGCTCTGATTTTTTCTGATCATGATTAGACAGAATGGTTTATTTACACCACAGAGTAAATGAAAAAAATGAGTTATTGATGCAGTCTTAGGTGGTGTGGACAAAACCTTCCTCGAGAGTGTCTTGTGCCAATGGGTAGAAACCACGAGAGCACCAGCACACAGACACACTGTAGAAGTCCATCCGAAAATCCTTCATTTTTTGCCTCACGATCGTCATGAGAAAAGACTGCCGAAGGGTTAAAACTACTGAGCCAGTTGGGAAAGAAAGTCTCCTGCTTATCTAGTGTGTTCACAAGTGATGTTTGCAGAACACGCCATGCTGTACTCGAAGGGGGCATGCTGCCCTTTTCTGGACAATTGAACTGGACTTTCTTCCAAACTCCTGACCTGGCTGGACTGAGCTCTGGGGTGGCTCCCCCCCCGCTCCATGAGAAGACCCCTCTTGCCTGTCTTCAACCACTGTGATGGACCAACAGAGATGCGAATCCCCTCATCAAGGAACCAAGAACCCCTCTGGCACCCTCATGGCACCCCCGTGGCACCCCCCTGGCAACCTCCTTCCAGAGACTGGGACTGTACTCCCTCCCAACTCAGGGAGGGGGAAAAACCTAACGTACCTGTGAGCATTCGGCCATGAAAACAATGGAACTGTCTCACCCCCTCCTCCTGTTCCTATTCTTCTCCCCTCCATGGAAACCTAATTTCAGCCACCCTTCCCCCAACCAAGAACAGTATATATACTGGGGTTCGGTTTTGACTGTCCTCTGAGATCTCCCCAGTGCGTGTACCAGCGAGTTTCGGCGACGGGACCCCGAAGACATCACGTTTTGGTAGCTATACCTCATTCCCTGACCTTCTTTCCTCCCTTTTTCCCTTGTCCTACCCTTCTCTTCCCCGGATCCCTTAACCAAACGCATATTTAGCTGTGGTTATAATCAATAAAATTGCACCTTGTTGATTTGTTACTGCAAAACCCCTGTGCCTTTTGTTGGTTATTTTTGCACCCAAAAATCATTCGTCAACCGTTCATTTCAGGTGGACCTTCACATAATTGGCATCACAGACAGGATTTCCAGTAGCCAGTGAGATTTTGCAGGTTTTGTGTAGTCTGTAACCTCTCGCAGACTGCACACACCAAAGCCAAATCTCACCCTCGATTGAGCACACAGGCTCCGGAATTGACACAAAAGATTTTTTGGTGCAAAAGCAGGGGAAATTGTTACTGTCACTTCTGTTACTGATCTTACTGGCACGGACACTGACACTGATACTTCTCCTGATCCTGATATTGATGCTGTTACTGATATTGATATTGATACTGATATTGATATTGATACTGTTGTTGTTGTTGTTGTATTTGAGTTGAATCCGAACCTGTTACTGTTGTATTTGAGCTGAATCTGAACCCGTTACTGTTGTTACTGCTGTATTTGTGTACCTGGACTGTCTAAAAGGGAAGGGACAGACCTGAGGAAATTAAGCTGTACCTTTTAGACAGATATTGTCCCTTCACCTACACAGGGGAGTGAGGGGCAGCCCAGTGAAGGCTGAGTGGCTTTCCCCCTGTTCTAGGTTCTGGTCCCCTCACAAAGAAAACATTTGTGTGTGTGTGTGTGTTCATGTGACTGCGTATCTGTACTGTCTGGGAAGGAAGAGACAAATTGGAAGCAACCTCACAGAGCCTCCCAGACTGATTCTGTCTCTTCAACTACCCAGGGAAGCAAGGGGACAGTGAAAAGGCTGTGTTATTTGTGTAACTTAAGTTAACTCCCTGGTGTAGCTTTGGTCCCCTCACAAAATGACTAAAAACTTCAGTGCAAAAGGTAAAGCTGAATTTTATGCTCTGCTTGCTAAATACAATGCCACACCTTCTCCAGGGGGAGAAGAATGGGCAAACTGCAATTGGTTTAACTTAGAAAATGTTATTGATAGCATATCTTCTTTGCAACATGAAACAAAATTTAAACTGGGCACAAATAAAACCATCTTCTGCTCAGTCTTGGGTGCCTGTCTCACAGCAGCCATAGAAACTCGCTTTAAGTGAAAAAGTGAGGAAAATGCTATCATAGACTCCCTCCAAAACCTAGTTGAAGTTTTGCAAAAACAATTGGATGAAGAAAGAAATGTAAATATCTTGTGACGGACTGCCCTGAGAGAGGGACATGCATGTTAAAAATTCACAGAACTCTGATTCCTCAAAAGAAACAGAGGAGAAAGAAACTCCTCACACTAGTCAAAATTGTTCTCAAACAGAATTAACCCTGATGAAAAATTGCGGGAAACACTGCTGTAACAACATAAAACCTCTAATTGAAACAGAATGCAACTATATCAATAATGAAGATCTTAACCCACACAAAACCACTAAATAAATCCCGTACACTGCTACTGAATTAACAAAACTTACAAAGCAGTACGGGCTTCTCCCCCAGAAATCTGAAACAGAACACATTTGTCAAGTGTCTCTCACTGGGGGAGATCATATTCTTTTGTCAGAACAAGAAGCTGGTGGGTGCTGGGGACATGGGGCATTCCTAACAACAGCAGACAGACACATCCCATGGTCCCTAAATCAGCACACAGCTCATTGGGCTGAGTGGCTTAACCCCTTGGGAAAAAGAGACCCTTTGGTCGGTACCCCCAACCAACTCCTGGAAAACATTCACAAATCCGGCTGCCTGCAATTGATTCATGAAAAGAAATTAATTCCTGGTTTTGAATCTCCAATCCAAACACCTGTAAAGCCTGAAATTATGACCTCTTTAACTCAAAGGCTTCCGGGAACACTTAAACCTACAGCAATTCTCCTTCAGAAAACCATAGTAGCTCTGTCTCCTATAGAAAGACCAGATAAATTTCTTAGTAACCAGAATGACCCTTTTGTTCTCCTTTATGACTTGCTGAGAAAAAGAATAAAATGGGATTGGACTTCTTCTCAGAAGGAAACATTGCAATTGCTGATTCTTGAAGTGACAGCTCACCAAGCACTGGACCCTATCCATCCTACAGACCCCTTTCAGGTGGAGTGGGGATTTGCCTCCTCACAACTTTCAGTACACATTTGGCAGCAGGGTCCTGAGGGTCTGAAAAAGCCTGTTGGTTTTTATTCCTGTGGTTTCAAAGATGCTGAGAAAAGGTACACTGCCTGGGAAGGGGGAGTGTTTGTGGTTGGCTTGGCTCCCAGGGAGATGGAGGAGAACTGGGCAATCCAAGAAACTGGCAGCTTGGGTAGCAGCCAAAATAAACCTGCCTCTGTGACTAAAGCAACCCCTCCTCTCTCCCCCGCTTCTGCTAACAGAGAGGAACAGGACAATGCCCAGGTTGGGGAACTGTTAACTGTTTGGAGTATTTTCCAAAGTGAGGGACAGAATTACTTTCTTGTCTGTATTAACACCAAGTCCTATGCTATGTTTATATTTGGGTTGCTCCAGGCTGATGCTTTTAAAAGAACTACAGGAGATAATACTGTTAAAGCAATGCAGGGATGGTTTGGGATTTTCCTAAACCCACAGGAAATTCAATCTGGTAATGTTTCTCACTTTACTGTCAAAAGTGTGCAGGATTGGGCAGAAGGTGAAAAGATTAAATGGACTTCTCATACCTCTTACTATAGATGGGGGGTAAATGAGTGCTCCAAAATCACTGCTTTTTGCCCAACAGCTCCAAGCACAATTCCTTCACTACAGGGACCAGATGATTTCAAGAACCCAGCACATTACCCTGGACAACCTGTTTTTGGTGGACTCCCTGCTGCTGTAGGGGAAGTACCACTGCTGTTCAAAACCTCTCTGACAATTCCATTATTCTAACTTTTTCTGCCTATTAGTGGCAGAATCTGTTGTGTTTGCTTTTTCAGAACTCCGAGGGACATGAAGACCTGATAAACCATGATAACACTAATGATGGACAACAGAAATAATGTTTTCCCTTCCTTTATGGTAACACCAGGTGATGATATTACACATAACATGTAAATTAATTGAACTTGAATAAATTGGCTGTCACAATTAGAGATTTGATCAAAGTACAGCAACCACTGCAGTCATTCTTATTGGCTTTTGTGAACACACCAGTGGCTGCTATCAAACATATTAAATGATCAGAAATTGAAAATTGATGCACTTTGTGCTACAAAAAACAATGTTTCTTTGGCTCTCAGCTGTATCCAGGCACAATTATGGATGCAGTCAGTTGCTGCCTCAATTATTAAGAGAAGATGAAGAAGGCACTTTTCCTACTGAAATTCGGAAAATAATTTGGGACAGTGCCACTGACTCTGAAAGAGAATTCCAATCCTGGTGGAACCTAGTGAATTTTGACCTGTGATCCCATTTTAAATACAGCCACAGTTTTTGTGTTAACCATACGCAATGCCTCAGTACATTTGATTTTCCTTGTTATAGCATTAGAACTGAATTACAATGGAGCCATTCTCTATTTTTTCTGAACACAGAGAATGGGCCCGTCAAATTGGTAAGAAATGGTAAACTATTAATTTGGAATCTTGTATTGCCCAAGAACAACAAGGGCTCATTTGTGAAAGCAATGCAATCATAGCTCAAGACATTTGTTAAGATAGAGAGCAAAATATCTGTCATTTTGAGATTTGTCCTAGTGAGGCTTTTGAAACAGTTCTTATATACATAGGTGATAGATGTGAATGCTTTAGAACTATTTGTGATTTTGTGCTCATATAAAATGTTATAGCAGATACTAAAAATCATTTAAATTTCTGTGCTTGTAACTTTACTAAGATAGTAGGATGCGATTTCTCTTATGAAGCTCCAGTTACTTCTCACCACCTACTGCAGTCCAACTACACACTGATCCAGAAGCTGATGCCCACTCCTATCGGAATGAACCTCACCCTTGTGAGACAACTATTGCTCCATCAAGACCTGGTTGACATCCTCGAGAAAATCAAGGAGAAGACCCTGGTGACTGTTCATCACAACATGAGACAAATACACCGGGTTATGGAGAGGGTAAAGCAGGATGCTGAGCATAGGTGGTGGGATACTCTCTTTGGGTGGTCACCTACTGCCACAGGTGTTCTGAACAGTGTGTGCCATCCAATTGTTGTTCTTTTGATCCTAGTTATGCTTGGCTTTATCATGTCAGCAGCCCTATTCATTTTGAATTGGAGAATGATGAAAAAGCTTAAGAGACTGTCAACTGTAGTCAATGCACACCGCTTAGCTGGTGTACTCGATACAATAGATGTCCCCAAAACACTTTATACGAAACAGTTATGAATCAAGCATATGTGCTTTAGAACAACTTCTTAAATATAGTATGATTTACAGAAAGTTACTTTAATTTTTAGAAAATAATTTTAAAAGACGATGATTATATTATGATTTGTTTGTTGTTTTGATTGTTTGTGATTTGTTGTAATAATTTTGAAATTGTTAAACAAATGATATTGCTTTGATTAATATTTTTTTTGAAATTGTTAAAATTAATCATAATTTTTTTTGAAATTGTTATAACAGATAACCACATGTGAAATTGTTATGATGATCAATATTAATTATGTTTATGTTTGTCGGTTCCCTTTTTCCCTCTTTCTTTTCCTTCTCTTCCCCTTTTATCCCCTCTTTCCTGTCATCCCTACTTTTCCGGGGTTATGCTACCGACATGCAACGAGTCTCGAAGACACTCTAGAGCTCTGCTGATGAAGATTCCTCAAGACAATCGTGAGTCACGGGGTCGTGTAGAAGTCCATCCGAAAATCCTTCATTTTTTGCCTCACGATCATCATGAGAAAAGACTGCCGAAGGGTTAAAACTGCTGAGCCAGTTGGGAAAGAAAGTCTCCTGCTTATCTAGTGTGTTCACAAGTGATGTTTGCAGAACACGCCATGCTGTACTCGAAGGGGGCATGCTGCCCTTTTCTGGACAATTGAACTGGACTTTCTTCCAAACTCCTGACCTGGCTGGACTGAGCTCTGGGGTGGCTCCCCCCCCGCTCCATGAGAAGACCCCTCTTGCCTGTCTTCAACCACTGTGATGGACCAACAGAGATGCGAATCCCCTCATCAAGGAACCAAGAACCCCTCTGGCACCCTCATGGCACCCCCGTGGCACCCCCCTGGCAACCTCCTTCCAGAGACTGGGACTGTACTCCCTCCCAACTCAGGGAGGGGGAAAAACCTAACGTACCTGTGAGCATTCGGCCATGAAAACAATGGAACTGTCTCACCCCCTCCTCCTGTTCCTATTCTTCTCCCCTCCATGGAAACCTAATTTCAGCCACCCTTCCCCCAACCAAGAACAGTATATATATTGGGGTTCGGTTTTGACTGTCCTCTGAGATCTCCCCAATGCGTGTACCAGCGAGTTTCGGCGGCGGGACCCCAAAGACATCACGTTTTGGTAGCTATACCCCATTCCCTGACCTTCTTTCCTCCCTTTTTCCCTTGTCCTACCCTTCTCTTCCCCGGATCCCTTAACCAAACGCATATTTAGCTGTGGTTATAATCAATAAAATTGCACCTTGTTGATTTGTTACTGCAAAACCCCTGTGCCTTTTGTTGGTTATTTTTGCACCCAAAAATCATTCGTTACCCATTTATTTCGGGCGGACCTTCACACACACACACACAGAGAGAGAGAGAGAGAAACGCTGAAAGTGTCCAGAGGCCAAAGAGAAAGGATTGTCCAGGGCATAAATGGAGGGAAAGAGGGTGCAATGGAGAGCACCAGGTATCCTGAGGGCTCAGGGGTGGTACAGTGGGAAGGGACCAGTGGGAAATGCCAGGGTAGATGGACAGGGTTATACACCAATGGGAAGGGAGAACTCGCCAGAACATGAACATGTAAGTGTAAAAGGGGTAGAGAAGGCCAATGGAGAGGACAGGACTGGGACAAATTAACATAGTCCTGCAGAGCACCATGGGGAAGCCGTTTTTCTCACCCTGAGCTGTGAGGAGTGCCTGGAGCCTGTGGTGTGTCTTTCCAGGGCACTGCTACTGCCTTTTCCCTGGTAGGCTCACAGGTTTGCACAGTTGTGCAGTGTCACAATGATCTCCTTGGTTCTGCAGTCCTGCTGTGGCTGCTGTGTAACAATGGACCTGTGATACCATGAGGCTCCATAGTGTCACCATGGTCCCTTTGGTTGCACAAGGCCCTGCTGGGACATGATGGACCCTTGGTTGCATGAGGTGCCTGGGCTCCCACAGCCCCTCACAGACCCCTATGGCCTCTCAGAGTTCCCCATGGGCCCTCATGGCCTCTCAAAGCCCTTAATGGCGCCTCATGACTGATGGCCCCTCAGAGCCCCTCATGGCCCCTCTCAGCCCCAGGCGCAGGGCTCCTCCAAAAGGAGAAGGGGTCGGGCCCTGCTTGTTCTCCTTTTATTTCAGTCCCTTCACAGCCATGAGTGCAGAAAGGCTGAAATGGAGCCTTTCCCCAGTGTTTCCTTCGGGGTTAACTGTGGGCTGAAGCTCTGTGCTGGCGCTGGCCCCAGTGCCACCATCCCTGCAGCCGCCAGGCCTTTGCTGTCCCCCCGTGTCCGTTCCCTGTCCCCGAGTCCCGCCCGGCTCTGGCAGCAGCAGCAGCCGCAGCGCAGGGGGTGCCGGCCCGGCCCAGCCGGGGCTCCCGGCCAGGAGCAGCAGCAGCGCCGGCCCCTTCCCGCCTGCTCCTGCCTCAGCTCCCAAGGGCTTTTCCCAGCTGAACTCTGGGGCAGAGCAACCAGCACCCACACACAGCCCTGACTGCTCAGGGCCTGCCTGTGCTGCCCTGAGCCAGCCCTCAGAGGAAGAAAGGATCAGGTTCCAGTGCTGTTTTCAGCTCTGTTTGACTCACCCTGAGGTGACAGCAGGAGGCTGCTGGCGCCTTTGCCTTGGGAATTGGGGATCATGACTGCTCTTGGCCCTCTTCTGCTTGCCACCTGAATTTTATCCATAAAACTGCAAGTGCCTCTTTCAGTTGGTGCTACCCATGGTGCTTTCATGACAGTGAAGTCAGTATTTTTGTCACAGGCATAAAGATCAGCAGATACTGGAATGTCCACCAGCCCCTGAGCACTAAAGTGAGGGGAATTAAAGCCACACAGGCCACATTTGCAGTGCTCAAACAGAGCCCTGTTGCTGGCACTGTTGAAATAGAACAAACTGACAGAGGCCATCACAGAAATTGCCTCCGCAGTGTGGAATTAAACTAAAAAATCCACCAGGAGAAACAGAAACCAGAACTTCTCGACTCACTTCATTGCTCCTTCCCAGCAGCAGGAAATGCAGATGCCCAGAGGTGTTTTGCAGTGCTGCTGCCCCCAGTTTGAGCACAGGCTCTGCCCAGTCCCAGTGGGAACCTGAGCCCAGCCCAGGCAGCTCAGCGCACACGGGGCCAGGACCAGAGCCCCGGGCACGGCCGCCCATTGCAGGGCAGCGGCGCAGACAGAATGTCCTGCAGCCAAACCTCCTGCTCCTGCCACACAGCGCCAGCCTTCTCCCCCTCCTCCTCTCCCAGCACGGCACAAATTCCAGCTTGGAGGAAGCTGCCCCAGAGAGGGCTTCAGCTCCTGTTCCAGCCTGAATGTCCCTGCAGAGGAATAGGGCATCTTTCAGGCACTTGCACAAGCCCAGGCTTCTCACTTCATCGGGAATCAAGGATGCAGATGGCCTTGCTAAGAAAGCCAAAAGCCAAGGGAATGGATTACAGATTACTGAAAAAAAAAGTCACCCATCTTTCAGGCAAGGTTTACCAAGTCATTTCCTGCATTTCTTCTTTTCAGATTCTTTCAGTTGGCTACTCTGGGAAGTTCAGCTTGTACTGGTGCTAATCATGAACTGATTGTGCTCTTGATTTATGCAGCAAGACACCAAATGTGGAATCATCTATATAGAACTGTTATGAATGATCAGTCAAAAGCCAAATTATAAAAAAGGTGAAAAGATTTCTTTATCTTTTTCCGCGACTAAAATATGGTCTTCAAAACCACCACAGCCAAAGAGACAGTGTCGAGCCCAGGTTCGGTGCTGGGTGAACCTGGATCCTACCTCTATTGCATCGGACCCTCCACCATTCACGAGAGCTGCTTCTTGTAGGGATGCTTTATATAGTTTATTATGCCTGAGCGAAGAAGTCCCAGTTTCTTTTGTAACTGCATATTCATAGTTGGTTCTTGCAGTGTGCAGAGCTGGACAATCACCATTTCCTTGTTGATAGCCAGCGCTGATCAGATTCAAGGAAGTCACGTATTCACAGGTATCTTTCTGGCGACTTTGGCTATCTTGATCGATATTATCAACAGGGCAATGATCACTCTTAGGCGTCTTCCCATGACTCGGGATAATGGTGATCATTGTGCTGGGTGTGTCTATTCTTGGGCTAAAGTTCCGATCGTTATCTGACCACCTTCAGGAATTTAGGAATTTGAATAGACTCCTGCCTCTCAGGTTGCTTGTGATCAGAGACTTGGTTGGATTTTGCAATCTTTATATGAAATACATGCTTTTATAGCATTAATTATTTCCCAACACATATTACAACACCACTACAATCTCACAGAAGAAGGCAATCATACAGATCAGTGTATGGTCAAATTGCCCCCTAATTCTCATAAAGTCAATCTACTCTGCATACGCTTACTTTGTATTTTTTTTTCTCAGTCATCACAGAACTGAGAGCTGCAAGAAAAAGAAAAAGAGAAAGAAATATGAAAAGTCCTTGGGTAAGGGAAATACTGGGCTGTCAGGAACTAAAAATAGTTGATAGCATCTGCATCAGGCAATTTTTTTTACTCTCTACCAGTGTCCATTTCAGGCATCCTGTTAGCATGACTTAGGATTTTGCAGCTAAATGCAATGGGCTGCAATTTGAGAGGCCTACAAGAAAAAAAACTTACCAGACTTTTTTCCCCTCTGAGTGACAGGTGCAGATTACAAAACGAAAGGGCCTACAGACATTTAAAATTTTCTAATTTTAGAAAAATATAGTATTAGCATCAGATTCCAAGGGCATAGAGATATAGGAGCAGCAAGGAAATGCTCCCAGAAATGTTTTCTAGCCTGAAGAGACAAGCTAGCTACAGGAACAAGAGAGAGCCACTTCTTTTAAAATGTGTGAATTACTGAATGCAAGAGCCATTGGCCCTTTCAGCTTCTGTTTTTAACAAAAAGTAAGCTATTAACTTGTGTTTATGAAGACTTTAGTTGGACTTCAATGTTTTTGGGACAGCTTCTAAGCAAAATACGAAGAAACTACATTACATATTAGTAAATGCAGCATTTAGAATAACAACTAAATAGTCCTACCTCATGTTCAGTTCTTCATGTGATCAAGTCCATGAAATGCAGTACCTAATCCAGTTAAATCCCACCTACACCTCAGATTTGCCTGCGTAACTGATATTTTCCACTCCACTCCCTATCCCTTCTGTCACCACAGTCCTCAAGCCCTCAGCCAGGCGCAAGCCAACTTCTCACCTCAACTGCTGTTAGCAATTACCAAGCACCTGTTGGTAATTACCTGAGCACCTGCCCCACCCACAGCAGCTGTAGGTCCCTGGCTGCTGGGAGAACAGGTCTGAAGTGCAGACCCCAACACCACCACCCCCCCACCAAAAAAAAAAAAAAAAAAAAGAAATTAAAACTTTTCTAAATAATTTGAGACTAGTAAAAGATCAGGACATGGAGAGACTTGTTTATCCTCTTTAGGCCAATCAAGAAAAAGTTTATAGCCTTCTCTGGAAAGGGAAGACTGGGGCGTTTTTCTTGAAGGAGAAGCATGTTTTATCAGCCCAGTTTCCTTCCTCATTTGTTCCTGCTCCCCACGAGGCCATTCACTAGGCATATATATGTAAATATCTATGTCTGAAAACACATCTACAGGAGTGCATGACTTACACTGGTGTAATTTAAAGCATAGTTTTTATTGTACAAAAATGCAAAAATCTGTTCTAGGAGAGGCACATCTTGTGGAGCTGTAAGGACCCTGACAGCACATCTGCTACCAAAGCAACAACTCCTGCTCTGCAGTGGCTTAAGTGGGCTGAGATGGAAGTGTTTCTTCATCAATGCATAAACCACAACAAAGTAGTGGTGACAAGCCTTTTTTCCAAGTCTGACTGAAGGTTTGGGAAGCGGGCCTGCCGGCAGAGGGCACACAGAAGCATGACACGTTTGCCTACTGTGCACCTACAATTTCTACACCATCATATCACTACTCGGTCACTGAGCAAGCTGACTGTGTATGACAGGTTATCCATCCTGCATAGAAAGTCACAGAGAGAAGAAGAGAGGAAGAAAACATGGAAGATGACAATGCAAAAGAAGTTGAAGAAATGTGGCAAGGATCGAGCATTAAAGGACAGAAATAAGAAGAGACCACACTCTTGAACTGTAAAGTCCTGTCAGGAAACTGCAAGTACTTGCATATATGAGTTCACCACCCAGGCTTGCATGCTTCTCCACATTACCATTATTTCAAAAATTTTGCTTCCTGGACAAGCTGCCAGGTCTCCAGTACCAGTCCTAGCTCCCTTCCAGCAGTCTGCATCTGAGCAGGGAGTTGAAAATAGATCAGGGATTACGTTTTACACTGTAAGCATTCAAGAAAGTCCTAGCTCCCTTCCAGCAGTCTGCATCTGAGCAGGGAGTTGAAAATAGATCAGGGATTACGTTTTACACTGTAAGCATTCAAGACAGTCCTAGCTCCCTTCCAGCAGTCTGCATCTGAGCAGGGAGTTGAAAATAGATCAGGGATTACCTTTTACACTGTAAGCATTCAAGACAGCCAAAGAACTTCGAGGAAAAAGGCCATACTGAGTGACCAGGACAAAGAGATCTTAAGAAATTGGAAGAAGGAAGTATTGATTGAGGGTCACAGTTATGTTGAGGTTTAGCCTTTCAAAGGTTTGTTGCTTTTCTACTGAAAACTGCAGGTGAGAAAGCCTAGGCAGAAAAGGGAAGGAGAAGCTATGTAAACAAATCCATAGCTGTACACAAGGACAGAGGCAGATTTCTTCTTCACCAGGCTGAAGAGAGTGGTTTTATTATTTGAAAAACAAAAGCCAAACTACCCCAAGTCAAATGTATATTCTCCCACTACATTTAGATACTAAAACAATAAAAATGCACTATAAAACTACTGCAGTAAATTAGTCAGTTAGGAACAATAAACAGGGCACATGTTAATAGTATCCATATCTATCTTTGGAAAGATGAGCAATTACAATCTGCATCCCAGCTCATGCTCAGTATTTACTACAATCTCAAATAACAATAAAGTCAAACACAACAGATGACTCATGTACCTACCTTCTGCTTTCCAAACAGAGTTTTAAAAGATAGTTTATTGCAAAATGAGTCTCAAGTATATTCAAGGCCTTGGGAGCTCTCTAAGCTTAATTAACAACAGAAATAAAAACTATATCTTTATAACAAAGTTATAAAGATCACAATTTTAACGTCACACATATAGAATCCATTTTAATATTTGTGTAAAGCCAATATTATTATAATTTGTATATAGCAATCTATTTGTAATATTGCCGAAAGAAGGCACACTTTTCTAAAAACCTACTGGCTTTGGTAACTGCTAAAGGTAATGTAGATTGGGCTGTACTACTGTTTACTCGTCTTTCTGTTGCACAGAAATCTTGGATACTTTAGTGCACACATCTGTAATTCTGACATTTTCTGAAATTAAAGTGAGAGGAGAAATGGGCTAAATTCAGGTACCTAAAGTTACGTATCAACATTTGCAGATGTAAATCCAATACACAAGGAAAGCTTTTCTATGGGAAGAATGCCAGAGCAAATTGAAATATGTATTGATAAGAATAATCAACACAGTAGAAATGAAGAGCATCTGCACCATAGCAGAGAGTGTATAAAATCACACTCGGCATCAAGAAACATAATTGGTATTTCTTCACAGCCTTCTCCCTTTGCATGCCCCTCTGCAAAGTGCAAGGGGCCTCAAGGACTGAAGGAAACACAGGGAGTCAAATGGAGACACTTGCACCTGTCTCACTGGGGGCTCCTGGGGAAGCAGTTTCCTTGGGAATCAAGCCCCTCTCTTCCAAGGGCACTTCCCCAGATGTGTACATTTCATGGGCAACACCAACCCACCCTTAAGGGCGTGGTGCGGAGGTTCAGGGACATCACAACATAACCAATATGATCCAGTGGAGCTAAATTTATTATTCCTAAAAAGACTCTATTTATAATAAATCTCTACTGTCCACGTGTCTCTAGCTAATATATGATTGGTTAATCCAAGCTGTTCACATGTCTAAAATAGAATGCTGATTGGATCAACTAATTTTTTATGCATCTTGCTGTGGTTGTCTGGCCCACCCATGGCTCACTTTCCCAAGCCTGCTGACAAATTTGCCGAGTCTTGATGACTCTTCTTCATGTGTCTTTTTCAAGGATATACCGAGCTCATTTCTGAATATGTCCATAATTAATTCTTCATGAAGGTGTCCATTGTCCGTTATTACAAGCAGGCTGGATTGTGCATTGGCTGAATATGGCCCTTGTCTTGCAAAAACTCCTCCATTCTGTCTCTGAGCCATCATTCGAACCGGTTAAACAAAATCCTCCCTCTCACACTGTAAAGAATGTGGAATTAGGGTTGGAATGTGACCCTGAAATAGAAGCAGCTCAGAAACTACAGTAGAAAAAAGTTATTCCAGAAGCTATTGTAGAAGGGACTTTTCTCTCAAATGATGTAGAGGCTTTTCCTGTAGTAACTAATGCTGCAAGTAGAGTTTGAGAACCTTTCAGTTGGAAGATTTTAGAAAAATTGAGAGCTGCAATTTCAAAATTTAGTTGAAAATCCCAACTTTCACAGTCACTTCTGCAGTATATTTTTGCATCTAACACATTAATTCCTGCTGGTATGCATACCCTAAAAAGACTTTGAATGCCACCCTATCAGCAGGTGATGTTTCATAAAAGCTGGGAGGAAAAGTGTGCTCAAGAAGCAGCAAGACCTAGAGTGCAGGGTATCCTCTGTATGGTTTAACAGCACAACAGTTACTTGGCAAAGGGCCCTGGGCTACTGCCACTGCCCAGGCTAAGAGCATTGATCAAGTCTTACAGATGAGCCAACAACTAGCATATAATGCATTTCTTGCACTTCCAGATAAGTTACACACTATGTCTTTTATGCAAATTTGCCAAAGAAAGAATGAAGACTTTGATAAATTTTTAGACAAATTGCATGAAGCTATCGATAATCATTCTGATTTAAATTCAGACACAAAGACACAATTGTATGGACTTTGGGATCATTACTCCATTCCAAATGGCTTTCCCTTCAGTCACAAGAGGCTTCCATCTCTTCCAAAAACTGCCTGCTGAAACTCTTCTGCTCCCTTCCAAATCAGTTTACTACTCCAGCATAACCCTTGAAGCATGGACAGACAACTCTTCAACTAATTATAGTAGAAAAGAAGGGTATTTATTGCAGCGCTGGACACATGTGAACTAGTTTCCAAAGACACGTGCAAGGAGTTGCAGACTCCTGCTCTCTATTTCTACAGAAAAGGTTTTACATAAGGTTTCTAAGGACCCATAATACATAATTATTTCCTGCCTGCTTCACATTTTTATCAGCTGAATATCTACTACAGCTGCAAAATTATACTCCCTTAACTGGGTTGGTGGGATTTTGAAATGAGGGAGTGGTTGTATGGGAGGAATAAAGCCGTCTTCCTCATGGTGAACTCTTCTCCCATGGCCAGTTGGCAAGACCTTTGGACCTGCTGCTCATGGTCCAAGCCTCTCCTAACTGTTCAATTATTCTTAAGGCAAGGTATTTCTATGGTCTCTGCTTCTTCACAATTGCTTCCTCTAACCCTGTCACTCCTAGCTTTATGTTCCTAACATATTTGGTACTCTTTACCTAAGGGACGTGATTTCTGCTAGCTGTATTACTAACTTAGCTTCTTACCTCATTTTAAAATCTTAACTAAAATATGCAATCTCCTACTATCCCAATTCTATCCCCAGCTGGCCCCTCAACTCATCTGCACTTTTCAATTATCCTAATGACATTTTCAGCTAACCCCTTGACTCACCTCAGGCACAACCTCAACTGCCTCTCTCCCAGCAGCTCAGACCTGCATTGCACAGCGCTTGCTGTGCGCCAGAGAGCACAAAGCAGGCTGGCCTGGTGGGCCTGAATATTTCTGCCAAACACTCTGCATCTCACACCTTTGCTGTGGCTCAGTGCAGAACTGCAGGATTGCAGGCACTTCCTCCCAGAGCTGCGTGAGGCGCTGGCTCCTGCAGATGGGCCCTGCCAAGCTGTCCCTGCCTCACGCTGGCCTCGCTTCCCCTGGCACAAGTGCCGGGCCTGAAGGAGCTGCCCTGTGCTCCAGCCTGCTGAGCAGCCCGGCTCCCTACCCCGGTGCCCAGAGTGCTGCACACACTGCTGGCCTTTGCCAGGAGTTGCAGGGCAGCCGGCAGAAGAGGAGGAATCCTCAGCCAGCCCAGCAGCCCGCGGCTGCCCTTGGCCTTTCCCTGCTCCTGGGCACACTCCAGACGACCAATGCCTCCAGGCCGGGCTGTGCCCAGCACGGCTGCGCTTCCCCTCGGCAGCAGCCAGCTGCCACCTGGGATCTGAGAGCGGAAGATTCGCCTGCTCCCAGCAAGAGGCACCCAGGGCCTGGCTGCTGCCTCTTGCAGCTCCAAGGGCCTCCTTCCAGCCTGCCTCTGCCGGGGCTCAGGCTGCTCCGGCCTCTGCCGGGGCTCTGCTGGGGCTCCAGCCCGGGCAAGGCCGGGCCCGCTCTCATCTCACAGGCGCTGACAGCTCTGCACCACAGGAGACCTTCCCGAGCACCCTCTCTGATCTTTCTGCTTTCTCACTTGAGCAAGGCTCTCCTCCAGCCAAAGAGATTATTGCATTTAGGGATACAAATCCAAGTGGCAGGAACCCCATTGCTCTCCAGTCACAGATGAAGGCCTGCATCTGCACAAGATGTTTGGGCTGCCTCATTCTTCCTTTGGTTTTGCCTTCAAATGCCATTGCCCTTTCTGCCTCAACTAGAAATACCACAGCTGTGCCATAACCAGCCAGTGGGTCATATTCCAAAGGCAGTGCGGTCTGGAGAGGATGAATGAAGAAGAGCCCTCCTCACTTATGAAACCATACAAAGAAAGCCATATGTGTGACTTAGCACCAATAAAAAACAATTGGTAATTCAGAAAAAAATGTTGAATTTTCTGGAGGGATCAGAAGGAGGAGAATCTTCCAAGTGAGTTGATGTTTCAGAAACTTTATTAATTACAACTCTAATCTATAATTCTATGCTACAAATCTCTTTAGCAACCCTACTCTACAATCCTACTCTAAATTGGTAACAGAGATAACATCTTGACATGATTGCTATGTTCTCGTCTCCTAGGGTTAGGGTTAGGCTTAGACTTAGGCTTAGGTTTAGGCTTAGGCTTAGGCTTAGGTTCAGGTTTGGGTTTAGGTTTAGGCTTTGGCTTAGGCTTAGGGTTGGGGTTAGGGAAAGGGTAAGGGAAAGGGTAAGGGATAGAAATAGGGATAGGGTTAGGGTTTGGGTTTGGGTTAGCATTTAAGGTTAGGGTTAGGTTTTAGGTTTAGAGTTTAGGGTTAGAGTTATTCGTCTTCTTCACTGAGTTGATGACTTGTGCCAGGATGAATGGTGGCTTGGCTGAAGTTACAAATGGATGTTGTCCACCAGAAAAAAAATACAACAAAGAACAGTGAACCATTACATTGCAAGCTCATTGCTTCAGGGACTCAATCAGGATACATCAAGTTCCTGGAAAGACCCAGAAAGAGGAGCAATGGGACCATCTGCTTCCCAGTCATCCCCAATGTGCAAGACCTTGCCATCACAGGCAAACCTGGCCCAGAATCCCACTCATCTGTTTATTGTGATGTCTTCATCATGCTGGGATTTTTGCCCTGCAAGTGCTCTAGAAATGGCGCTTTCTGTCCCTGGGCTTTCTTCCTTTCAGGAAACTCCAATGACTCACATAGGTCCCTGCCTTTGAAAGACAGGCACTGTGCTGATTCCCACATGGACAGAAAGCAGTGTCTGCCTTTCCATGCCCTGCCCCTCGTGTGCTGGATGGCACCTTCCTTCCCAGCAGGGCCAGCCCAGTGGCACTGGGCCCTGCAGTTCCCTCTCTGCCACACAACCTGGCAGTAACCCTGGCACAGTTCCCGTCTGCTTGAGCGTGCCAGGCAGCAGATGGGGCTGGGACAAGTCCCTCCCAGCTGTCCCTGTTTGCATGGCAGAAACCTCTGAGGGTGGGCTGGGGGGCACAAACCAGGGCCCCTCAGAGGCTCACAGTGAGCCCCCCACAGCCCCTCCTGCCCACAGCCAAATCTCTGACCCCTAGGCTGGGACTGGCTTCCTTGGGTTCCTCCACCACCATTTCATGTCTCTGTACCCTGCATTGCTCTACTTCAATTCTTTTGCCATTAGATAAAACTGAACACTCCACCAAATCACAAAAGAGGGCAACAGACACAGTAAGAGGACAGAGCACCTCTCCTCACAGGAAATGCAGAGGGAGCTGGAGTTATTCAGTTTTGTGAAGGACAGGCCCCGGGGAGACTTTATTGCCACTTTCCAAGACTTCGGAGTGGCTTTGAAGAAAGTGCGGGACATCTTTTTTAACAGGGCCAGTTACAATAGGATATGGACAAATATTTTTAAACACAAAGGGCATCTAATCTTACTAGGTCTAAGGAAGAACTTGTGTACTCGGAGCATGGTGCCACCCTGGCACAGCTTGCCCCAAGAGTTTGTAGGAGCCCCATCCCTGCAACCATTCCGGCTCCGGTGGCAAAGGGCTCTGAGCAACCTGATCTCTTTAAAGATGTCCTTGCTCATTGCAGGACACTTGCACCAGAGGACATTTACAGGGCCCTGCCAGCCCAGCCCAGTCTAGGATTCCTCACCATTTTCATTTGAAGAGCAGCAAGAGTGGAGGTGAGCAGCCTCATCTGCTGCCTTGGACTTGAGTGGAGGAGGAGCCCATCCCTCAGAGCCTGTTTCACCTGCAGCCCCTTCACATTTTACCTGCAGGAGCTCCTTGGCAGACCAGCGCTGCTCCTCGTCTGTCTGCAGGCAGCAGCTCAGGAAGTCACGCAGCAAAGCCGAGAGGAGCTTGGGCTGCCGCAGCTGTGGAGTCCCTACTGTGGCTATCAGGTATGTAGCCTGGAGAAAAAGGAGACACTAGGCTCCACCTCCTGCTTTCACATCTCTAAGGCTCTCCCAGATCCCTTTGTTTAACCTCTGTTCTTCAGTGGCAGTTTCTGCCCTGGCACAGACCCAGAGATGACTTTCCTTTACCAACCAAAAACCCAAACCCCGATGCAGCCACAGCTTTTCCACCATCCTGCAGATCTTGCCTTGGCAGCTGATTTCATTGCCTGATCTAGTTAGTGGGAACTACATCAGCAAAAGGACATTTGCTTCTCTGAGGATTCATGCCAGCTTGAGATGGTTTTTGGAAGAGGGACTTTGCTATACTAACTAATTTCAAGGGTTAGTACATGAAAGGCATCTCTGCAGTGCTTGTTGGTCCTTTAAGCGCACGTACCCTAGAACAAAACTCATCAAGCTTTTTGTGCTGTTCTTGAAAACAATGGGAATTGGAAGAAAAGAAAGGAAATCCATCAGTTAATACCCAGGTAGGGAAACAAATATTTACAATCTCCTCTTCAACACAGACACATTAAGATGCCTGCACAAATGTATTGGGATGAAAATGCCTGCTTGGGCACACAGGAGCCACTTGCAGCTCTGTCTCTCAGCAGTCTGAAAATTTCAGCTTCCCATTTTTGCAGCAAAAGAAAAATTGTCTAGGTCAGAAGAAGGAGAGGTTCCATCCCTATGGACACCCTCTAGTCATTTGGCTGCTCAAGTCAATGCATTAATGGTAGGCCCATGCCAGAAAGTGCCAGGAAACAAACAGGAGGTTTTGGCAGGCTCTCCGCATCACCAGGCTCTGGCTTGGTGACGTGCAGAATGTTGCTTGGGCTAGGAGAGAAACACGGTCACTGAGTGTTTCAGTAGCACTGCACAAGAAGCAGAAGAGACTCTGTGGCCTTTACACCCTCATGCCCATGTTTTCCAGTGAGAAGAAACTGCACACAGGGTTAGGTTCCTCTCTAAAGACCACGGTTTTAGAAACTTTGTTGGGTTTGTGTTTCCTTCCTTCATTTCTGGAAAGATAACAACACTTTTAAGATGCTTTTTTCCTGTTATTAAGGCCATCTACACAGACAAAAGAACTGGAACCACTAACCCAAAGGAAAGTGTTGAGTGAGAATGGAGTTTGTTTGGAGTTTGTTTGCATGTGGTAAGGCTTGAGTTCCCCCACTGATGCAACCAAAAGTACAGCAGATGCTGATGTGTTGCAGGGACATTTTTAGGAGGGGATGTTGGTGGAAGTAGTTCCAGCAGATGGCAATGGGATTTTGTCCAGTGGCACACAGGACATGGGAGAGGTGAGAAAGACAGTAGGATCAGTTAGTATTTGCTCCTTACCGTGCCAGAACTTTCGCCCAAGTAAGGAGGTTCTTGTTCTATCATTTCAATTCCCACAATTCCAAAAGACCATATGTCCACTTTGGGGCCATATGGTTGACCTGTCACCACTTCAGGCGCCATCCACCAAGAAGTCCCGGTTACCGAGCACCGTCTGCTCTGCTCAGGGGTGAGCTGAGTAGCGAGGCCAAAATCAGCTGAGGAGAAAACAAAATACTGGTTTTATCTGAATTCTGTGCAATTAGGAAAGCAAGCAAAAGAATTCCCCAGCAGAAGTTTGAAATTGCTCTGTTGAATCTCCTGGCATTGGCGATTTTAAAAATCCCCCCATGTTTTACACTGCCTCTAGCAGTGGCTTTTGTTCTTTGGAAACTTTAGACTTGTAACTCCCTCCCTCTGGAAGGGACCCACACAGAGCAAGGCCACTCTTGACTGCTTGTGGCTCCTTCTACCTCTGTGCACGTTGCAACTGTGCCCTCAGCTCGCAGCAGGGGTCCCTGCACTGCCACCAGCACCATTTTTGGGGAGCTGGCAGTCACGCCAAGCAGCCCCACACCCACATCCCTGGAACGCTGCACCTGACCAAGAATATACTGACCCAGTTTGACAGAACCGTCGGTTCTGAGAAGGATGTTGTCACTCTTCACGTCTCGATGGATCACATCGTTTGAATGAAGAAAATCCAGTCCTTGCAGGCACTGAGCGAGAAAACAGAAACAGAAGGGCAAAAATGAGTGATGTGATTTCATCACAAAAGAAAGGAAACAAAGAATCTAAAAGATTCCCTCTCCAGGGGAATGGGGAGTAATGGCAGAACAGTAATGGCCACTGAGAGGAAGAGCTTGCTGCTCCAACACTTGCAGAGCAGGACCTTTCAGAGGAAAGGCACGTCAGCTTTTGAAAGAGCAACATCACCTGCTGTTGTAGGCTGTCCCCTGCCAACCAGCCAGGATGACTCCTGCTGCAGCGCATGTGCTAAGAAGCAAAGAGCATTCTGGCTGCACTCCTATCCTTTTTAGCTGAGCACTGAGAGAAACGAGTCTCTCTCTTCTTTCTTTGCTGTTTGTTTCAAATCCTGCCACCAGCACCTTTGCTTTTACAGGCAAGGAATGCAGTGAAGACAGACTGCAGGCAAACATTTAGAGAGGCAAGGTGGAGAACAGCAAATACAAATACAAGAGCCAGAGCGAGAATACAACAGCAGGAGATAAGAGTACTGGCACTGAGTACAGGGAGTGCAGGGGCACTGGCAGGCCTTTCACTTGAGATGCTTTTACTTGCCCATAGCATACCAGCAACACAGAAACAAAGCTTGGCACAGGAAACCTCCCCTGTTCTGAGCCCCTGTTTCCCAGACAATCCTGCCCAAGCCCTTGGAAACACAGCTGGGATTGCTGACCTCCCGACTGATGGCTGCCATCTCATCTTCAGACAGGCAGGTCTGGCTGACAATGTCGCTCAGGACACCTCCATCCATGTACTCTATAACCAGCAAGAGTTCCTCACCCAGAAGGTAGCTGAAAGAAGGAAACAAGCAGGTAGAGATGAACATACATGGCTACGTTGATTTTTTGCTTCCAGGTTTCTTATTTCCAGATGCCTTTGTGACAAGGACAGAATCAAAGGAATAGACATTCCCTCTTGGCTGTGCATTATTTGCAATCTGTGCAGTCTCATAGAGAAAGACACATCTGTGAAAAAGGAGATGTCTTAGATGGGCAGCAAATGAAAAGTGCAGTTTAGAAACAGCCCAGATAAAAAACATGTCAGGCATGGTGTTTCTGGAAATAAGCACCTAGTCTTCCTGGCATGCATAGCAATGGCAAAGAGGGGCAATAATCCAAGGGAAATCCACTTTAGGATGGTTCATCTGCACTTAAGAAACTTTAAAAAATCAATCCCAAATAAATGTGGAGGCAGTGAACTTTGAGGCTATTGAGTTAGGAAGATACAGCTGATCCAGGTTTTGAATAATTTTGGAGTAATTATCAAACTAGGTGTGCCAGGGAAGACTCATGCAGACAAGATGCACTCTCTTCTCATCCATTGGAGATGAGTAGAGAAATATGAATAAATAAAAATTAACAGCTCTAGTTGCTGCCAATGACCAAAGTGGGTTTTTAACTTCTCATGTTTGTGATATGTAAACACACATCCATGGGATAAGACCATGACCTCTCACCTGTCTAAATAATTCACAACATTGGGACTCCTATACCTCTTCATGATCATTATTTCATTAAAGGTTAGCTCCTTCCTCCTCACTCCTTGAAGATTTATTTTTTTTATTGCCACCTAAAATGACATTGAAAATCAGTAACTTGAGAGGTTGGTGGCACGAGACCACAAGGCACGTGGAGCGAGTGATTTTGCAATGACACAGCTGAGCTGTGCCAAACTGCCTTGTGATTAGGCATTGCAGTAATCAGGAACTGACATTCCAACAGCCCATTTCTCTGCTCCCTTGGGAGCCAGTTACAGGACATGTGGGGCCACTGGCATTTTGCCTTGACCACTTGGTAACAGCGGTGTCTCAGTTATCACCCACAAACCTCTGACCGCACTCTCTGCTGCTTTGTTTGGGACTCAGAAGAAGGAATACATGCCTTAATACTCTGTGGATACATCTTGTGATATGGACAGGGCTTAGGGCTTTCAGGGATGCCTTGCAGATCTCACCCTACGTGCAGTTCCCAAGTGCAGCACTGCAGGTGGCTAAGGAACTACCAGTAACTTTCAGATGGATTTGCTGGCAGCCAGAAATGAGAATTCAGGACTCTGAAGCTGTAGCCCCAAAGAGCAGTGAGGTGCTCGAAGGCACCACCTTTGTTTTAGCAATGGAGAGCGAGTGAGCGCGTCCTTCTCTGAAAGGAACCGCTGCCCTCCGTGCCTTCCTTCTGGCAGCTGAGGAGGACAAAGTCCCAAATGTGTTCTGTGGGCTGGCACCAGTCTGTGCTTCTTGTGCCTTTTCAGCACAGCTCTGCCCAAAGCTCCAGCCACAGCTCACACCAGAGGGGAAAGCCCTCGAGTGCAGCAGAGTCTGCAGGGGTTGTTGACATTTACCTCTCCTCCTGTGGCACTGTCGAGTGCTCTGTAAACATCTCCAAAAGTCCTAGAAAAAAACAGAAGCAGAGAAAGGAGAAGCTGTTTAGATCTTGCAGTGAAAGCCAGCCCACACAGGAGATCTCTGCTGGAAGTGTCAAAACCTGCAGGATGCAGGAGGGCTCTGCCAGAAGGGAGATGATGCATTTTCCTCTCAAGTGCATGGGCACTGGGCCTGTTCCTGAAGCACTGGGGTTCAATTTCTAAAGGGAGGTTAGTCTTGCCTCTTGGGTTTCACTGTCTAAACGGTGTGGTTCCTATCCTGACCACAGAGTGTTTCCTTCTTCAAACCAGGGGAAAGAATTGTTCCTGGGAACTGTTATCTCACAGCTTTGATAGGGCATAGGTTGCTCTTTCAGGCAAGCAAGTTTCTTCTCTTTTCATTAGTGTGCCAGTATGATTTTGAGACATACAAAAAATGCTAAAGAAATTAACACAGAGCTGTCCCACACTTGAGAGTCAAGGAGACCTTCCAGGTCCTGTTCCTTGATGCAGGCAAGATCTTGGTAGCAAGGCATCTCTGAAAATGCCTTCTGAGCCCACTCACAAATTCTGAGCAGCATTGGGACAATCTATCCCCAGTGTGTGATCATCTTTGCAGCTGGCCTGACTTCACGCTGGATAGACATTCCACCCCAAAAACTCCTGGCCCACGGTTGTGCAGGAATAACTGCTGTTGGACTCACCCGCTGCCAATATAATTCAGATGCGTGTATTTCATCAGGGGATTTTCAGTGGTGTTCACCATTCTCCCTGAGGGAAACAAAATGCAAGATGCTGACTTTAAAGCAGAGATCCCAGCTTCCAGGAGATACAAAAGGCAGCCCCAGCGCCTGGAGCTCTGAGCCCTTTGTGGTCGGCTGGGTAACAACGACCACAACCAGGCAGACAGCCCTGCAGCACAGGTGGCCAGCACAGAGACTGATTTGTACAGTCCTTTGAAGAGTTCTCTTGACAGGAAACAAAACACAGGGACATGCAATCCCAGGAGAGGAGGACATCTTCCCCACCTTTCAGCAGTTTGCCAAAGGAATGCCTTCCCATTTGTAAACCAGAGCAGCTCCAGCTGTAACTGATCCTGACGGGGCTTTGAGCATCAGGACCCTGACCTGTTTATGAGCAGGCTGAGCTCAAAGATGCCTCTCTCCCAGCTAAGGAAGGCTCCAGCCTCTGCAGTCCCTCCAGCCCTCAGGGACAGGGCAGCGACCACAACAAGGCTGGCAAAGCCCAAGCATGAGCACTGACAGGCACTGATGGGAAGAAGCCAGAGTGAGCCTGAGCCCCAGACAAGCTGTTGCCCCCATTCAGGACACAACAGGATGGGCTTTGAGATCAGCCACACCGAGGCACAGATCAGTGCCCTTTTTGTCCCAACAGGTGATGGCAGACACAGAATCCACTGGGCTCTGGTCTCAGCCCCACCAGGTCTCTTATCTGAGAGCACAGCACTGGCAGCTGTTACGGGCAAGAAGCAGATTCATTGGTCACTCCCCTGACCACGGGAGTCGTCCCCGGTGCTGAGGGCCAGCTAAGACAGCCAGCAAAAAGTAACTTCGGATAGGATCACCACGCTCTAAAAGACTCCCACGAGGACCGGATCCCCAGCTCTGACCCTAGTGGACAAAGCTGCGCATATCCTCCTCCTCTGAGTCGCCCTGGGAGACACGACGGGAACCTGCAGCCCCGTCGAGCTGCCCAATCCTGAGCTGATCACTTATAATAAAGGCATTAAAAAGGAGAAGAAGTCTCCTTGCCCTGTTTATTTCACCTTTCACCCCTGGCTTGCCTGCCCCTGTCGCCGCTGCACCCCCCATTTCCCCAGGCCCGGTCCACCTTGCAGCCTGTCTGCTTGTACAAACAGTGGTGGCACCGGTTCCTATGGTGGAGGCACCTGGTCCTCCTGCCCTGGCACCGGGTTTCCATCTCGGGGCACCAAACTTCCCTACCATTGCAGCTTCCATGCTGAATTTCCCCAACTGCACCAGCCGTTTTTCCCCACCTGCACCAGCCGTCCTGGCCACAGGGACACCCCTCCCGGGAGCCTTGCCTCTGTCCCCCACGTGGATTCCCCACCGGGTCTCCCTCCTGGCCTGTTGGGTCTCCTTTCCCCCTGTCTGGTTTTCACCCCTCCCCAACACAGAGAGTCCCTTGTCTGCTCCCCCGGGCTCCAAGCACCAAAATGTACACCCCAGCCAAAGCTCTTGTGCTTCTAAGAGCAGATCTCCCTCCTCTCCGAAGGAGGACAGTGATTCTACAGACTCAGACTGTGAAACTCAGGATTACTGGGAAAAAATTCAAAGGGAAGTAGCTCTCGATTGTAATTGAGATTTTGCTCAAAAATTACAAGCCTGAGCATTCCCAGTTATATACAAAAGAGGAAGAATCCCTAAATGGGAATCTATTCCATTTGGTGAACTTAAAGAATTACGCAAGCCATCCGAAGACTATAGACAAAAATCTCCATATTTTAAGAATCTATTGCAAGTAACTTTCTCAGCTCATGTGCTCATCCTCCATGATCTTTGGCATGTTATGTCCTTCCTCCTATCACCCACAGAGCTTCTTCTGTGGGACTCAATTTGGAAAAAACAACTAAAAGCATTATTAAAAATTACAAAAGTGAGGATGGGTGAGCTCATTTTACAGTAGAGCACCTGAGTGGGGAAGGACCCTATGAAAAACCACAGGAGCAAGCCCTAAATCTACCCAGAGCTGTTTGAGACGACAGTAAAAATGCTACCCAGAATGCTTTATTCCAAACACCGGATGGTACCACCCCACAACAAAGTTTCGCTGACATTTGTGAGAGTATTGATGAGACATTTATTAAATTCATAGACAGACTAAAATACACTATTGATAAGCAAATCAGTTGCCCAAGGGCTAGAGAAGAACTGCTCAGTAAACTAGCAGTGTCCAATGAGAATGAGGATTGCAAGAAAATTATAAGAGCACTCCCTCCAGACCCTGAATCCACCATCCAGCAAATGATGGAAGCCTGTACCCATCTCAAAACTACAGAACATATGGTAGCCCTGACAGTCAGCAAAGGAGCAGCTGATGCTTTTGTGGCAAAGAATAAACAAAATGTCAGATGCTTTAGGTGTAGTGAACTGGGCCACCTCAAGGTGGAATGTGATAAAGACTTTTTACAGACACCCCTCCACTGGTTGTCCCTCTGCTGTATGCCTGGACTGTAAAGAACATTTTAAACACTGTCCCCAGTTTCAATATCACCAGCAGATTCAGCATCATCCGTCTTACCAGAAACACCAGAGAAACTTCCAGCGGAGTACAGGGCGGTCCTGTGCCACGACACCAAATGCCAAGCCATTCCGTCCCTCCTTCCCCTCCATCTCGCAAAGTCAAGGCACCGAGAGACCGTCTATGATGACAAGAATGAGCACCAACTCTCTGAGATCTACCAATACGTTCCGGCAAGGCCATGACTCACACTGATAAGCGCCCTTTCCATCCAGTTTGATGATGAGGCAAGCTACCAAATTCCAACTGGTGAATTCAGACCTGATGGACCAAGGGACATTTTAATCCTAGGGGACTCTATAAATGGACCAGACATTCTATGAGTACTACCAGAAGTCCAAACTGTGGGACCAGGGGATGAGACTACTGTAACTATCCTGTGTGTAGACACACCTTGGCTTTTGTCTATGGGTACACCCATTGCCCAAGGTTTTTTCCTACTCACCTGGACCAACATTTTGCTGGAAAACTCTATGTTTTTTTGGGCAGAGATTGTGGGCCAAGACAGACCTATTATAGTGTGGCTTGTTTAACAAGGGGGACAAAGTTTATCTTCCAGGACTAGCAGATACCAGAGCAGACGGGACCATCATTGCCCGTTCCGAGTGGCCACAGGGCTGGGAACTAGTGCCAGCCAATGGAGTCATCTCTGGGATTGGAGGAGCTGCCCTCTCTATGCAGAGAAAACAGACAATCCTTATTCAAGGACCTGAGGATCAGGTAGCCACAGTAAGACCTTTTGTGGTAAGAGCACCTATCACCTTATGGGGCAGGGACCTATTGTCTCAATGGGGAGCAAGGCTGGAAATCTCACCACCACCGTGGGATTTCTAGCCAGGGCCACTGTAGGGCACCTCACCACACCACTCACATGGAAAACTGATGAACCAGTGTGGATTGATCAGTGGCCCCTCTGAGAAGTAAAGTTAAGGGTGCTCAAATCCATTGTGCAGGAGCAGTTGTCCAAGGGCCACATAGTACCATCCACTAGCCCTTGGAATCCCCCTGCCTTTGTCATCCATAAACCAGGCAAAGACAAGTGGAGGCTCCTGCAAGACCTCAGGAAGCTCAATGAGGTCATTGAGGACATAGGCCCTCTGCAGCCCGGCCTGCTCTCACCCTCAGTGCTGCTGAGAGATTGGAAATTGGCAGTCACTGATATCAGAGATTGCTTTTTTAATATCCCTCTCCATCTCAGAGATGCCCCAAGATTTGCATTTTTCGTACCATCAATATATAGACAAGCCCTACTAAAAAGGTATCAATGGCAAGTTCTTCCTCAAGGGTGAAAAACTCGCCAGCTATCTACCAAATGTTTGCTGTCCACATTCTCTCACCCATTCAAGAAAAACTCCCTTATACCATAATTTTTCACTGCATGCATGATATCCTAATATGCACTGAGACAGATTATTATTTGGAGATTGTTCTCAAAAAGACTCTTCAGGCCATCGAAGGAGCAGAATTTGAAATTGCTACTGAAAATATTCAGCGCACCTGCCTGTGGACTTACCTAGGACTCCGAATCAGCAAAAGGACCATTGTACCCCAGCAGCTCACCATCAAGGACAGCCCGAGAACCCTGTGGGACCTTCATCAACTATGTGGGAGAATAAACTGGGTTTGTCCACTGCTAGGCATCATGACCAAGGACCTCGCACCCCTTTTCAACCTCTTGAGAGGCTCTGATGACCTTGACTCCCCATGAACTATCACACCGGAGGCCCATGAAGCAATCCAGAAGGTATCAGAAGCACTGTTCACGAGACAAGCCCACCGCACGGATCCTGCCCTGCCTTTCCAATTTGCCATCTTGGATAAGTCACCCAAGTTTCATGGGCTCATTTTCCAGTGGGATCCCACTCTGAACGATAAGCTTTTAATCATAGTAGTGGGTGTTCCAATCACACAAACCAAATAAGACCATCACAACACCCTAGGAGCTGATGGCTCAGCTTATCATAAAAGCCAGAGCTTGCCTCAGGACCCTAGCAGGGTGTGAGTTCACATGTATATATCTTCCAGCGACATTAGTCTAAAAACTTTGCTCCAGACCAATGAACACCTAGTTGGGGATTCCCTACCGCCAGAGTCATGGCAGGATACTAAGGGGTAATGAGTTGATCTGTGAGATTGAAAAAATGGATTTTTAGATTTATATAACTTTAAAAGCCCCTCATATCTTCCCATCTTAACCTCTCAGTTTTTACTGAGCAGATAAGGCGTGGAAAAACAAGAGGGGAATAACAGAGGGGAACAACAAACTGAAGAGAGGTTGCAGTAAAACTAACGAAAGAGAGGTAACAGTGCAAAACAATGAGTGAATGAAATTCAACAGAGAGTCTTATAATCTTTTGGAGCAGTGGAGAGTCATCTTCTTCTGTGACAAACATCTGTGTTTACAGTCGTTTGCCTTCTCCTCCATGCCACTTGATCTTGATCTCTTTGCTGTCTCTGAGGTTCCGGGGAAGTGTCTCTGGGTACTCTATTTGGTGACTTGAAGTATGGCTTGACATTCCAACCTGGAATCCACCTTGGCCCAGATCCTGTAGACATGCAAGCATAGCCTCTCTCCCAAGTTACTAATGGAAATGGGCCAATTTATTGCTTGGATTCGGGATCTTTGATCAGCACAGGGAGTTTCTCAGTGAGCTGAGCTCTGCTGGTGTTGGAGAAGTGGCTGAAAATGGGGGGGAGTTGGCTCCATAAATTAATTATTAAGAGTCTTACATAATCTTTATACATTTGGTAGTGTTTCAACTCCCCCACACTGCTGATCAAGGACTCTTTTGGGAGTACGGTGAGGTCTCTCTACAACAGATTGCCCTGTTGAGGAGTGGGGAATGCCAGTGGTGTGTTTCACCCCCCATTGATCTTGGAACTGTTTAAAATTCTTGGAGCAGTAAGCAGGACCATTATCTGTTTGAATGGCTGGGGGGATGCCTAGGGTGGAAAATGCTAGAAGAAAATGTTTCATAGCATCTTTGGCCTTTTGTCCTGTGTGGGCTGATGCTAATACAGCACCTGAGAACGTATCTATGGACACATGGATATATTTCTGTTCCCCAAAGGATGCATAGTGTATAATATCTGTTTGCCACAACTGTGAACTTTTGAGGCCTCTGGGGTCAACCCTGGCCCCCATGGAGGGTAAAGCAAAATCCTGGCAATTGGGGCAGGAGCCCACCATTGCTCTTGCCTGTTGCCTTGTGATTTTAAACATACGGACAAGGGCTGGCACATTTTGGTGAAAAAAATGATGGCTCAATTTAGCCTGATTACAAATGTCTGGTAGGGTAGTTTGCACTGCCATGGCTAAATTATCTGCTCTCTGGTTGCCCTCTGTAACTGGTCCTGGGAGGTCAGTGTGTGACCTCAACATGCATAGTGTGATATAGTTGCTCTCGGTGGGAGAGGAGGTACGTTAACTTCAAAAGCAAGCTATATAAATCTGGATTTGGTACTTGCTTTAACAAGGAATGTTCTGCTCTTTCAGCTATTCCAGCAACATAGGCCAAATGAGTAACAAGATTCAAGGGTGATTTGAATTTGTCAAAGGCTCAGACAAAAGCTGCTAATTCTGCAGTTTTTGGGGATCCCTGAACAATTTGAACATCAGACTCCCACACCTGAGAGTCGGGATTTTTCCAAGTCATAACTAACTTGTGCAATTTTCCAGAACCATCAGTAAAAATAGTCAGTGCCTTTAAAGGAGTTTGACTCTTTTATGATTTTGGGACAAAATTAAAACACTCATTAAATAGTTTATGTTTCTGTAGGTAGATAGAGATTTGACCTGGGTAGCTGCAAGAGCCAACTGGAGGTGTTCATTGGTCTGGAGCAAAGGTTCCAGATCACCTGATGTCACTGGAAGATATATACATGTGAACTCACACCCTGCTAGGGTCCTGAGGCAAGCTCTGGCTTTTATGATAAGCTGAGCCATCAGCTCCTAGGGTGTTGTGATGGTCTTATTTGGTTTGTGTGATTGGAACACCCACTACTATGATTAAAAGCTTATCGTTCAGAGTGGGATCCCACTGGAAAATGAGCCCATGAAACTTGGGTGACTTATCCAAGATGGCAAATTGGAAAGGCAGGGCAGGATCCGTGCGGTGGGCTTGTCTCGTGAACAGTGCTTCTGATACCTTCTGGATTGCTTCATGGGCCTCCGGTGTGATAGTTCATGGGGAGTCAAGGTCATCAGAGCCTCTCAAGAGGTTGAAAAGGGGTGCGAGGTCCTTGGTCATGATGCCTAGCAGTGGACAAACCCAGTTTATTCTCCCACATAGTTGATGAAGGTCCCACAGGGTTCTCGGGCTGTCCTTGATGGTGAGCTGCTGGGGTACAATGGTCCTTTTGCTGATTCGGAGTCCTAGGTAAGTCCACAGGCAGGTGCGCTGAATATTTTCAGTAGCAATTTCAAATTCTGCTCCTTCGATGGCCTGAAGAGTCTTTTTGAGAACAATCTCCAAATAATAATCTGTCTCAGTGCATATTAGGATATCATGCATGCAGTGAAAAATTATGGTATAAGGGAGTTTTTCTTGAATGGGTGAGAGAATGTGGACAGCAAACATTTGGTAGATAGCTGGCGAGTTTTTCACCCTTGAGGAAGAACTTGCCATTGATACCTTTTTAGTAGGGCTTGTCTATATATTGATGGTACGAAAAATGCAAATCTTGGGGCATCTCTGAGATGGAGAGGGATATTAAAAAAGCAATCTCTGATATCAGTGACTGCCAATTTCCAATCTCTCAGCAGCACTGAGGGTGAGAGCAGGCCGGGCTGCAGAGGGCCTATGTCCTCAATGACCTCATTGAGCTTCCTGAGGTCTTGCAGGAGCCTCCACTTGTCTTTGCCTGGTTTATGGATGACAAAGGCAGGGGGATTCCAAGGGCTAGTGGATGGTACTATGTGGCCCTTGGACAACTGCTCCTGCACAATGGATTTGAGCACCCTTAACTTTACTTCTCAGAGGGGCCACTGATCAATCCACACTGGTTCATCAGTTTTCCATGTGAGTGGTGTGGTGAGGTGCCCTACAGTGGCCCTGGCTAGAAATCCCACGGTGGTGGTGAGATTTCCAGCCTTGCTCCCCATTGAGACAATAGGTCCCTGCCCCATAAGGTGATAGGTGCTCTTACCACAAAAGGTCTTACTGTGGCTACCTGATCCTCAGGTCCTTGAATAAGGATTGTCTGTTTTCTCTGCATAGAGAGGGCAGCTCCTCCAATCCCAGAGATGACTCCATTGGCTGGCACTAGTTCCCAGCCCTGTGGCCACTCGGAACGGGCAATGATGGTCCCGTCTGCTCTGGTATCTGCTAGTCCTGGAAGATAAACTTTGTCCCCCTTGTTAAACAAGCCACACTATAATAGGTCTGTCTTGGCCCACAATCTCTGCCCAAAAAAACATAGAGTTTTCCAGCAAAATGTTGGTCCAGGTGAGTAGGAAAAAACCTTGGGCAATGGGTGTACCCATAGACAAAAGCCAAGGTGTGTCTACACACAGGATAGTTACAGTAGTCTCATCCCCTGGTCCCACAGTTTGGACTTCTGGTAGTACTCATAGAATGTCTGGTCCATTTATAGAGTCCCCTAGGATTAAAATGTCCCTTGGTCCATCAGGTCTGAATTCACCAGTTGGAATTTGGTAGCTTGCCTCATCATCAAACTGGATGGAAAGGGCGCTTATCAGTGTGAGTCATGGCCTTGCCGGAACGTATTGGTAGATCTCAGAGAGTTGGTGCTCATTCTTGTCATCATAGACGGTCTCTCGGTGCCTTGACTTTGCGAGATGGAGGGGAAGGAGGGACGGAATGGCTTGGCATTTGGTGTCGTGGCACAGGACCGCCCTGTACTCCGCTGGAAGTTTCTCTGGTGTTTCTGGTAAGACGGATGATGCTGAATCTGCTGGTGATATTGAAACTGGGGACAGTGTTTAAAATGTTCTTTACAGTCCAGGCATACAGCAGAGGGACAACCAGTGGAGGGGTGTCTGTAAAAAGTCTTTATCACATTCCACCTTGAGGTGGCCCAGTTCACTACACCTAAAGCATCTGACATTTTGTTTATTCTTTGCCACAAAAGCATCAGCTGCTCCTTTGCTGACTGTCAGGGCTACCATATGTTCTGTAGTTTTGAGATGGGTACAGGCTTCCATCATTTGCTGGATGGTGGATTCAGGGTCTGGAGGGAGTGCTCTTATAATTTTCTTGCAATCCTCATTCTCATTGGACACTGCTAGTTTACTGAGCAGTTCTTCTCTAGCCCTTGGGCAACTGATTTGCTTATCAATAGTGTATTTTAGTCTGTCTATGAATTTAATAAATGTCTCATCAATACTCTCACAAATGTCAGCGAAACTTTGTTGTGGGGTGGTACCATCCGGTGTTTGGAATAAAGCATTCTGGGTAGCATTTTTACTGTCGTCTCAAACAGCTCTGGGTAGATTTAGGGCTTGCTCCTGTGGTTTTTCATAGGGTCCTTCCCCACTCAGGTGCTCTACTGTAAAATGAGCTCACCCATCCTCACTTTTGTAATTTTTAATAATGCTTTTAGTTGTTTTTTCCAAATTGAGTCCCACAGAAGAAGCTCTGTGGGTGATAGGAGGAAGGACATAACATGCCAAAGATCATGGAGGATGAGCACATGAGCTGAGAAAGTTACTTGCAATAGATTCTTAAAATATGGAGATTTTTGTCTATAGTCTTCGGATGGCTTGCGTAATTCTTTAAGTTCACCAAATGGAATAGATTCCCATTTAGGGATTCTTCCTCTTTTGTATATAACTGGGAATGCTCAGGCTTGTAATTTTTGAGCAAAATCTCAATTACAATCGAGAGCTACTTCCCTTTGAATTTTTTCCCAGTAATCCTGAGTTTCACAGTCTGAGTCTGTAGAATCACTGTCCTCCTTCGGAGAGGAGGGAGATCTGCTCTTAGAAGCACAAGAGCTTTGGCTGGGGTGTACATTTTGGTGCTTGGAGCCCGGGGGAGCAGACAAGGGACTCTCTGTGTTGGGGAGGGGTGAAAACCAGACAGGGGGAAAGGAGACCCAACAGGCCAGGAGGGAGACCCGGTGGGGAATCCACGTGGGGGACAGAGGCAAGGCTCCCGGGAGGGGTGTCCCTGTGGCCAGGACGGCTGGTGCAGGTGGGGAAAAACGGCTGGTGCAGTTGGGGAAATTCAGCATGGAAGCTGCAATGGTAGGGAAGTTTGGTGCCCCGAGATGGAAACCCGGTGCCAGGGCAGGAGGACCAGGTGCCTCCACCATAGGAACCGGTGCCACCACTGTTTGTACAAGCAGACAGGCTGCAAGGTGGACCGGGCCTGGGGAAATGGGGGGTGCAGCGGCGACAGGGGCAGGCAAGCCAGGGGTGAAAGGTGAAATAAACAGGGCAAGGAGACTTCTTCTCCTTTTTAATGCCTTTATTATAAGTGATCAGCTCAGGATTGGGCAGCTCGACGGGGCTGCAGGTTCCCGTCGTGTCTCCCAGGGCGACTCAGAGGAGGAGGATATGCGCAGCTTTGTCCACTAGGGTCAGAGCTGGGGATCCGGTCCTCGTGGGAGTCTTTTAGAGCGTGGTGATCCTATCCGAAGTTACTTTTTGCTGGCTGTCTTAGCTGGCCCTCAGCACCGGGGACGACTCCCGTGGTCAGGGTGAGAGGCACTACAAAGGTGTTCCGCATCTCTGCAGGCCCAGCACTCCACTCCTCACGTCCACACATCACTCCAATCTCTCAACTCTTAGGTGGCTCATTGTCTTTGGGGTTCTTCCTGCATGTTTGGAGTAGGGGTCCCACACATCATGCTGGTCCTTGGAGTTATTTGTGTATCCCTCCCCTCCAAAGTCTCTTCTCCTTGCTGTTAGGGAGGTACCCCACCCTTCACTGTCTCAGAGAAGGGCAATTAACTCGCCCCAGCCAGGGCTTTTACTGATACAAAAACAACTATTAACAACAACGACCCGTAATTACCATAACACAAGCAGCAGCCCAGCAGCAACAGTGGTAACCTTTTTCTCACAGAAAAATTGGCAGAATTTTTGTTCATAACAGTCCCCCCTCTTTTTCTTTGATCGCGCTTAAATTTTAAGCTCGCATCGACTTACAATTTTTGATTCATGGGTTTCATATTTAATTTTTTGAGTTGACTATAAATTTTTTTGTGCACTTTGGTAATCACGGTTACTTAACTTTGTTACTTTCCTTGGTTTCTTTAGGTTTGTCTGCACAGCAAATGCTGTTTTAATGAAACAGATAAATAAGCATAGTAAAAAGAGCAATCCTCCAAGTATACACCCAGTGAGTAAAACTACTCTTTCCCATACATACTTTTTGAAAATCTCCAGGTCCTCCCACCAACTGGAATCAAGTGTAGGAGTTTGTTCTTGATTATTTACACGTGCTAATCTTTTTATTTCGATTGAAATGTTCCTAATAATTGCATTCTTCATTTTTAATACTGCTTGTAGCCGGATGACTTTGTTTAACATAGATATTGGGATCCGAACTTGGCTTTTACAATTTTGGATTTTCTCAATTTCTATTTCACTTTGCTTGTTCTGTTTAATTTCTCCCAAATCATTATATATAGGAACTCCTAAACTTGATCCAGTTTCTTTGGGCAACCAGAAGTAAATTGGTTTTATCATTCTAGCGGTGCAGCTACCAGACCAGTCTCCTGACAATTTGGTGTGTGCTGTGGTATCAGAGATCATACCTAGGGGTTTAGAGCTTCCCTGAAATGTGTTCCAAAAGGGGTTTATCTCTTTTTCAGTACACTCATAACATTTATAAACTTCATGGTGATCACACTTGTCTCTTTCTTTTTTTTCAACAGACTCTAATTTGTTTGGATCTCTTGGGATCCACCGGGTGGCTGAATACTCCACTGCTAAATACTTGTTACAAACAATTTTTCTTACCATTTTCACTATTTCTTTTCTTTTTACTAGATCTACTGAGCTTGTTTCAGCAGCATCACATTCAAAGCACAACCAGGCTTCCCCTATAGGGCACTCTCCTAGGAGTGGCTGCCTAAATGTGGCTACCCAATACACTCTCTTATTTTTCTGATAAAGGACCAATTGGGAGAGGTTAACACAATCAGGATTAGAACTGATGTGGACTCTCGACAAGGAGCTCACTTCCTTCTCATAGAGGGGTTGGTAGCACTCACTGCACGGCTCTGCTGGGCTCCCCAGAGCACCACCAGCAATCAGAGCCATCATTACTACTCTTCCCAAGAGTCCGGTATGGGTCATCCTGCACAGCCTACCCACCCGGCCTTGCCTCTTGGGGAATTTTACTGAGAAGAAGCTTCCAAGCTCTTTAGAGTCTCTTCTACCCGCTTCTCTGGTTAAACCTCTCTTGGTCTGTTCCCTACCAATTGTGGTTTCTCCTAGGGGAGTGCTCTGTAGAGGATTAACCTGGAGTCTTTAGAATTAAATTGGAGAACTTAACCAGAGTTACTTATTTACAGTCTTAAACTTTTTACCAACATAGTTTACACAGAACTGTCTTGAAACATTTTAAGCAATGTTAGAACTCTGATACCAATTTTTCCCATACATTTCAGTCTTTTTGACTATTCCTTCTAAGAGTCAACTTTAAATCCTTTGGTCCTTTTATCACAGTATACTCAGGTGATTTAGCTTGTGAAGCAGATGAATCCTTTCCAGTGCCCGGAGGTGAGAGTGGTGTGGATTATGGTCCAATGCCAGAGGGAGAAGCTGATGTTGGATCTGGTGCTGTACCCTGGGGTGAGACTGGCCCTTTTATTCTTGTAATATGAGTCCAACCTTTTTCTTTGGTCCGCACAGCTGAATTAGTGATTAGGAGCACCTGGAAGGGGCCTTCAAATTTAGGCATTAATGTTCCCGTATTCCATGATTTTATCAAAACCCAATCTCCCGGGCTAATGTTATGAACTTTTGTGTCAAGAGGGGGAGTTTGGGGGAGGTATCCTCTCTTTCTAAGTCCTTCCAGAGTCCTTGCAATTATCTCTAAATACTTTCTGGTAGCCTCTTCCCCTTCCAGATAGTCTCCTGTGCTATAGGGTGTTAACAAGAATGGCAGCCCAAACATCATTTCATAAGGTGAAATTCTTATGTCAGACCGAGGTCTTGTTCTGATGCGCAATAGCGCTAGGGGCAAACACTTCAGCCAATTCATTTTTGTTTCTTCAATCAATTTAGTTAACACATTTTTGAGAGTTTTGTTCATTCGCTCCACCCTCCCAGAACTCTGGGGGTGCCACAGAGTATGCAACCTCCATTTCATTCCTAAAGCCCCAATTATATTTTGTAATGCTTGGGACACAAAATGCGGACCTCGGTCTGAATCTATGGTGTTCACCATTCCATATCTGGGGATAATGTTCTCTAGGATTGCTTTCGCTACAACTTGAGCTGTTTCCCTTCTGGTCGGGAAGGCTTCTACCCAGTGTATGAGATGATCAACTATAACCAGTAAATATCTGTACCCTTGCACTGGGGGCATTTCAGTGAAATCTATCTGTATGCTTTGGAAGGGTCTCAAAGCTAATTCCCTCCCTCCAGGTGCTACTTTTCTCATAATTTTCTGGTTCACTTTTTGACAAATGACACACCCTCTTGTAACAGCTTTAGCCAGGCTATATACACCGATGCATAGGTTATTCCTTAAGAAATTATCACATAGTCCTTGGACTCCCCAGTGAGTTAATTTATGTAGTTCTGTTAGCACTGTCCGAGCCAGTGCTTTATTCAAAAACACCCGTCCATCTGAGGTTAACCACTCTCCCTGTTGTCCTTGATGTAACTTTAATGAAAAGTGGATAGAACTTCCCATTCTGAAAATCACATTCAGTTTGCAGATGATATCGCTTTTTTCCAACCTTATCCCAAAACTCAACAGCTAAATCTAACTCACATGTAACACCCAGAAAATACTTGAAAATTCAACTAAAGAGAACCTTTAAAACCCCCCTAGAGAACCTAGCGTAATTTTTAACAAGGGCATAGACTTCTTTCTGCTCGGTGGTTATTTTAGCACCCATCGAGCCTTCTCCGTCCCACGAGATAAAAACAGGAAAAAAAAATATGTCCATACTTAGAGTACACTTACCACACCAGTGGGTCAAAAGAGAAATCTCCGAGGAGTCTTGCTGATTCAACCAGTCCTCAAGCTCTCGAGGGTTATCGGTTGGCCCCTAAGAAATTCCCCAGAAAATTGGGGCTTTTCTCTTGGGGAACTGGAACACTTGACTGTGATTTAAAATCCAGTGGCTGGCCAATGGAGATACTTTCAATGGGCTAACAGAAAGCCCCACGGTCAGGGCACCAATTGTAGCAGCGTGGGGTTTAGATGATGGATGCTGCTACCTATTTCCCAGTAACCATCTCCTGTGGAAAAGCCACTTTGGTAGGCATTCAGGCAAAGCCATCAAGTCCACACACCACACTCACTACAGCTAGCTCAGCGAAGAGAGGCAGAAGGGCTTTTTGTAGGATAAATTCTGGCAAAGGTTTATTCCAGTGTGCCAAAGTGAAATCAGGGACAAAAAGACAAAAGCATGTCGTCTGCACAAGGTTAAGTATGGGGTTAGTGGCCAATGGTCTGAGGGCACGGGGGCTGCACAAAGGGTAGAGCAAAGGGCATTGGCCTATAGGGAAGATGGGGCCAGCCACCAGGGATACCACAACCAATGAGGAAATGGGGAAAGGAGAAACTATGAGAATTTGGGACATATGGGTGAAAGCAACTGGGGTGGATCATAGTGTTGCAAGGCTCCATGGGAAAGTCTTCTCTTTCAGCCTAGGTGGAGACTCTATGGTATATTCTTCCAAAGCAAGGCCCTGGAGATTTCCCTGAGGGGTTCAAAGGATTCTGCACAAGGTATGAACCACATGGTGCATGGTTCAAGATATGTTATTACCAATGCATGCTAACAAAGAAGCTGCAGCCGCTGCTCCTGCCCCATCAGTACCAATCACGGCTGCCTCTCCAGCAGCCTCCTCCCTCTGTGACTGCTCCTTCTGAGAAGCCTCCTGCTCTGCCAATAGCACCCAAGAATTGCACTCTTCCCCTGGACACTGATGATGACTTCCTGATAGGTTTCTCCTCGAGCCATGTCTTATGAGCTCTCAGAGCACTTATCACACTCGAGATAGCCAGCTACCCCGAATGGCATAAAATTAGCAGGATGGCTTCTGAGGTACTGTTGGAAACAGAAAAATGTTTAATAAAAGAAGAAATAACAAAGCTCTTGAAGAAACTGAGCCAGAGGCAAGAGGTTCTTGCTCCTGCTAAAACACACCACAAATAGCAATTATTTCCTTTGTTCTCTTCCTTTTCCAGTGAACTACCTAAGCGAGACCTCTTGGCCTCTGTCCAATTGGACAGCCCCAGGTCTGAGGTGAAGCCCAAAAGGTCCTATGAGATGTCTTTGTACCAAATTGAGAGAGAAATTTCTGGGCTGTACTCTGCAGCCAGGAGCCTTGGCATGTCCTGGAGCCTTTGGCAGAAGGTGCCTGGGGAGACATGAAGCCGACCACTAGAATTTTGGAGTCAAAGCTACAGAAGGTCTGAAGCCAACTACACCCTAACAGAGAAAGAAATCTTGTCTGCCTATGGAGGAGTCCAAGCCACCACAGAGGTTATTGGTACAGACGTGCAACTCCTCCTGGCACCCCGACTACCGGTGCTGGGATGGATGTTCAAAGGCAAGGTTCCTTCCACCAACCATACCACCAGTGCTACATGGAGCAAGTGGATTGCTCTTATCACACAGCACGTCCGTGTAGGTAAACTGAATCGCCCTGGGATTTTAGAGGCAATTAAAAATTGGCCTGAAGGGGAAAATTTTGGTGTCATGGATGAAGAACAAGAACCAGTGACACGGGCTGTAGAAGCTCCACCATACAACCAACTGCCAGCAGAGGAAACATGCTACGGTCTTTTCACTGGTGGTTCTTGTCGCATTGTAGGGATGACCCAGAAGTGGAAAGAAGCTGTATGGAGTCCCACACGACAGGTTGCAGAGGCCACTGAAGGAGAAGGTGGATCAAGTCAACTTGCAGAACTCAAAGCTGTTCTGTTGGCCCTGGACATTGCAGAAAGAGTGAAGTGGCCAAAGCTCTACCTCTACACTGATTCATGGATGGTAGCCAAGGCTCTGTGGGGATGGCTGGAGAGGTAGAAAGAGGCCAACTGGCAGAGAAGAGGAAAACCAATTTGGGCTGCTGAAGAGTGGAAAGACATCACTACCAGGTTAGAGAGGCTACCTGTGAAAGTCCGCCACGTAGATTCCCATGTCCCCAAGAGTAGAGCTTATGAGGAGCACCAAAACAATGAGCAGGTAGACCAGGCTGCAAAGATAGGGATGTCCAAGATAGACCTAGATTTGGAACACAAGGGAGAGTTATTCCTAGCTCGATAGGCCCATGATGCCTCAGGCCATCAGGGTAGACATGCCACCTATAAGTGGGCATGAGACCGAGGGGTGGATTTAACCATGGACAGTATTTCTCAGGCTATCCTCGACTGTGAGACGTGTGCTGCTATCTAACAGGCCAAGCAAGTGAAGCCCCTATGATATGGTGGGCAGTAGTCCAAGTACATGTACGGGGAGGCCTGGCAGATTGACTACATCACACTGCCCAGACGCGCCAAGGCAAGCGCTACGTGCTCTCAATGGTCGAAGCCACCACGGGATGGTTGGAAACCTACCCTGTGTCTCACGCTACCGCCTGTAACACCATCCCGGGCCTTGAAAAGCAGGTCCTTGGGAGACATGGTACTCCTGAGAGGATTGAGTCAGACAGTGGGACTCATTTCAAGAACAGCCTTATCAACACCTGAGCTAGGGAACATGGCATTGAGTGGGTGTACCATATCCCCTACCATGCACCAGCTGCAGGCAAAGTGGAGAGGTACAGTGGACTGTTAAAAACCTAGTTGAAAGCATTGGGTGGAGGATCTTTCAAAAATTGGGAGCAGCATTTAGCAAAAGCCACCTGGTTAGTTAACACCCGAGGTTCCACCAACCGAGCAGGTTCTGTATTACTGCGACCTGTGTGGGTCGCAGCTGGTGAGAGAGAGACGGTGAATCTTGTTTCTTGAATCAGAAGGCTTGATTTATTAATATATGATATAATACATTATAGTTATACTAAATAGAATATATAGAGAGGTTTGCAGAGCAGCTAGCTAAGCTAAGAATAGATAGAAAAGAATTCCACAACAAAGTTGTGTTCAAGGACTCAGTCCCCTAGCTTGAACTGATGATTGGCTCTTAATTATAAACATAGAAAATGAGCCAATCAAGGTGAATCCTATTGCATTCCACAGCAGCTGATAATAATTGTTTACCTTCTCTTCGGGGACCTCTGGCCTCCCGAAGATGCAGAAATCTGAAAGAAAGGATTTCTGTGAAGAAATGTCTGCGACAGTTCTGCCCGGTCTGAGTCCCTGAATATAGCAGACAAAGTCCCTGTGGTACATGTCACAAGTTTATTAGGGAAGACCGTGTGGATCAATTCTGCCTCGAGTAAAGACAAACCCATTTGTGGGGTTGTCTTTGCTCAGGGACCAGGTTGCACATGGTGGATCATGCGGAGAGATGGAACAACACTATATGTACCTCAGGGAGATCTGATTGTGGAGTGAGACTCATGCAAATATCACTGTTTGCTGGATGTTACTGCCATTGTCTGTACATTAAACCACACAGACATGAAATAGAAGGAAATGTGTAAGTTTCAAAGGTCTGAGCAAGTGAAAGATCGAGTTTTGAGTGAGTAAAATGAAAGTGGGGAATCCTGCAGCTCTGTAGTATGGGGCCTGGATTCAGTGGTCCGGTGTGGGGGTGTGACGGGGGCATGATCGGTGCTGCTTGTAATATTTGTGGGGGAACACATGGAAGTTTTTATGTGAATAAAATGCATGATATTTAGTAGTAAGTTGATGATGTTGGGATGAGGGGTGGAATGTCCTCGGGTGATGTTATGATTACTTGTATCCCCAATCGGGTGTTCTGTTTATGCTGGATATTATATTCTGTGCCTTCAAGACTGGCACTGAGAGCAAAGGAGGGGAGAAGAAGCATGGAGTTCTGTTATCAGCCTGCTCTCACTCCTCCACTGTGGTGTCTGGGCACGGATTGGGCAGTACACGGCCCTCCGTTGTTTCTTAGTTAGTTTAGCTCGCTGAGGAAGACAAATTCCCTGGACTGGTTTTCTTTCCCTTTTTTTGGAACCATTCAAACCTTCTCTGGACTGGGACCTGGGGAAACACCAAAAGTTTGCACTTGGTAGCCTACGGGGCCTACTCTGGGCACCCACAGGAGAGACTTTCTGAATTTGTCATCTCTTCAGAGCAGTGAATGAGTTTTGTCATCTGGTATTGTTCATTTTGTGTGCTGGGGAGTGCTTTGCCTGTTACATAAACAGGTTCTTTCCACTTCTCTCCGAGGAAATCCTTCCTGAACCGGTTGGGGGGAGGGGCCGTGTGGGTTTGCTTTCTGGAGGGGCCCCTTTTGAAGGTTTTCTCCCAAATTTTCCCTAAACCAGGACAACCTAGAGCCAAAGAAAGGTTAAGTCCCTTTGAAATGCTTTATGAGAGACCATATAAAGTGCAAAAAGGAATGTCTACCCACATTGGGGAGGTGACACTGGCCACCTATATGGTGGCCCTGAGTAAAAAACCCAGAGAAATTGAAAAACGTGGCTGGAACTCAGAACAGAGAGCTAGATGGGCCAGTACATAACACACAGCCCGGAGATTATGCATATGTTAAGTCTCTTTCAGAAAATACTTTGGAACCACAGTGGGAAAAAACATTCCAGGTGCTTCTCAGTACTTTCACTGCGATTAAGATCAAGGAACAGGGCACCTGGATCCACCACTCTTGAATGAAGAAAGCCCCAGAAACCCCTTAGAAAGTGACACCAGTTAACGATGAACTGAAACTAAAATTTACCTGAGTAAAATGAGTACCTTGCGATTAGGAATGTTTAATAATTTAGCCTGTAAATGTAACCAATACAGTAGTTTTGTTTGTAGTTGCAATCATAATCAAAAAGTCCCTCTGTGATAGCAGAAAATGATGAGTAGCCTCAGTCCGAAGCCTTAACAACTACACAATTAATAACTGAAGGTAGAAGTGTTAATGGAAAGGTGGCAGTTGTAGTTATGTGGCGAGAAAATGCTGACTATTTGTATACACTACCACAATGACAAAAATTGGAAGAAAAAGGGACACTCTGAAGAATCATAGGAGACAAAATTAAAATAGGGTGTCAAATGATTAATGGAATGACCCATGAGAAAGTAACTGGAATTTTAATAAAACCAATTTCCAAAAGTGGTTGTCCAAGAAAGTTGTACTCGCCCAAGTAAATTAGATTGTTGGTATGATTTTAGTTGTATTCATCCAGTTAAATTAGATTGCTAGTATAATTTTATATTAACACAGACTGTTATGGTTAGCTTTTTTTGGACTAATAATGGTCAAGACCTAAAGACTGAGGAAGGCCTAGCATTAAATTTTAAGATAGATGCTGTACCTTTTACAACAGTGGGACCCCTTACAGCCTATGCCAGTACTCAAGCAACCCAACCCCAAACCAAACTTAAACCTAAAATTTATAAAATAAGCCCATACATGGTAAGGAATACAGGCCAACAACAACTGTTGTTTAACCCAGAGTGGTCTCTCAAATGTGTTGAATTGCTAATACAAATTAACATCTCAAAAATCCAACCAATCTGCTCTTCTTTCCTAAAGACATCCTTTGAAGGCTGGACAAACTAGTTACAAAAGCAAGCACACCTCAGGGGCAGAATGAAAAGAGATTTAACTGGGATATTAGGGACAGGATTGGATGTTTTAAATGGAATCAATTCAAAAATACTAATGAATAAGCTGGCCACTGCAACAAGTGATCTAACAAAACTAAAACAACCCCTACAATCATCCTTATTAACATTAGGAACTAGTCAGTGGCAGGTTTCAAAAGTGTTACCAAAATGGGAAAAAGCCAAGGACCAAGACCACAAATTAATAATAGATACACTTAATATGGTTCAAGATAATGTGTCTTTAACTTTTAGTTGTATACAAGCACAGTTATGGATGCAGGCAACAGCAGCTTTGATTATAATGGAAAGAGGTGAAGGCGATTTTCCGGTTGAGGTCCGAAAGGCTGTGTGGGACAATACTATTGATTTTGAGAGGAAATTCCAATCTTGGTGGACTCTGATAAATTTACCTATGATCCTACTATTGTTAGTGTTCAGGAACACATAATCATGGAATGATTATATGGAGGTGCTTTTATTGAAGAGCTCTGGGTGTCAGGGGTACAGACCCAAATCTGACTCCGACATCGTTTCGAGCTGAACATGTTTTATATTCTATGGCTATATAACTTAGATATTAATTATTAAACTTACATTGTTCTATTGTATACATTGGTTTCATCCAAGCATGGATTATTCGTGATCCCCCTCAAACCTCTGAACATAATTTCTCATGATTATTCTTACAATTAAACAATAATTATATCTAATTACTAAGCAAACATCAGATCTAGCAATTATATAATTTATCATATACTGATTACACAGGTGCAGTTTCACATGATCTAGCAAACACAAGGCCTAACATTTCCCAGGGCGTACCCTTAACATTTTCCCAGGGCCTACTAAGCCTAACTTTCTTTCTAACTCCCCTGATTATACCATGATTTTAAAAACATTTTATCCCTATACTTTCACTATTAATGTGGCCACTGCCTTTGTGCTTACTATACATAATGCCACCGTCTATGTTATCCATCCCATCATTACACTCGGACTAAACCATGAGAGAACGGTGCTCTATCCCTCAGAACATAGGTCATGGGCAGAGATGGTGAATGAGAAGTAGGAAACAGTAAACTTAGAATCTTGTGTTACCCAGGAACAACTAGGGTTTATTTGTGAAAGTAATACCATTGATACTCAAGAAGTGTATCTTGACACCGAACAAGGTGTTTGCCACTTTGATTCATCCAGTTACTAGTCAAGACTGTGCATGTTTAAGAACTACTCAGACTTTTGTAGAAATAGGTAACAAAAATGTAACTTTGCTTAATAGAAATCATTCTAATTTTTGTATTTGCAATTATTTTAAGATTATTTGTTATGATTTTTCATATTGGGCACCAGTGACATCCCATCAAATCCAATTACGCAATGTATCACAGGTATCAATGTATCACCTACTCCTATTGGAATGAACCTTACGTTGGTAAGACAATTAATTAAACATCAAGACCTAATTGAGATTTTGAAGAAGATTCAGGAAAATGGAGAGAAAACTCTAATTACTGTCCATCATGATACAAAAAAGATAAGCAGAGTTCTACAGAGAATAAAACAAGATGCAGATCATCACTAGTGGAATGCAATCTTTGGATGGCTGCCAGTTGCAACTAGGATTTTAAATACATTGTGTCACCCCATTGTTGTTTTATTGATATTACTTGGTGTGAGTCTAGGATTGTCTTTCATAATACTTATCGGGGATTGGAGAATGTTGCGACAAGTAGCGGTGTAGTAAAACCCTCAGCTTTAGCCAGGGCCCCTTGGAGAATCTGAATGCTGACACAGCAGCAAAGAAGCTTCCTGACTCCAGGGACATCCACCCTATAACCTATCCCTATAGCCATGTAAGGCAATATCTTGTTAACCCTACTATTGGTCACTTATGGTCCTTGTAACCTTCTGCCATTGGTCAGGATTGGAACCGGGCCAAGGGTATAAAAGTAGCATACTGTACCCCTACTAACTCGGAAGAAGAAGTGCTGAGACCCTTCACGAACCAGTCCAATAAAGCCATACTTGTGGAACAGCCGGCGTCTTCTCCTTCTCCTCTCTCTACCGTCTGCTGGAGCCTCAAGCCAAGGGAAAGCTACCTAGCAAGCAAAGCTGAAATCATAAGAGCTGCCTAATCACTATAAAAGCTGAATATTCCCTGCTTGCTAGGGGCTGACCCGCGGCCTTGGTCTGAGAGCGAGCTGGCCTCTGGCACTCAGTCCCCCTGGGAGCTGAGCTCTGGAGCTGTCATAGCTTGCCTAGGATAAGACCAATTAAGGCTCATTTATAGCGGTATTAACTTCCTTGTCAAATGTACATGATAAGGCATTAAGGGACGTGTCATAGAGATTGGGAGGATGATTTTTTGTACTAAGTAAAAGAATTTACTGATTTTCAAGAAAAGGGGGGACTGAGACAGGGATTAGAAATTAATTTAGGATTCAGGATAGCTGTTTTAGACAATGTATGTTGCTTAACATGCTTGCAAGGCCTGTGAATATAGGACAAGAAGAAATGCAGGGATCCTGATAAGAAGAGCTTCTTACCCCAAACAAGGTAGAAGGAATGCAAGAGCCTGCAAGCTATTGGAGATAAGAGAGGCTCCTCAGACTCTAAACCAGCTTAGACCAGCACTATAGTTTGGGCTACAGCCAATAGACTAAAGAGCATGCACCGAGAAGAAAAGGTGAAAAGTTCACATTGATGAAGACTCGTTTACCCTTCCTCCTGCGACCACCAGATGACCACCAGAGAGCACTGTGCAAGCGCAGGACTGATAAGCTAATTATAATATGAAGCGGGGCTGGGCGGGGCTAAGAAATGAATATGCATAGTACTATTGCCAAACTTGATGCATATGTACCATTTAAGAGAATAAAAAGAGGGTTAGGTTTCTCAGGAGGCATGTGTGCTTTTGGAGGAGCCACCCCCACGTGCCCAGCACTGAATAAATGCATACTTACTTTACAACTTTATGAGTTGTGGAATCTTTCCATGAATCACTCCCATTTGTGCTGTAATCATATCCAATACCATTCAATTTTGAAGTACTACTTATTTTAGGGAATTTACTTCTGTTTGCAGCCGTCCAATGGCATCTGCTGTTGTATTTGCAATTATTTCCATTTCTGCTGAGATGTTCATTGCAATTTCTAACTGTGCTATTCCTAGCAGAAATAATAAGGCCCTGACAAAGCTATGAAAACCTGTGTTATGTCTAATTAGAGGGTTGGATGGTACACTTCGACTTAATCAATTTTTCCAAACTTTTCTCCAAATTCTTTAACAATTCCTGTAATTGAACTAGTGTGTTTTATCATCTGCATGTGCGGGACAAGATACCCCATGTGACTTGGTTTGAAAGACAGGTGTCTGCTAAGGAAAGCAGGAGCCTCCCTCTAAATGGAAAATGTAAACCCCTTCCCTCTGAATTATTATAATTTTGAAATTAAGGGGCTTTCAGGCAAAGATAATAGGAATAATAGTTCTTTACTAGTATGTATAATAAAGCAAACAAACAACAACTACAGCATTAAGAACAAACAGAACCAGGAACCCAGCAACAGCCTTCTCGGCCGCAGGCACTTTCCCCTTTGGTGTAGTGATGATCACAGCTGGCAGGGGCGCTGGTGGCTCCCAGTGGGCAGGGCAGGTGCGATAATCCCCATGCGGCTGCAGGGGCGCTGTGGCGCGAGCTCGGGGACCATGTGGTAATGGTGGCTTGACCGAGATGGGAAGGGATGGAAGAGAGGCTTTGCTTCTCAAACCCCTGGGACAGTCGATCCCAGTGCCCCAGCAGGACTCTCAGAAGCAGCAAGCTGGGCCAGCAGAATGTCTCAGCAGGCAGAGGGTGCAGGGCTACAGTGCAGCGAAAACTTGGAGCAGTGCCGAAGAAGCAGCGGGGGCGGGGCAGCGGCAGCCTGGCTCCCAGCAGGGCAGGGAGAGGCAAGCTCAGGATCCCGGGCACCCAAGCAGATGGTAATAGGTCCCTCTTTTAGTGAGGTAGGTGTTAATAAGGTCCCAGTTAAGTGGTGGCTGTTCTCACAAGCAGAGGCTCACCTCACAGCAGAAGAAGCAGCTCCAGGCTGGGCTCCAGCAGCAGCAGTGAATTCCCTTCCCCAAGCAGCAGCTTCGACTGTCCTCCTCCAAAGCCGAGAGAGAGAAAGCGCTAGCAGCTGCCCCAGCCCTGTCTTTCACCTGCCCAATTCTTGTGGTATCTCTACCCCTCTGAGAGAAACTCCCAGATAGGAGAACTGCAACCAGATCCCCCCTCCCCTGAACTTGGCCACTTCTTTTGTTTTTCTTAAGTACCCAGGTGTTAGTGTTTCCTAGCAACTTATGGGAAAAAATTCTGTAAGTAAATAGGAACAAAAGGAAAGAAACCTAACCCCCAAAACGCTTATAACAGGAGATTTCGTGTCTTGCCATTTACTTTTATAAATAGGAGCAGTAAAACTTAGCTTAGCAGTAGCCTATGTAACCTAAAGTTAGCTCAGCTATTAGACCTTCAGCTGTGACTGCCCAGAAATTAAAGCTCCATCAAACATCTCAAAAGTATGTCACTTTACCCTTGCTATTGTCAGGCATTTTCTTAACATTGTTGCCTTATTTATAAAGTAAATGAATATTAATTTTCAAAGCATCTGTGACCAATGTTATTGCAGCACCATATTGATTTTTCTGTGTGTATTAGTTGTCAGGTCTGTATTCTTCTGTACTGAGAAGATCAGCTCTATGAAACACATAATATTGGCTTTCCAAGGACCGAAAACTGCACAATATTTGTTGTTTTGTTGGCTTTTCTTAAACCACTTCTCTGAATCCAGTTATATGGTGTGGTTGCAAGTTGTCTAATAGTGTGTTCATGCAGCAATAACAACAATTTCAGAGTTTATCATAATCATTTGACATTGCCTGTACCATAAACTGTGGTATATTTTTGCTCTACCTTTGTCTGTATTTGCAATCACACCACACTTTAAAGCAGAGTTAATCACATGTAATTTTGGCTGTAGCACAAAGTAGAACTATGATGTAGGACAGTAATTCAGATTATACAGTTGATCTGCAACTTAGTGCTAAATTAGTAGTGGTGATCGAATAACTTTTATGTCCATTATTTCCTATTTTCTAGCCTATATTTTTATTCCTTACAGTATGCATATGGGGCACTGGCAAATTTCCAAGCCAAGGAAAAATAGTGTAATTTTAATATATAGATGTAATTGTCTCCTTTCTCAATATTTGTGTCTAGAGTTTACCACTGTATTGTGATTGCTCTAAATAATTCCATGCTGTAATGAACTACAGGGTTTTCAGATTTGTTTCCCATGTGATATGACAGTTTTGCCTTGAAAACTTGTGCATGATTGTGAAAAATTACTCTCCTTAATCTGTTTTATATTTAGGTGAAATCTTAGATTCCTGTAATAGTTTAGTTAATAGAAAAGGAGTTTTCACAGGAACATGTATTTTATTTGCACACAAAAAGTAGTTATGCTGAACAAAGCAGTTTATATCAGTTCAAAATTGCGATCTTCAATGTGGAAAGTAAATGTAATTTTTTTCAACATACTGCTATAAAAAATTCCTAAATTTTAATTTTCCATAAGTCACTAGATGTCAAAATTTCACATAATTCTCCACTTTCCTATTAAAATTGTGGCAATGTGGTTGTGGTGGGCTGACCCGAGCTACATGCCTGGTGCCCGCCAAAGCCCCTCTTTCATTCCCCTCCACAGCTGGAAAGGGGAGTGTGGAGGCCCTGGAGGGGCTTCTCCTAAGTTATACCCCATTGGCTCCTTTCCCTGTTCCTGTGCCTGAACATAGGTGTTCCTGAGGCTCTCCCTCCCTTTTCCCTGATTGGGCCTCAGCCTGGAGACCAAGGTCAGCCAGGAGGCCCCTGGGAGAGAGAGCGGGGCCTTGGAGGGGTGTGTGTGTCTGAAAGGAGAACATCTTACCACACGCCAAAACAGACACAACTTGAGGAAATTACTTTAATTTATTATCAATCAAATCACAGTAGGGTAATGAAAAATAAAACCAAATCTTAAAATCACCTTCCCCTCACCCCTCCCTTCTTCCCAGGCTCAGCTTCATTCACAATTTTCTCCCTCCTCCCCCCCCCCCCCCCCCCCCCCCCGAGCAGCACAGAGGGACAGGAAATGGGGGTTATGATCAGTTCATCACACATCCCTGCTGCTCTTTCCTCCTCAAGGGGAAGACTTCTGACACTCTTCCCCTGCTCCAGCAAGGGGCTCCTCTCAAGGGAGACAGTCCTCCATGAACTTCTCCACTGCAAGTCCTTCCCACAAGCTACAGTTCTTCACAAACTGCTCCAGCTTGGGTCCCTTCCACAGGGTGCAGTCCTTCAGGTACAAACTGCTCCAGCATGGGTCCCCCATGGGGTCACAAGTCCTGTCAGCAAACCTGCTTTAGCCTGGGCTTCTCTCCACGTGTCTGCAGGTCCCCGCCAGCAGCCGGCTCCAGCATGGGCTTCCCACAGGGCCCCATCTGCCTTTGGGCACATCCACTTGCTCTGGCATGAGGTCTTCCACAAGCTGCAGTAGAAACACCCTGCCACCCCTGTAGTCCCCCCGCTACCAAAACCTTGTCACACAAACCCTATTACAATAATATACAGACTAATGCATAAAACTTCTCAACCTCTGTAATGTGAAATTTTTCAGTGAGATGGCCAGAGCACCAAATGCAGGAAGGTTAAATATATTTACAAGAAACTTGGGGAAATTATGAAAATCCTGCATTGAGATCCATAGCTCAGAAAACCTCTAGTAGTTGTTCCGGTCCTTGAGAAATCACTACAGAAAAAACACTTAAACATATGTAATTAAAGAAAACCTCTAAGAAAAATACCTTTCTATTTATTGATATTTTTCATTTGTGTCTGGACTTCTATTGTAAATGCAGGCAACCCCGACAAGGGGAGAGATGATGCATCTGACTCCATGTTCTCAGAAGGCTAATTTATTACTTTATGATACTATATTATATTAAAGAATACTATACTATACTAACTAAAGAATACAGAAAGGATACTTACTGAATGCTAAAAAGATAATAATGAAAACTCGCGACTCTTTCCAGAGTCCCGACACAGCTTGGCCCTAATTGGCCAATGAGTCAAAACAACTCACACTGGAGTCCAATCAAGCAATCACCTGTGGGTAATCAATCTCAAAACACATTCCACATGAGCACAACACAGGAAAAGCAAATGAGATAAGAATTGTTTTTCTTTTCTCTGAGGCCTCTCGCTGACTTTCAGCTTCCCAGGAGAAAAATTCTGGGCGTAAGGATCATGTTCAGAGAATGTGAATGCCACAGACTTCATTGTAGTGGCTATGTTGTTTTGTTTCTTATCTTTTATCTTAAGCAACTAATCAGGGTTTTAAAGCTTTTTCCATCATTAGAAACTCGCTTTTTTTGTTCAGATTAAAGCTGTTTCAGTATAGTATAACTAATCCAGTGAGGTAAAAGAGTTGGAATGCACAATGTTTGCTGGACAAATGATTTTCTGAGGACTGAAAAATCTTTTTAAGTGGAAACAAGAAATAAAATACCTAATTCCAACTAAAATAGCAAAAATGTAAGGTAAACAGCAATGTTATGGAATTTGCATCAACTTAAATTTCATCCTCTCATTCACAGAGCTTCCATATCCCTTAAAAATGACCAATAGTCCAGTCTTATTTTATTCACTTTCTTACTGTGTTTTTATGTGTTAAGTTACCTGCCTAGGGTATATGAAAGCCTGTTTGGTTCTTCTTAAACATCACTTTTAAGGTTGATTGTTTTTCTTTTAAAAAATATGACATTCTGCATCTTATACCAGACACCTGCAAAAATAAGTTAGTATGATTATGTATTGTGTTCTTTTGTTACTGCATCAGGGATATAATTCAACTTTCTTCACTACATTATTTGTAACAAATCATTTTGAGTATAACCACTTTACTCTGTAATGTCTAACATTAAAGTAATTACAGATGCATTATTGAAGATGCAACTTATTGAGAAGAGGAAGCAGAAAACATTGGTGTTGCCTTTATTCTGTTTGTTGCACTGAATTTCAAAGGTATAATTTATGAGTAATCAGATTTTATTTTTATTGTAATGATTATGTAATTTATTCACCAGTATATATTTGTGGTAATGATTCCATAAGCATGAACAATATATGATGTTTAGCAATACAGAGGTAATGTAACAAGTTAACAAGTGAAGGTCTTTGCAAAGAAAAGGAGTAAACAGAAGCACTTTACTGGGAGAGCATGTTGCATAATTTCAATGGCACTGGAGCTGACAGACAGTAGGTAATCCTAAACATGACTGCAATTTGCTCTTTGGTGTAGTAACCACAGTAACATATGGCTATCAGTGCTGTAAAAAGTACAGCAATGGCTGATTTTAACCCATAATCATACTGTAATTAAATTTTTTCCCATAAAATACATTTATATTTAATTGCTGCTTAGTACATGTACTTGAACATTTTTAGGAGGGTTGAGCATGGGTGGGCATGTCAGCATATTTTGGAGAGATGTATATATGTTTCTTTGTACTTCCTATTCAATTTGACTATTAATCCAAAACTCCCAGCTCTGACTGTTGTGAATTTACAACCTGACATTTATGTATTTTTGATGTCATTCAGGTCTTCTATATCATGTGGCCCTGACCATCAGAATTTGGCAGAAAAGGCTGTATTTCAATTCTCAAATGTGAATGCTCTGACATACCTCTAATATAGAAAATAATCAAGCAATGAATTTTACTTTGCTGAGTTTCTAATATTAATGTAGAGTATTATTTGAAGCTGATATCTAAGGCTATTAACTACTAGTGCATCCATTTGAAAAGAGTAAGAAGGATGATGGCTCTTTTGGTGAGCATAGTCCAAATTCTGCAAAAATTTTATCCCAGAAACTATCACCTATTCAGTAATTAGTTTGTTGTAGACCAGATTTATTTCTCAGATTATTTTAGAAACATATTTTTAAATTTTGAATTCAGAAATAGGTGTTGGGAATTAGGTACACTAGCTTAACATCTCACACTTGTGTTACTGTAGTTGCTGTATGTTTCGGATTTCATCTTACATATGTACAAAAACAGCATCATAGGATGAGAGCTCAAGAAATACAGATGGCTGCAGATTGTCTTGCATGAATGAAGTCAGTAAAGGTTAATGAAACGACCTTCATTATTAAGCTTGTTGAATAAATGAGAAATAATCAAAAGAAAACCAATTTGCCACTCGCTAGCTTTACATAATATTATTGTTAGACTTAAATACTAGAACATTGTGCTTGGCTTTAAGAAAATGCTCAAGGTTATAAAGTATTAAGCAACAAGTATGTTTAAAAAAAGTAAAAAAACTTGAAGCAAACATTTCTAGAAATACCTAAAAGCTAAAAAAAGTTTTGACTGTCTGCCTTTTACTCTTTAGTGCTTTTCTGCAATGCTGTGCCTTTCATGTTTTCTAATATCATGACTCAAAAGTTTAAACCTGTACATAAAGTACTGAACTCACCTTCTTGTACATGTCATTGAAAGGAATGATAGGGAGGTGTCTGTTCTGGTTTTGCATTAGAGCCACCCACGGAAGTAAGTTTCTAAGAGAAGCTGCTAGCAGTTTCCTCCATGTCTGATAAAAAAACCAATCAGTAATTAGCTTTGAGAATTGACAATCTGTTAAACCACCGAGAAAGCTGGACATGCCTCTATGAATACACATGTTAAAGATGAAAAAACCCAGGAAGCTCTCTTTTTCTTCTGGCCTTGAACAGGTAACAAGGCTGGCCTGGCTCCCATTTCTGCCAGGCACCTTTCTGGGGAGCCCACTGGGCCCCGTCTTGGCTGGGCTGGGCCCCAGTAGCTGCTGGGCAGGGGGAGGGGAGGCCGCTGAGGCCTATCGTGGCTGCTGAGATCCTGGCCCTCCCCCCAGCACAGCCACTGAAAAAAAAACCTGGAGGCGACCCTGCAGCCCACGCAGAAAACAGCCCCGCAGCCGATCCTGACACAGCCCTAGCACAGCTGCTGAAGAAACCTCCATTGTAAAACAGCTCCAGCCGCTAGCTACCGAGGAGCTGTCCTGGCACCGCAGGAGACTCCGGGCTCCCTGAGATTCTGATATAGCCCCCAGTGCAGCCTGAAATCCATCATTGTGACTGCATCACCACCCAGCAGGGATCATGTGACCATCTGCAGGCCCAGGTGAGATATTAACTCTTCCAGTGCACAGATAAGACTTGTAGACCTTCAATCCTCCCTCAAGTGAGAGAAAAGGACAGAGTGAAGACACGTAGAAAAACAACATGTAGATACCAAGGTCAGTAAAGAAGTCAAGTCCCAGATGGGAAGGATGAGGAGATGCCTTTAGTTTTAGGCTGAAATCCACTTGTAAAGCTATGGAGAAGAATATGACTGATACATCAGACTCTTTTTCCCTGTAACTCATTAAAAGTATGGGGAGATGAAGTGTTCAAGTTGTAGATATGAGCAAAGGCCTCTATACTAAAGTAAGCAAATGTTGAATTAGCTGTGATCCCATGAGAAGTTTGAACAGAGAGAGAGAGAGAATGATGAAGACCCTTTTCCCCCAGGGAAAGAAGAAAAAGACCTCTGTTCTCAGAGATGAAGATGATCTCAGAGATAGATAAAGATAAACTTCTGCTCTTGAACAGCTCATCCTTAAAATAGTACCCCATAAGTTGACATGGCCCATAAATGCAGCTGTGGGAAAGCTGTGAAAGATGGGAGGGACTTCACAATTGCAGATTTCTGGGCGACTGCTATTCGTGGAAATCAAAAGCCATGAGAGAACTGTTTTCTTGTGGAGAAGTCTACATAAATTAACAAGAGGGACTCCTCTCCCTGAGTGAATGGAAGAACGACTATTCTAAAAGTGACAAACTGACTAAATTGTTTCTGTACAGTGTTAGTGGGAAATAAAAGGTTGTAAGGGGGAAGAGAAATGTTCTAAAAGTTTTATTCTGATTCTTATTATTCTTTCTTTTAGTTACTGTTAGTAAAGTTTTCTTTATACCCTTTTAAAGTTTTGAGCCTGCTTTGCCTTCCTCCTAATCCCATCTCACAGCAGGAAATGAGTAAGTATATTCTAGTGGGTGCACTGGCATTTGGCCAGCGCTAGACCCACCACATTAATTGGTGCGTTAGCCGGGAAATCTCAAATTGGCAAACAAAACCCACTACAGTGTCTGTACAAAAAAACCTGTGGGCCTACTGGTAGATAAAGCCAGATACTGATAGATGAAAGAAGCAATGGGGGGAACCATAAATTCCAGAGGAATTCCACTAATTGACACAGACTTACTCACCCAAGGTCATGCTAAATTCCTGGACTTAGAGAAAAAGAACAGAGACACAAGGAAAAAGAAGGGACAGGGGGTACACATTAAAAGAGGGTCTATATTAGGCGATTTGAGAAGTCTGAACCTCTCAAGTGCCTCAGCCAATGGAGAAAGAGAGAGGGAAATGTGGCTTGGGAATTAGGATAAAAAGGAGGCTCCATCCTCTAACAATTTGAGAGACCCCATGGGAAATGCCCATGACCTCTCCATTCAAATAAAGTAACAGGACTCCTCTGTTCCTTTTTGGACATAAACCTCTGACATCATGAATTAATTTTCCTGACATGATGTAACATCATCATACAGTTGTAGTGCTTTAAAATTATTCCTTTTTTATTACTAGTAAAAATATTTATTTTACTGCTGTCTCGTTTTAACTTTAAATATGCACCAATGTTGAAAAACATGTTTTTAGTACAGTTTGGCACCCACAAAAAAAATTCATGTATCATTTATTTAAGTTTCCATTCTTATTCTTTTAACTCTTCAAGTTGCTTAACTGTCATTGCTTAATAGCGAGTGGTTGTGCCTAAGCTATGTTGCAGTATGGAATAATACTTAGGTAACATCTTTGTAAACTAAGTTACAAATTATTTAGGTACTATAGAAGAATCTTACTCTTAAATAATGCAGGATAGGTGAGCTTAAATTCAAATCAAACCTACTTTCTTTCTCTCAAACAAAAGACAAAAACACTCTATAAAAAGAGTAGAAATTCAAACCGAAAAATATTAAGAGCTTAGCTTCATGATTACACTCTCTTACCCTTTTAGTGCTAGCTACTGCTGATACCATTACATGGACAGAACAAGCCTCCATCTGCAATCACTTAAAAAGACAAGTATTGTCAATGGAAAAGCTCAAAACAAAAACATGTGACTTCTCCACTATTTTCTCCCCAATTCAGTGCACCCACCAAGACTCTCACAACCATGTGCTGCTCTCTCTTGCTCCCCCAACCCCCTGCAGTGGGCTGGTGAAGAGAATTTGAGGCACAAAAGGCAAAGATCATGGGTTGAGGAAAGAACAATATACTGGAAACAGCAATGAGATGAGAAAATGAACAGTCCTGGCCGAAACCAAGACAATTTTATATGAAGAACTCAGATATTTTAGAAGTACCTTTATGAGTATTTTGAAGAGTTTTATCTTTTGAGCAGAAGGGAGAATACCTCAAAATACATTATTATTATTTCCCAGACTAGAGTTGCCAGCAGGTTTGTTTTGCTTATTATATCTCCTATAGCCTTTTTGTGTTGTTATTTATCTATGGCATTGGAGTCCCTGGGTTGATAGACAGGGACTTTCACCGATCACATTCCATCCTGGGCTGCAGACATCTCATTGGTCAGGAGCTGGGGTGTGTGATTATCAGACCAATGAGCTGTCTAGACCTGGGAATTTTGAATTCCCTATATAAGAAGGCTCTCAACAATAAAACATGCTGCTTGTCACATGGAGCTTTGAGGGGTGGGAGTGTGTGTGTGATCCCTGTCTCCGACCACCGACCCATGGAACATGTAAATATTAACATAATATGTGGTGACCTTCAGTGACGTGATATGACTCAGCCAGATCCCATGGGCACAATGGGAGAAGACAGGCCGGTGTGTGGGCAGAGCCACCAGAAAAAACCCATCAGAAAAGCTGAAGAAATAATCAAAGACATGTATGCAGAGCCGTCAGAACGAACCAGCAAAAAACTGGATACAACCAAAGGAGTGTGTGGAGAGCTGCCCAATTTACACAGCGAGCAAAGATGTTTTGTGGCAGAAAACTGCTAAAAAATATGGATTTCCTTTGTATATACCCCTTTTATATAGAAGAAAAACTCCGCTAGAAAACATGAGAGAATCCGTCTCCATGGAGAAACATTCTGTGATGTGTCGCAGACATTTTTTCACAGAAATCCTTTCTTTGGGATTTGTGCATCTTCTGGGAAGCAAAGGCCCCAGAAGAAGAATGTAAACAATTGTTATTGGCTGCTGTGAAATGTAGCAGGTGCTCCTGTGATTGGATCATGTTCCGTGTTTACAATTGGGGGCCAATCACAGGACCAAGCTCGGGGACAGATTCCCTGGATACAGAACTTTGTTATTCATTCTTTTCTATGCTATTCTTGGGCTTAGCAGCCTCTGCAACTTCTCTCCTTATTCCTTTTAGTATAGTTATAATGTATTATATATCATATATCAATAAATCTAGCCTTCTGATCATCAAACAAGATTCTCATCCTTCTCTCACCCTGGAGACCTTCATCAGGTCGCTGTAATAGCGATGCAGGTATGGACTTTTCGTTTTTGCATTATAAAACCATGGAAGCTTATGGAACAAGTTTTAAAAGCCACTATAGACATTATGAAATCACAGAGACATGTTTCGGACTGGCTAAGGCAGTTAGAAGCCAAGAAAAATGCAAAAGTGGATATTAAAACACTGGTGCTGGTCGCTCAAAATGGCGACTTATCACATGGCGCAGGAGACACTCTCCCAAAATGGCAAAGCTGATGAAGCCAGCCAAAACAGCTCAAAATGGCAACATTGTAATCCAGTGTATGGGAGAATGCAGAGAAGCCATGATGAAGGAAGGCAACCTGGCTGTCATCAATGTTCTGAGCCAGTGCCCAGATTGCAAAGATAGTTGTGGACCGGGGCCCCCATACCCCTTTGATCATGGTGGCTCCGGCCGTCCCATTGAGCAGGCACTCCGCTCACTGTTTGGGCTCATGTCTGCCAAGATGTTGCTCGCAGCTGCTGGGTTCCTGCTTGCTGCAACTGCAGGTGGGTGGAGTTTGCCAGCCAGAGAGTAAGAAAGCCCACTGGCCTGCTGCTTCGTGTGCACCTCACTGCCATTGGACACCACTGGTGTGGGCTGTCCACTGTCCTCAATGCCTGCCATGGCTGGTGGTGTGGATCCCGCCATGACCCCGAATGTGGGTACCACCATGGCTCCTTGGGGCTTGGTGGCATGAGAGCAGTGGGCTGGCATCTGTGCTCCCGCTGGGGCCAGGACTGGGGCTGGGGCTGGCATAGTGTGGGGGGATGGCAGGCTGTGCACCCCATGGGATGCCATGCCAGGACAGAGCAGACCAGGACAAAGCCAAGGCAGCTTGAGTGGGGCCGTTGCAGGCAGTTGGGCCGTGTGGAGGTGGCCATGGAAGAGCTGTAGGTGTTCTGAGACCAGATGAGCCGACTGCCCTGTGTTATGCACTAGATCAAGGACATGCAGGCGTTACTGACGTGAGTGGAAGCATCCCAGGCAGAGACGCAGGTGCTGCCATGCCGCAGCTCTCACTGGGTGACCCGAGTGGGGCAGGCTCTGTTCTCATCTGCGTCCTTCAGCATGCACCCACATGGCTCGGCATGTGGACAATGCTGGCTGTTGGTGGTGGCAGGGCAGGTGGGGTGGCAAGAGTATCGTTGCCACGGCTGAAGCAAGCCTTCTACAACACCAAGGCACTGCTGCTTGCCGGTGACAGGAATGACGGATTTGTCTTTACAAACAAGATGTGGGTCTGCTGGTAGATAAAACTAGCACTGAGAGATAAAAGAATGGGAAGGACTCCACTGATGAATGGAAAAAGATATTTGCTTTTACAAACAAACGTTATGTTTGCTGATAAATGAAATTGGACATTGAAAGATGAAAGAAACAATGAAGGAAAACCCTAAATTCCATAAGAATTAAAAATTAAAAGGGACGGTTATACATTAGAGGGAAATCTTCGGTATCAGGTGTTCTGGGAAGTCTGTACCTCTCAAGTACCTCAGCCAATGCGGAAAGAGAGAAGGGAAGTGTCACCAGGAAATTAGGATAAAAAGGAGTCTGCGTCCTCCAAAAATTTGAGAGATCCCAGGGGAATGCCCCATGGCCTCTCCCTTTATTCAAATAAAGTAACAGGACTCCTCTGTCTCCATTTTGGACATAAACCTCTGATGTTTGTGGATTAATTTTCCTAACACAGGGTTGTGCTGTGGTGTTGCAGCTTGAATTGCTGCTAGTAAAGTCCAGGGTAAGGAAGCAAAAAAGGCTTTTGCATAATATCCATAGATGTTTAATTCAGCCGCGCGGTGAGATGTTCTCCTCTCAGACACACACCCTCCCCCCAAGGTCCCGCTCTCTCCCCCAGGGGCCTCCCGGCTGACCTTCATCTCCACACGGTATCAAGGTGAGGCCCAATCAGGGAAAAGGGAGGGAGAGCCTCAGGAACACCTATGTTCCGGCACAGGAACAGGGGATGGAGCCAATGGGGTGTAACTTAGGAGAAGCCCCTCCAGGGCCTCCACAACTCCCCGTTTTTTATATTATTAAGAAAGCTTTTCTGAAGGATCAACTGAATTAACAGAAAATGACAAAAACAATCAAAAGCGCCTATAAGACAATTTTCAAAATGCAAACAATTCTGAATCTCCAATGTCCAAACAGATTTTCTGGAGTGTCTTAGAGCTGACAAGAGGGATGCGGCGTTTTCTTAGCACGGTTTTTCAGGAAACTGAGTCAGGAGAAGGTTTCTTCAGCAGGGGCTGTTTGTCTCCTGTGGTAAAGTGGTCGGCTGTGATAGACTCTGCACAAGGCAGTGTAGGTGGTGGTATGCCTGTTGGAAACTCCAAATAGAAATCATTATTTTAAGAAAAAGATGGTTACTTTAGAGAAACTTTCCTTTCTTTCCCTCCTAATCATGCTCCCTCTGGTATTATGAAGGAACTCTGGGGAAAGGGATTAGTGAAGGGAGACCATAGGAGAGGGGAAAGGGTGGTAGGAATTTGTGGGAACATAAAAAAGGGGTAAAAGGACAATGGAAAGGAAAAGGGGAAAGTGGGAGGGGGGCAGGAAGGCCACAGGAGTGGGGAAGGGTATTAGAAGTGGGACTTATCGGACTGGAAGATTCTTTCATTATTGACACGGGCTTTTGGATGCAGGACAGCTTGTTGGTGTTCTGTGCTCTTCTTGCTTTTAGGCTATTGCAGGGGCTTGATGGTTGTTGGTTTTGGGTTCTATTTCCTTGGTAGGTGTTTGGAGGACTTCTATGATGTGGATAATATTTTGCAGGTTTGTAGTCCGGTGCATATTTACTACCTTGCACTGGAACTCCACCAGGTCCTGTCACATCGGCTGCTTGGGGGCCTTTTCTTCCTTGTATTATATTAAATTTCACAATTTCTCCATCTTCTAGGCTGTGGAGGTACTTCTTGGGATTATTCTTTTTTATAGCAGTCTGATGAACAAACACAACATCTTTGTTAACATTCCGGTTTATGAAACCCTATTTGTTTTTTACATTGAACCATTTTACTGTCCCCAAAAATTTCATGGCAAGGACTTTTTTACTTTTGCCAGTGGGTTTGTGTTGGTGTTTCTGGACGCGTTGCTGGTGCTGGTGCTAAGGCGCTGCTGTGCGAAGTGCTCCCGGCACTGGCGGCCGCGCTCAGGCTCGGCCCCCTCCCGGGGGTCTGTCTCAGCTGGTGCTTGCGGGCTCTGCCAGTCCGGGGCTCTCAGAGCAGCGACGGTGGGCAGGGGGCGGCGGTTTTGCTGCCAGGACTGCGGCTTTGAGCCATCTCCTGGCGAGGCTGTTCGCCTGCCCCGCGACAGCGCCTCCCCAGGTCTGCCGGTCTCGCCCGCCCGCCCTCGTCCCTCATGCAGCAGGTTGCCGTGGGGTGGGCTGGACAGAGAATATCGGCCAGCTCGCTCTGGCCTTGCTGAGCGCCGGCGGGGTGGCTGCGTGTGTTCCGCGGAGGGGAGAGCCGCAGTGGGGCACGGAGCGGTGACAGCCCTGTGTGAGGGGATACGGTTCTTGCCACCCCTGCCACGTCTTGCAGTGCTATAGCAACCAAGGCAAACACGTCCGTCAGAGGAGGCATGGGGACCAGAGGGCAGAAGGGGAGACCCTGCGGTCCCTGCCATGTGTTCTCCAACATCTTGGGCAGCAGGAGCACAGATGAGAAATCCCGGGGGAGTCTTTCCTTGCAACAGGGGAGGGGATGCAGGGGCACAAAGAGGGGAATATGGAGGAGGGGTTTTCAGCTGGTGTTCATCCTCAAGATTCACAGCGCATTTTATCATCATACTAAATAAAGGACGGATTTCTGTGTTGGTTCTTGACCTTTTGCAAAGTACTTCCAAGAATTCATCAGTTAGGACTAAGTTCAGCGAAATATAAGGAAAATGCTTAAATAAGCACTGTACAAAATACTTCAACTCCTCCTCTGAAAAGCAAAAATTTTCTTGAAGACAACACTTTTTAAGGTAGAGGTAAACTTCTTGTGCATGGGTGAGTGTTGTCTCCATCTTAGCCCAGTCTCTTCCCAAAACCCGAGAGGACAAGGAGGAAGGAACTAAAATTTCAAACTCACCACACTGGGGTAAGAAAATTTTTGGAGTGGTCTAGTGCAGATGTTTTCCAGGAGAAGAGGTCTCAGACTAATCTAGAGGCCCCATGTTCAGGGCGCCATTTGTTGCAGCTTGAATTGCTGCTAGTAAAGTCCATGGTAAAGAAGCAAAAAAGGCTTTTGCATAATATCCATAGATGTTTAATTCAGCCGCGCGGTGAGATGTTCTCCTCTCAGACACACACTCCCCCCAAGGTCCCGCTCTCTCCCCCAGGGGCCTCCCGGCTGACCTTGGTCTCCAGGCTGTATCCAGGTGAGGCCCAATCAGGGAAAAGGGAGGGAGAGCCTCAGGAACACCTGTGTTCAGGCACAGGAACAAGGGAAGGAGCCAATGGGGTGTAACTTAGGAGAAGCCCCTCCAGGGCCTCCACACTGTGGTGCTACCATATCTGTGTAGTTCATCCTCAAAGCACTCCTGCAGCCACTGTTCAGGACTGTATTCTGTGGCACTTTCCTACACCGGTCCCTCATCCCAAGGCTGCTCAATTCCAGGTTTCAGACACAGAGACAAAGGAATGTTTTAACTGCAATTCCATTGTTCATTTTAAAAGAGAATGCCCTTCTAAAAAATGAGGTTCACTCACCTGGTAAAATTCATAAGTTTAATAAAGGACAATAGGATACAAAAATAAAGCAAAATTTAACAGCCAGGTGCTTGCCATTCAGCCAAGAGCACACCTGCTATTTCGGAGACATCGTTTACATACCTTTACAATTGCATCAGTGTGGTAGATAGGGAAAGGCGCTCTGGAAGATCTCGCAATGTCACGGAAAGGCAGGACCCCCTGTTCCTCTAAGATAAGAGATTACCCTAGGGGTGTGGCCCCACTAACAGTAGTGCTAGTAACTTTCCATTCCTTACCCAGTACTTTTCCATTCCTTACTAACCATAGATAAGGAGGACAAACCCCCTTTTGACGTAGAGAACCCCTTAGACTATAAAACCCCACGAGAAGAAGTAATAAATGCCTTTAGACCGTCCACCATATTGGTGTCTGCGTGTGTCATTGGCCCGAGCGACCCTGGAGAGTGGGTCGCCGTGCTGATCCTCAGAACCAGGTCGCCTGCCTTGATCCAGAAGGCAACACATCAGCCTATTGCATATTCATAAACAGCTATGCATATTTAAACTTCTCCCCAAACTAGTTTACGTGTTCCAAGAACTGTTTGGCATGGCTCCTCTTTGGGTCTGCCTTTTTTTAGAGCATGTGCATTTCTTGACTGTGGTTTTATTCCATTCTTATTATCACCGCCAGCTTGGGCTTTGGTCCATGCTTTCTACAGATGGTAGGTGCTGATAGTTTACATAGTTGGCATATCAGTAGCAGGTGTCCTCATCATACGTTCATTGGATGTTATCCCAACCAAGCAGGCAGTTCAATTACCACAAGCAGAACTATATCAGCTATTTAAGCATAACTATATCAGCTATTTCATTACTATGTCTAAGTTAGTTAATGGCAGAAATAAAAACTACCTTTATAGCAAAGTTACTTTAACATTATACATATAGCATCCATTTTAATATTTGCTTGTCCTGGATTGCCAGGCAAATTGTATTCTGTTTGCCATCTGTATGGCAGTTGTCTTCTGTTAAGTGGGCAGTTTTTCTTATCTCTTCCACAACCACTCCTCCCTTGGGGGAGACATCTGCTGATAATAGGCTATTGAATGTCACTGCATGACTGATAAGAACTATAGCATCTCATTGTGAGATGCTCTACCCAGAGGGAAGAGCCAAGCATTCCTACCCAGATATAATCTTGAGATGCTGGAACACCAGCATGGCTTCTCCACTGGATTTCCCAGAGGAACTGCTGCCTCTTCCACTGGATCTTCAGAGGAAGACTGCACCCTTCTACAGGATCACTGCTCCAACAGAACCACACCTGACACTCCAGGAGGGCTGCAGCCACAGTTCCAATTGGACTGCTACCAGCACCCTGAGCAACAGGGTGTCAGGTTGTGTTCTCAGTGTTGTTTTGGTTTACTGCATTGTTTATTTTATCTGTTTTTATTTTCTTCCCTATTAAAGAACTGTTATTTCCTGCTCCCATATTTTTTGCCTGAGAGACTCTAAAATTTATAGCAATTCAGAGGCAGGGGAGAGGATTAACATTTTTCCATTTCAGGGGACGCTCCTGCCTTCCTTAGCAGACACCTGTCTTTCCAAACCAAGACATTTGCAAAAAGCCAATATTATAATATGTATTTATAACACCCTCAACAAAGGGATAGAAAGGGGTAACCTCCCCTTGTATGCAAAGTATTGCTACTGGGCTGGACCTTGCCTCCCAAGACAAAACTGGACATGTGATCCTGATAAATCTGTGTGCCTTGCCATAGTTGCTAGCAAGTTTCAACTTCTTGCCATTCTGTTTCAATAGTTTATTAATGATAAAGACCTTTTACATGTGTTTAAATTTTTTTTTTTACCTTTAGAGTTGTATTTTTTCCTCAAACTTTTGGTGGTATTTCAATTTGTGGCTAGAAAAGTTGAAATTGGATCTTAAACCATCTTTTGTTTAGAGTTGAGACTTCAGTGTAAATTTTAGAATTAGCCCCTATTCTATATTCCTTTCAGTTATTTTTACAGAAACCACTTAACATCATAACTAATTCCTCATATGCTCATTCTATTTATAATACAACAGCTCACCTGAAACTGGGGCTTTTTGTGCTACCTAGAATTATTGATGACATCTTCAGTGCATCTACCTCCTACTGGAGTGTGGAGAAGAAACCCCAATCTGCATTTACTTTGACAGCTAACCCCAAAAGCTAAAACTGCCCTTGCGCACTGTGCTCAAGCCCTCAAAAAAAATAACAGCTTTCTGTTAAAAAAAAACAAAAGCCTTTTCCTATCTAGAATCATATTTGGCTTCTTCTTTTTTTCCCCAAATTATGGGACAAGGAATAACAGTTTTTGGTAATCACATATCCTCTGAACAGAGACATAGCTCTCCCAGGATTTTCCTAGGAAGCTGTGAGAAAGCTCAGAGAAACAATTAAAACAATTATTATCTCAGTCTCTGCACCTGGCAGGCAATCTCTGTTTGTCAAAGATGTTTACAAGAAGGAGTTGTCCCTTCTTGACCAATAGGTGACAGAAGATTCCTAAAGGCCAATCAGGTCTTAGGTCCATCATTGTTTCTATAAGAACTGTGGATTTCTAATAATAAAGTGCCTTTTCATGCTTTCTGATGATGGAGTCTCTGTATCACCTTTGTCTGTCTCTGATACCCCTTTGGTAATAACAGTTCTTTACTAGGAAAATTAAAAATACAAATGCAATAGCACTAACAAAAACAACAACAACAAAAAAAACCCAAACAACCACTGAGAGAGTCAGAATATGACCTGACACCCTGTTGGTCAGGATGATGGTAGCAGTCCTATTAAATGGTGGCTGCAGTCCTCCTGGAGTGACAGATGTGGTTCTGTTGAAGAAGTGATCTTGTAGAAGGGTGTAGTTTTCCTCTGAAGGTCCAGTGGTGGTGTAGATGGGCCTGGTCTTCCTCTGGGAATTCAGTGGAGAAGACAGCTGCTCCTCTGGGAATCCATTGGGAAAAGGCTGCCCGTGGTGTTCCAAATCTCAGATTATTTCCAGGTAGGAATGCTTGGCTCCTCCCTCTGGGCGGAGCATCTCACAAAGGGATGATGTAATTTTTATCACTCATGCAGTAATACTCAATGGCCCATTAACAGAAGATGTCTCCCCAGAGGGAGGATTGGTTGTGGAAGAGATAAAGTAAACTGCCCAATTAACAGAGGATAACCGCCCCACCTTTAACAGATGGTAATTGAATACATACCCAGCTTAACCTGAGACATTATCCATCCCTTATTCTATTACCATCTGCATCACACTCAAATCAATAAACTGTACACAATGAAACCTTACACACAGTTCTCACTTAAGACTAGGTTTCCCTGTGGTACACAACAGGTTTCTCCATCTTTCTGCATTACCCACGAAGAGTAACCAGGTCCTTGAGCAAAAAACATCCCACTGATGGGTTTGTCATTGCCTGAGATGGGACTAATCCAAATAGTCTTTCCTAAAATACCTTTCATGTGTACAACAGGGACTTTATCTCCATCCACTGTGTGGAAGGGTTCAGACTGGGCAGGACCAGCGCGATTGATGGACCCTCGGATGCTGACCATCCAGGTTGCTTTTGCTAAGTTCATTTCCCAATTTCTGAAGGTTCCCCCACCAAGTGCCTTCAGAGTAGTCTTAAGCAGTCTGTTACACCGTTCACCTTTCCCACTAGCTCATGTATGATAGGGGATATGTTACATCTATTCAATACAATGTACTCTGGTTCAGATGTTTATAAGGCTGTTCTTGAAATGGCTCCCATTGTCCAACTCGATTCTCTCAGGGGTTCCATGTCTCCAAAGGACTTGCTTTTCCAGGCCCAGGATGGTATTTCAGGCAGTAGCGTGAGGCACAGGGTAGGTCTCCAACCATCCAGTAGTGGCTTCCACCATTGTCAGCACATAGCACTTGCCTTGGCGGGTTTGGAGAAGGGTGATGTAGTCAATCTGCCAGGCCTCCCCATACTTATATTTTGACCACTGCCCACCATACCATAGGGGCTTCACCCACTTGGCCTGCTAGATCTCAGCACACGTCTCACAGTCATGGATAACCTGAGAAATACTGTCCATGGTTAGATCTATTGCGGGAAATCCAGGACTCCTGTACAAATGACCAATGTGATCAAGCAGAAGCTGTTTATTGTTTACATTGCACACACTTTTATAGATTCTCCAAACTACTAAGTACACACTTTTTGTTTGGTGCCTTTGTCTTGCTCCCTCATTTTCTGCCTCCATTTCTCAGCGTCTGTGATTGGTTACCGTGCAGGTGTTCTACACTCCTCTCTTGTCTAGTTCTTACGATCCTGGGATTTGGTTTCTCTGCTTCTTTGTTCTTAATTAATACAGTTCATGTCTTAGTAACCTTGATGAATTCCACAGTGCTCGGAGAAAATTCTGATAAGAAAAGTTACAAACAGTATGGCTGGTGCACACCGAGGCCTAAGTTGTTCAGATACATTGTGACATATAGCCACCCCTCGGACTCGGGCCCACTTAAAGGTAGCATCTCTGCCTTGATGACCTGAGGCATCATGGGCCCATCAAGCTAGGAACAACTCCCCCTTATGTTGCCAAACTAAGTTTATCTTTGATACTTCTGTCTTTGCTGCCTGATCTACCTGCTCATTTTTTTGGTGGTCCTCCTTAGCCCGACTCTTGGGGACATGGGCATCTACATGACAGACTTTCACAGGTAGATTCTCTACCCCGGTAGCAATGTCTTTCCAGTCTTCAGCAGCCCAAATTGATTTTTCTCTATGCTGCCAGTTGGTCTTTTTCCACCTCTCCAGCCAGCCCCACGGAGCATTGACTACCATCCATGAATCGGTATAAAGCTATGTCACGATTTAACGCTGGCGCAATGCCAGTGCCCCCATGAAAATATATTTTCCCCAGTGGCTGCTGTGAGATGTGACCAGAAATAGAGCAAAGCAGGCTCCAACTTGGAAATACAGGAGAAAAAAACTTTATTAATTTACAATATGTAAAAGAAACACACAGAACTCAAAATTAAAACCTTCCAAAAACATTCCTCCTCCTCCCCCCACTTTCCACCACCACATGAAATAGAATCTTAGATTCTTAATCCAGTTACCACACCTAAGATAATCACCTCTCAGTTCATCACCACCTTTCAGATAATCAACTCTCAGTTAATCAAGAAGAGAGGAGTCCCTCCTCTTGTACCATAGGCTTCCCTAGGAAACAGTTGAAACCTCTTGTGTTTCCATGTCACACGTGGCACCGCTTGGAGAACATTTGCCATCGTGACATCTTCCTTCCCTGTACAGTGCTCTCACCACTGTTCATGGACCAGAGATGCTTCTAGGGTTCCCCTTTTAAGGATGCTTTGCCCAATTCCAAAAAAGCAACAGTCTCTCACTTTCGGGACACCAGTCCCCCCAAATTCACCCCCTGGTGTGCTCTTCCCAATATTGCGTGTGCTGGTGGCCATTATACAGGTTAGAGGACGGAGCGAAGTGGCCACCCACTGGAACTTTAGATTATAACACCTTATTGCAGTTAATGTTGTTTTTAAGATGGGAAGGTAAATGGGATGAAGTTTTGTATGCTGATATGTTTTTTGTTTTAAGAAATCACCAAGAATGGCAAAGAGACTGTGGGATCAGAGCTCTCTCGGACCCACTGGTGTTAGCTTTTGAAAAAGAAAACAAAGCAAAGAGGGGCCAAATCAAACGTTGTTCAGCATGCAGTACAGGACAACGGTGTATGAGATCAGACAAGGTTTTGTCATTCTGAGGAGCAAGAACGAGATACATTAGATTTGATAAAAGCTCCTCCTAGGAGCAGGGAGGTTGAGGATGAGGATGAAGAGGAAGAGGACTTCCCCAAAAAGGAGGAGGACTCAGGCTGGGAAGGCACATCCACTAGAACCCACCCCCCCCCCCCCCCCCGACAGTCCAGTTGCACAGTTGCATCTAGAACTAGGAGGCAAGCAGTGTTACAGGCCCCTCTGTGAGAGGCAGTAGGACCAGAAGGAGGGAAATTAATGATTAAAGTGACATTTACCACTCTTGATTTAGAGGCATCGGAAAGGATTGCTAGGAATTATCGTATCGATCCGATACTTACTGCCAAACCTCTACAATATGTGATGAAGCAACACAATCTAGATTGGGCTGACATCTAGTTACTACTGGATGATTTAACTGAGAAAGAAAAACAGCTGAACTTAAAGACAGCAGGGACTTTGGCAGAGGATTACTGCGAGAGCAAGCAGCTAGATGTAAAACAATATTTCCCCCTCCAAGACCCAGAATGGGATCCTAATGTATCAGCAGGAGTAAAGAAATTAGCAAATTATCAAGAGTGGATAGCAACAGGGGTGGAAAGAGATATTCCAAAAACCATAAATTGGTCTGCCTTATATTCCCTTAAGCAGGGGCCTTCTGAGACTCCATCCGAGTTTCTAGAACGTTTAAGGGATGCAATGCATTATCATACATCATTGGATCTGGGGTCTGAGATAGGGATGAATCAGCTAGTTAATTCATTTTTGGGGCAGTCTGCTGGAGATATTAGACGTAAACTTCAGAAGATTCAGGGGCCCAAGGGGAGAAACCTCGAAGTCTTGCTAGAAGAGGCCTGGAGGGGATTTAGTAACCAAGAAGAAAGATATAAACAAGGAATGAAAAAGTTGGTAGCAGTGGTACAGGAGGAAAGGCAAAGCAAACGCAATCAGGGACCACCCAGACAAGGATCACCTCGGCTGAGCAGGAACCAGTGTGCAATCTGCAAAAGAACTGGTCACTGGAAAGATCAATGCCCAGAACGGAGATGAGGTAACCAACAAGTGACTGCACATGTACAAAACAACTGAGGAGGACCGGGGGATTCTGCCCCAGCGGATCCACTGGTTATAACAATGAGGCTGCAGGAAGAAGGGAAAAGGGTGGAATTTTTGGGTGATACAGGGGCTACATATTCAGTTTTAAATAAAGCTTTAGTACCTGTGGAAAATTATTATGTTGTAGTGCAGGAGGCAACTGGCCAGTCTGAAAGGGCATATTTTTGCAAAGCTTTGAGGTATCAGTTGGGAAAACAATGGGGTATTCATAAGTTTTTGTATATGCCCAATTCGCCAAAGACACTTTTAGGCAGAGATTTATTGGAGCAGTTACAAGCAACCATTACATTCAAAAATGGAGAGGTTACTCTGGAGGTGAATGACCTAAAGTACATAGAGGTATTAAGTTTAACCTTAACAGCTATTGAAATTGAGGAGGAAATTGATGAAGAGATACTAAGTCAAGTATTTCCTCGGGTATGGGCCTCTGATGTACCAGGGAGGGTGAAAAATGCCTCTCCCATAGTAATTAAGCTCAAGGAAGGGACACAAACAGTGAGAATTAACCAGTACCCCCTAAAAAAAGAAGACAGGGAAGGAATCAGACCAATAATTGAAAATTTTCAGTGGTTAGGATTATTGAAAGAATGCCAATCTGATTTCAATGCTCCCATTTTACTCGTTCAGAAATCTGATGGGTCATACCAGATAGTACAGGATTTGAGGGCTGTCAATGAAGTAACAGAAGATTTGTATCCTGTGGTAGCCAATCCATATACTTTATTAACTTGTCTAACACCCGAGCTAACCTGGTTTACTGTTTTAGACCTAAAAGATGCCTTCTTTTGCCTCCCTATCCACAAAGCCAGCCAGAAAATTTTTGCATTAAGGAAATGAGCTGGCAGATAGAGAGGCAAAGGAAGCAGAGAAAGGTGAGCTAACTTTTGAAGGAGCCCTAATTCCAGATGGACAAATTTCCCTTGAAGGTAAGCCAGAATATAATAAGATAGAAAACTAATTGAAGATCAAGAAGAGACATATAACCAAGAAGGATGGGCTACCATTGAAGGGAAGCTGGTAATCCCTTCCCATTTATTGTGGTCACTAGTAAGGGAAGAACACCAGAAAGCACACTGGGGAATAGATGCCCTATACACCTACCTGATTGAGAGAATCGTTGCCAGGAATTTATATGCCACAATTACTCAGGTAAACCAACATTGTGATCCTTGCCTCCAGACTAACGCCAAAAATACCCCCAGGCCAAAACTCAGTCAGACTGGGAGAGGCCATGGGCCTGGACAGCAGTGGCAAATTAACTTTTCAGAACTCCCAAGGAAAGGGGGGATATCTGTATTAGTATTGACAGATACATTTTCAGGGTGCCCAGAAGCATTCCCCACCAGAACTGTCAAAGCTCAAGAAGTGACCAGGGTATTATTACAAGACATAATACCATGCTTCGGAGTTCCAGCCACAGTATCCTCAGATAGAGGATCACATTTCATTTCCAAAATAGTGCCACAGATTAGTAGCCACCTGGGCATAGATTGTGAACTTCACACTCCATACCACCCCCAATCAAGCGGCCAGGTGGAGAAAATGAATCATTTGATTAAGCAGCAGATTGTAAGACTGGGGCAGGAAGTTAATCTACCCTGGCCCCAAGCTCTTCCACTGGCACTATTGTGAATTCGAACTAAATATTGGGCTAAAGAAAAGCTAAGTCCTTTTGAAATGCTTTATGGAAGACCATATGGAATACAAAAGTCAATGTCCACCCAACACTGAGGAGGAAACACTGGCCACCTACATGGTGGCTTTAAGCTAACAGCTCAGAGAAATTGAGAAACACGTGGCTGAAACTTGGAGCAGGGAGTTAGATGGGCCAGTACATAACATACAGCCTGGGGATTATGTATGTGTTAAGTCTCTTGCAGAAAAGACTCTGGAACCACAGTGGGAGGGACTGTTCCAGGTGCTTCTCACCACCTTCACTGCAATCAAGATCAAGGAGCAGAATGCCTGGATCCATCACTCTCGAGTGAAGAAGGCCCCAGAAGCCCCTTGGAGAGTGACATCAGGAGACAATGAACTGAGACTAAAACTTACTCAGGCAAAATGAGTATATTACGGTCAGGGGTAGTTCGTACCTTCACTTACAGAATTGCTTTTATATAATTATAGCTGGAGTCTTAGAATTAGAGAGTACCTCTGTCCAAAGCGATGCTGAATGGCCTTGGTTGCAGGCTTTTAATCAGTATACTGGATCCATGGGAGAACTTTCTGAGATAAAAGATTTAAACCTATCCACTGTAGTAATCCACGGGGATCAGGTACATGAGGAGCAGGAGTGGCAGGAATGGGAACTGTAGACACTTCAAGGGATCAGAGGAGAAGAAATCAAGGTAGGGTGCTGGGTGGTCAATGGGACAGCTTATGAGAGATCAGATGAAATTACTGTCTCACCCTCTCCCATATACAAACCCCAAGAAGTTTGTGATAGCCCAAGTGAATCAGACTGTTGGTGTAATTTCACCTTAATACAGCCTGTACAAGTGACCTGCCTTTGGGCTCGGGATGCTATCAGGCTCTCATTTAAATTTAAAACAGATACTTCACTTTTTACAACGGCAGGACCTTATACAACTCACACTAGTACTCAGATAGTTCAGTCCCAACCCAAACTTGAACCTTAAGTGTATGAAATAGGCCCATACGTAGTGAGGAATGTGGGTGAACAAGAATTGTTGTTCAGTCCAGAATAGTCTCTCAAACATGTTGAGTTGCTAATGCAAATTAACATCTCAGAAATCCAACCAGCCTGCTCCTCTTTCCTAAGAACATCCTTTGAGGGCTGGACAATGTGGTTATAAAGACAGGTATACCTCAGGAGCAGAATAAGAAAGGATCTAACTGGGATATTAGGGACAGGATTAGGAGTTTTAAATAGAATTGATTCAGAAATACTGATGAATAGGCTGGCCACTGCAACAGGTAGCCTAACAAAATTGAAGCAGCCTTTACAGTCATCTCTATTGGCATTGGGAACTGGCCAGTGGCAGATTTCAAAAGTACTGCCAAAGTGGGAAAAGGCTGGGGACCAAGACCACAAGCTAATAGTTGAAGCACTTAATACAGTTTAAGATAATGTGTCTTTAGCTTTCAGTTGTATACAAGCACAGTTATGGATGCAGGCAACAGCAGCTCTGATCATACGGGAAGGGGGTGAAGGTAATTTTCCAGCTGAAATTCAGAAAGTTGTCTGGGATAATGCAATTAATTTTGAAAGGAAGTTTCAATCCTGGTGGACTATGGTAAATTTCACCTATGATCCTGCTTCTAATGTGGCCACTGCCTTTGTGCTTACCATACATAATGCCACTGTTTACATTATCCACCCCATCATTGTACTAGTATTAAATCATGAAAAAACGGTGCTCTACCCTTCAGAACATAGAGTGTGGGCATGAAAGGTGAATGGAAACTGGCAAAAAGTAAACTTAGAATCCTGTATTACTAGAGAAAAACTAGGATTCATTTGTGAAAGCAATACTTTAATGCCCAGGATGTGTGTTTAGACACTGAACAGAGTATTTGCCACTTCGAAATTCATCCAGTCACTGACCAGAAAACTGTGCTCATATATACTGGTAAAGGTTGTGTGTGCTTGAGAACTGCTTGTGCTATTGTAAAAACTGATACCAATGATGTTATTTTGTCTAGTAGAAATAATTCTAATTTTTGTATTTGTAATTTTTTTAAGATTATCGGATGTGATTTTTCGTACTTGGCCCCAGTGACATCCCACCAGCTGATTAAAACCAATTATACAATACATCACAGACTATCACCTACTCCTATTGGGATGGACCTTACATTGGTAAAACAATTAATTAAGCACCAAGACCTACTGGAGATCTTGAAAGAAACCCAAGAAAGCAGAGAGAAAACCTTAATTACTGTCCAACATTATACAAAAGAAATAACCAAAATTCTGCAAAGAATAAAACAAAATGCAGATCATCACTGGTGGGATGTGATCTTTGGGTGGTCACCAACTGCAAATGGAATCTTTAATAAGTTGTGTCATCCCACTGTATTTTTGTTAATATTAGTTGGAGTAAGTTTAGCATTATCCATTATATTGCTAATTTGGAATTGGAGAATACTACAGCGAGTAGCTGTGTTAACCTCCTTATCAAACGTACATGGTAAAGAATTTAAAGACACTTATTGTTGTAGAGATTTGCATTAAGTGAAAGAATTCCCTAATTCTCTAGGAAAGGGGGGAATGAGACAGAGTGGAAATTTTCCAGAGTAGAAATCCATTTTGATTTAGGTGAAATGTACATCTTTGAGTTAAGTCTGTAGTTTGAAAACATAACTGTTTAGTCTGACTGTCTGTTCTTGTAAAAAGCCTATGCTCAGAGAAACTGCTTCAGCCGAAGTACAGAGATAAGGGGGGGAGACAGAGGGAGACAGAGAGACTGCTGAGATAGCAGGTCAAACTGACCTAGGAATTTTTTCTGATAAAGAAGAATTAGCGGCAAATGTCACACGAAATTTGTACAAATGAATATGTATGAACCTTTTTTGAAATTGCATGCACATGTATTTGAGAAGAGGATAAAAAAGGATCTGGAGTTCCCAGAGGTGTGCATGTCTTTTAGGGAGAGGAATCTCCACATGCGTCCAGCGCTGTAATAAACATACCAGCTTTACAACTTTCACAAAGTTCTGGAGTTTTGTTTGTCTCCGCAAAACATCTTGGTTGGTATCAGCATTAATCATTGCAATGAAGGTGGTGTATTGAGATGGCCCTAGATTTGCCAGACTCCACAACATTTGCCCTGGGCACCTGACCTTGTTGGGGTCATTATCATGCTGTCCATCCCTCCCAAAGAGTACCTCCAATACCACAACTTCTCTCAGCTGTTGGATCCTTTCCTCAAGGGTCTTCCACTGCATTCTATGGTGGTGCTCCTGCATTCTCTCCCTGTGAAAAAACCTCTCTCTGACATTCATTAAAAGCCGGCCGCTCCCAGAGGGAAAGATGAATCATAGTTTTAAAAAGTTAAGATTTTAGCTGAGGGATAAAAACAATTTATGTTGATCGGGATGTAAGTTAGGTGGGTAGATGGTAGGTTAATGATTGTTAGATGCTTACGCTAAAGCTGATTGTTCCATTATGAGCTTGCTTTTAGAAGGGAGTGGAGTAAGTGAACTGTTGTAAGAACATGTTGAAACCAGTGGAACAATGGTTAGTACCTGAGTTTTACATCAATCAGTTACAAAGCAGGGGGCCTTGGATCATGCCGGAGGGTCATGGAGACCTGATGAAGACTCTCCTGACTTCATCCCTGGGACCACTGACCCAGTTGGAGACCACTGACCCAATTCAAGAGAAGAATTGTGCATGCGTGAAGAAAAATAACTTCATTTTAATACAGAGCAGGGATGGGAGGTGCTGGGGTTATACATATGTATTGTATGTAAGATCTCGGGAAATAAATAGAGGGTAAAGAACTTTGTACAGGGCAATCACGCCTTTTGGGGATGACCCCCGTGCCACCCGCCAGTGTAATAAACATACCACTTTGTAACTTTAACTAGCTAGAGAGTCTTTGTCCGTGATCTTCGGTTTTAACGACTCAAAGGAACCCTTGCTCCCTTACAAATACCTGATTCACACCTGAGTCCTGGGTCAAGGCTCCCAAATTCCTTGCCTCACCACCATCCAGTTGCACGCCTATACCCATTAGGTCCCAGACCCAGAATAACCAGGTTGTATAAGCCTCACATCCTCATCATACAATGTCTTTGTGCAGATTACAGAGACTTTTGTATGTCAGGGACTCAGTGATGATCTCAACCGTTGGGTCCCCTGCAGGTTGTGAAGGCCCTCCTTTCTTATCCTTATTATCTGGATGCTCTGATTTCATCTTAGATCTCCTTGTTTCCACAGGGGCAATTGCTGCTGGCCGTGACTGCCCCTGTGATTCAGCTAGAACCTGGACAGTTGTAATGTCTGTGGGTTCCACTGCTGCACCATTAGACTCTCCCTCTGAGGCAGGGGGAGGGCTTCTCACCAGCTGGCAAAATGGACTCCTTCAGCATCTGGCTCATCTCACATATCTCCTTCACCAGAACCCCCACCCATTCTAGGGGGTTCATTTCTGAAGTGGGCTGTGGGGCTGGGTCAGACTCTGGGGCAGCATCCCTAGTCCCCAGGGCAGTGTCAGGTTCTGTAGAAGCATCCCTACTTTCTAGGGTTGGTATCAGGGTGATTATCCAAGTCAATCTTCCCTTATCTCTGAATGCTAAATAGAACAGGCTTAACAGGCCTATCAGGAACACCAAGCCTCGTATGGTATCATTAGTATTTAGAGAAGATTTGAATCCTGCAAAATCTAGTGGGGCAGACCTGTGAGAGTCTGTCTGAATTTTCCCTCATCTGCCTCACGATTGTCCTTGGGAGACCACTGAAGAGAAGAACCCCCTTGTCTGGAATCTCTGGCTCTGAAGGAGAAAAGTCACATGCCAAAAGCCCTGAGACCTGAGAGCACTGTTAATTGTTTTCACAAGTGTGTTTGCTGTATGCTAAGAAGGGGCACCATGCCCTGTTTGCAACAATAGCAGCTTTGGAAGCTGTCCCATCTCTCAGCCTGGCTGGACTTCTCCGGAGTTTTCAGGTGGTCTCCCACAGAAGATCCTCATCTGTTTTACAACCACCGTGACAGACAGACTGAGATGTAAGAAGCTTCTCCACCAAGGACTGAGACATGAAACTCCTAAAAGGCCCCACTGCTCCTTCCAAGGACTGGGACTGAAACCCCCAGCCCGGGGGAGGTGTGTGGGGGAGGCATGCTGACCAAAGCGAGATGTTTGCCTGCAGGTTGTGACCACTGAACCAAGAAAACAATGGCTCTCATTTACTGCTGAGAACATAGACTACCTGTTACATCTGTTCCCTATTGCACCTGTTTTCCCCCCCTCACAATTTTCAGTAATAAAAACCTGTGGAGAGTTTAGTTCAAGCATGGCTTAAAGAAAAAGGCCATGAAGGCATACAGTTGAGAGAAAAGTAAAAGGTAGTTGCAAAGCAGTTCCAAAAGCAGTTCCCAGGCTGATTTCTATAAACAATTAGACTCTCTCATGCATCACTTTATAAACAATAAGGTTCTCAGACAGTCTTCCCATAACAAGCAAAACACCCTCTCTGGGAAAAGATGGCACCCTGGGAACAGATATGGAAGTTTTGGGAACCTTTCATATCACAGTGGGAACACTGGTTCTGTTTTTAATAAAGAATTATAGGTATTGTAAAACAAAAGGAGTGGTTAGAGTTTTCTCTGTTAGCCTATCGCGAGCTTGGATTTTGTAATATGCATGAAGTTAATTAACACTATTATATAAAGTGGCTGATCGATCAATAAATCTGAGTTCGATGCATCAAAGGATGGTCGTCTCCCTTCACTTCAATAAAAACCTCTGAGTTAGCTAGAGCCTTTGAGATATCCCTAGCGTAGCAGGCGGACCCTTGACTGGACTGCACCAAAGGACTTGGTCTCTGCGTTGGTAGCTATATCCCCTTTCTCTCTCTCTTTCTCTCTCTCTCTCTCTCTCTCTATCTTTTTCTCTCCCTAAATCCCTCTATTGCATTTTTGCTGTGGTTATTGCAATAAAACTGCATTTGTTTTGATTATCACTGCAAACCCCCTTGTACCGTGTTGGTTTTTGCACTCTGAGATCATTCCTATGAACCATCAGGTCATCTGTCCACTAGGATGGACCCTGACAAGACCCAAAGAGATGGTCAAAGGGTTGGGAGAAAATTTCCCCTGGTGTCATTTCCTCACAGTAGGTATCATTATTCAAGTAAGCCCAAAACCATACAGTTAGTGTGTGATAGCTCTGAATCCATATGCCTGCCTTCCAGAGGAAGTTAAAAATCCATGAATTTCATACCTTATTAACCCATAAAGCAAACTGGATAACAGCCACAGTAGCCTTAGTTATACAATCCATGTTTAGATAAGGGCCTGCAAATGGGAGAAATATAGCCACGACCACATGCCACCTGAACCAGGGTAAGCTGAACCACATGGTTACACTTAACATGGTTTCTATATCCAGCACACAAAAAATTAGGTTGCTCAAGAACTGTTATTCCTTTTTTCACCCTTTTTCTCTCAATGTCCTCGTGCCTCATGTTAGGCGCCAAAATTTGTCTTGGTTTGAAAAGACAGGTGCCTGCTAAGGATGGCAGGAGCCTTCCTCTAAATGGAAAATGTTAACCCCCTCTGTGACTGTGGTCACAAGGGTTCTTGGATGAGGCAAGAGATGAGAATGTTGACTCCATGTTCAGAAGGCTTGATTTATTATTTTATGATATATATATATTACATTATAACTATACTAAAAAGAAATAGAAGGAAAGGTTTCCTCAGAAGCTAGCTAAGCTAAGAATAGAAAAGAATGAAAACAAAATGCAGCTCTCTCGCACTCTGTCCGAGATAGCTCCGTCTTGATTGGCCATTAATTATAAACATTCAAGATGGCCCAATCAAAAATCCACCTGTTGCGTTCCACAGCAGCAGATAACCATTGTTTACATTCTTTTTCTGGGGCCTCAACTTCCCAGAAGGGACAATCCTAAAGAAAGGATTTTTAGCGAAAAAGATGTCTGCGACACACCGCCCTACAAATTATTATAATTTTGAAATTAAAGTGCTCTCAGGTAAAGATATGGGAGTAGGAATAACAGTTCTTTACTAGGAAAATTAAAAATACAAATGCAATAGCACAAAAAAGAAAACAAACCACTGAGAGAGTCAGAATACAACCTGACACCCTGTTGGTCAGGATGTTGGTAGCAGGCCAATTAAATGGTGGCTGCAGTCCTCCTGGAGTGACAGATGTGGTTCTGTTGAAGCAGCGACCCTGTAGAATGGTGTAGTTTTCCTCTGAAGGTCCAGTGGTGGTATAGATGGGTCTGGTCTTCCTCTGGGAATTCAGTGGAGAGGACAGCTGCTCCTCTGGGAATCCATTGGGAAAAGGCTGCCTGTGGTGTTTCAAATCTCAGATTATTTCCAGGTAGGAATGCATGGCTCCTCCCTCTGAGTGGAGCATCTCACAATGGGATGATGTAGTTTTTATCAGTCATGCAGTGAGTCTCAATGGCTCATTAACAGAAGATATTTCCCTGGAGGGAGGATTGGTTTGTGGAAGAGATTAAGAAAACTGCCCAATTAACAGAAGATAACTGCCCCACCTCTAACAGATGGCAATAGAATACACACCCAGCTGCACATTTCAACCTGAGACCATCTGGTTTAGCCCATTATATATATATTATACCTGAAAAATTATTTTCTAAGAGATCTTCTAACAGCATTATCAGTCCATTTTGTTCTCGTCTTTCCTGGATATATTAGGCAGGGAAAGGAATTCCCAGTTTGTAAGAAAAACGTTAATTAACATCTTTTACTTACTCCACATAGAAAAATACAATTTCTGGATCTTTGAGGCATATGGATTATGAATAAATCACAATACAGAGTAAAAGTACATTCTCCAGAGAACAGTAAGGTAAAAAGTGTATTTTTGATTTTTCCTAATGATTTTTTTTATTTCTGTTAGTTTTTTAGTAATTATTTTATTTTTACGTGACTGTGACTGTAGTTGCCATTCAACAAGTTGCACATGATGTGACTGCTCTTCCCTCCTGTGCAAGTTCACAGTCATGTTTTCAGGCTATAGCACTCAACACTTATTTCTAGTGTACATATTCCCATAGTTTCAGCAAAAGTAGATTAAATGCACAATATCCATCTCTGGGAAATGTTTCAAACAGGCAAACTTTTATCTTAAACCAGAAATGGAGAGGATATATTAGATATAGCTACCTAAGTATGAACTTTGCGTTGCAATTTCTAAATACTCACCTACAGTAAATAAGCATTAAAAATATTCTTAGCAATAGGATTTTATTTATATGCACACATATGTCCACCTTATCCCATGTTTATGCTTGACAGCTATTTGGGAATTCAAAGGTGCACTCCTCAGTAACTGTATTATTTTTAAAAAGAAAGGGAAGCATATCTATTGAGAAAATAAATTCTCAAATATCAATTTCCAATTTTAAATTTAATTTCATTAGGAAAATATTAAAAATGTGCCCATCTAAAATTTTCCATGTTCTGTATATACATGCGTTTGTATGTATACATAGAAATACTAATGCCCCACACATATTCACAAAATTTAAGTGAAATATTTCTGTCCAATATTTTCCCCCATGTAAATGACAACATATATTTAAATATTGAAATAATATCATCATTAAACATAATATTACATTTATTCTGTCATCAACTTCCTGTAGTTTTATTCCTTCTTCATCCTTATTGTGTCCACTGAGAACTAAAAGGACAGATTCTCCTTGTACTTCCACAGCTGTTATGCCAACTGAATGTTGCTGATATCACTTCAAGGACACATCTGTTTTACAGCAGTGCAAGTGACAGGAGAATCAGGCCCAAACATCCCCATGTAAATTAAAAACTGGTTGTATCTGCTCATCTGGACCACCATCTAAAATCCATCAAATTAAAAACATGTAGCTCACCACAAAGTTTTCAACAATGAACCAAGCTCCCCCACCCCTTTAATAAATAAAGTAGTTGAGAAAATACCCTAAAAATATGAAGAAAACTTAAACATTGTGTACATTACATACAGTATAATACATCATGGTTTAGCATTTGCCTTAAACCATTTTCCTGATTAGTCAGAGGACACCTGATAAATTACTGGTAAAAAAATGTCATGGTTTAGCCCTGGCAGAGACAGTGCCCCCATGAGAATACCCTCTCCTTGGTGTCTGCTGTGAGATGTGACCAGGAATAAGCAAAGCAGGCTCCTGCTTAGAAATAAAGAAAACTTTATTAACTAAACTACAAGAAAAGAAGAAAGAAAAAAAAAACATAAGGGAAAAAATGAAAAAACCTTACAAAAGCACTTTCTTCCCCCCCCCCCACCAAATTTCCCAATGTAATACATCCCCCCAAATCACCAACACTCAGTCCAGCACCACCCTTTAGAATACTCAATCTTCAGTTCATGAAGAGGAGAGGAGTCCTTCTTGCACCACAGGCTTTCCCTGGAAACACATTGAAACCTCGTGTGCTTCCATGTCACTCAGCACCGCCCGGAAAGTCCTTTGCCATCGTGACACCTTCCTTCCATGCCCAGTGCTCTCACCACTGTGCATGGACCAGAGCTGCTTCTAGGGTTGTCTTTCAAGGATGCCTTGTCTCACTCCAAAAAAAGGCACAGTCTCTCCTTCGGGACATCTGTCCCCCCCAAATTTTTGCACCCCCTGGGGCCGAGGGGTACCTACACTGAACCCTCCTGGTTCTGAGGCACTGCCTCCCCCTAAATGCAGTCTCTGTGTCACAGGAAAAAAAATGGTTCCGTCTATGGCCACACAAGAAAAGTCCAGCCTAAAGGCCACTCCGTCATCTCTCCCCCATTCAAGAGTCTTCTGCACTTCCCTCGTGGCCCATTCCCTCTTATCTTATCTCTCTTCTCATTCAGCTCCAGGAGGATCAGCATTTTGCAAGGTCTCAATCATGCAAGAAAAGGGTTAAAAATTTCAGTCTCTGACTGTCCCAGAGCTCCGGAACTCCCATGCTGCCCTGGCCGGGCACTCCCCCCCTTCTCCTCCTGGGCCAGTGCCACCGCTATCAAATTCAGACGCTGGCTCTCCCTCTCTCTCTCCTGGGGGCGGAATGGCTGCCTGATGTCTCTTGGTCTCTTCCACCCTTCCATCCTTGGGCTGGGCCTACCTCATGGCCGTGTGGCTTTTCCCCTGCCCCCCGCCCAGCCGGCAGCTGAGACAGGGGGAGAGATCCAAAGCCTTTCCCGACGGAAGTCCCAAAGAGAGCCTCCCAGGGCCGAAGCTCTGGTTTTTAACCCCTGTGTGTTCTCAGAGGTGTGTCCAAACCCCACTGGCCACATCAGGTGCCAATATCAAAATCTGAGCACCCATTGGTTTAACCACAGCATCCCAGAATTCCCACTTCCTGGTCAAACCCCACTATTTTAGAAATAAAGCATGAATTTCTGATATGAGAACTTGTGTCCATTATACGATATTTACATACAGTACATACATAAAGACAAACGTATCTTTTCTAGTTTTAAATAGCAATCTCTAAGTGGAGAAAATTGTGTTGTATAAATTTAATAAGCAACTAGATTTCATGTTTAACCTTCAAATAAATTTAAGGAGCAAAGATAAATCACAGAATCACAGAATCACAGAATTTTCAAGACTGGAAGAGACCTATAAGATCATCTAGTCCAGCCAATGTTCTAACTGTTCAGCTAGATCATGGCAGCAAGTGCCACATCCAGTCTTTTTTTAAATTCTTCAAGGGATGATGCCTCTACCACCTCACTGGGTAAATGATTCCAGTTTCTGACCACTCTTTCTGTGAAGTATTTCCTTCTTACTTCTAACTTACATCTAGCTTGACGCAACTTGAGACTGTGTCCTCTTGTTCTATCCGTTGTCGCCCGGAGAAAGAGGCCGACCCCCAGCTCACTACAGCCACCCTTCAGGAAGTTGTAGAGAGTGATGAGGTCACCCCTTAGTCTCCTTTTCTCCAGGCTGAACAACCCCAGCTCCCTCAGTCGCTCTTCATATGGCTTGTGTTCCAAGCCCCTTATTAGTTTCGTTGCTCTCCTCTGGACACGCTCAAGTAACTCAACGTCCCTCTTAAAGTGAGGGGCCCAGAACTGGATACAGTACTCCAAGTGAGGCCTCACCAGTGCCGAGTACAGGGGAAGAATGACCTCTCTGTTCCTGCTGGCCATACCATTTCTGATACTGGCCAGGATGGCATTGGCCCTCTTGGCTACCTGGGCACATTGCTGGCTCATATTCAATCGACTGTCAACCAGCACCCCCAGGTCCCTTTCCACCTGGGCACTATCCAGCCACTCCATCCCCAGCTTGTATCGGTACAGGGGATTATTATGGCCGAAATGCAATACTCGGCACTTGGACTTATTGAAGTTCATCCCATTTGATTCTGTCCATTTGTCCAGCCGTTCCAAGTCTCTCTGGAGAGCCCTACACCCCTCTAGTTGATCTACACTCATACCCAATTTGGTATCATCAGCGAAACTACTAATAAAAGACTCTAAGCCCTCATCCATATCGTCAATAAAAATATTGAACAAAACTGGTCCCAACACAGAACCCTGAGGGACACCACTTGTGACTGGTCGCCAGCTAGATGTGACACCATTCACCAGCACTCTTTGGGCCCGGCCATCCAGCCAGTTTTGAACCCAGCAAAGGGTATTCCTATCCAGACCACGGCCAGCTAGCTTGTGTAGGAGTATGCTATGGGAAACAGTGTCGAAGGCCTTTCTGAAATCCAGAAAAACAACATCTACAGCCTTCCCTGCATCCACTAGCCGGGTTACCTGATCATAAAAAGTGATCAGGTTAGTTAGACATGATCTACCCCTCCTAAATCCGTGCTGGCTAGGTCTGATACCCTGGCCATCCTGCAAGTCTTGCATGATGGCACGTAATATGAACTGTTCCATTATTTTGCCAGGTATAGATGTCAGACTGACTGGTCTATAATTTCCAGGGTCATCCTTTGCGCCCTTTTTGTGAATAGGTATCACATTGGCCAGCTTCCAGTCATCCGGAATCTCACCAGTAATCCACGACTGTTGGTAAATGATAGAGAGTGGCTTTGCAATCTCACTCGCCAACTCTCTCATCACCCTGGGGTGGATCCCGTCTGGTCCCATAGATTTGTGAATGTCCAGGCATTTCAATAGTTCTATAACTGCCTCTTCCTGGATAATGTGGGGACCATTCTGTTCCCTAAAACCATCTACCAGTCCAGACGGACGGGAGTCTTGAGGGCAAGTTATCTTCTCATCTTTTGACTTTGAAACCTGACAGTCATTCATACATTTTTAAAAAGCCCTCTTCAACATTATAAGCAATTTATGTCAAGAAAGTACTTTGATGCAAGGAACATGAGACCTGGCCTACACCTTTCAAAGTGTTTTTTTTAAAAGAAATCTATTATATAAAGTAATTAATGTTTGTCAAAACTGTTCAGATTACATCAAAAGACCTTTAAAACCTGCTCACTGAGGAGAATTTATTTCCTGCTTTTAAACATTTAGTTAACAGTTCAGAATATTCACTGGTGTAGTTTCGATAAAGATGTGATATGAAGGCCCATAAAAGAGTTAACGCATCTCCATTTCATTTTGTTATGACAATACAACTTCTAGAAACAGTTTTCTTGCCTGGATAAGTTCAGTGTACAAGTAATCCCTTGCAATAGATCTGTGCCCTTAATGCAATCTGTAATAAACAATGCTCCCTATAAGTTATTATTCACAAAACCTGAAATTCATGTGACATGCTGAAAAAGTCTCTTGGAGAAAACAAACAACTGCCTATTTTTTGTTATCTGTGCATGTCAAATTTTATATTTAGAATTCTCAGGGGTTTTTGACTTTTTTTTTTTTCCTGGGGGCCTCACCTGACATCATTGGTTGGCTTCAAAATAGAGTTCAGTGGAAGATAGTATCTCATTGTAATTACATAGAATTCATATGAAAAAGTAAACCTTACATTGGATAATATTGCAGAACACCAAAGTAAGCTCCATAAAGAAATAGAGTATCTTCCAGCATATATATAAACAAGTATATAAACAAGAAAAAACCAAGAAAAAACCAACCAACCAACCAACTAGCTAACCAAAAAACCTCATAAAGAAGAACTTTATTCAAGCAGTTATAGTAATTTTTTTCAATTAAAGATGCAGCTCTCTCTCACTCCTGGCAAGAATAAATTGGTAACGGCATTGCTGATCCACAGTGTAAAGTATCTTGAGAAATTTTTAAGAACAATAAAATACAGGGCTGTCATCAGTAAGTTCTTGCACAAAACACAGCAATTAAATATCTTTAATAAATAAAACAGCAGATAACATATACTTTGCCTATCACAAAAAGGTGTGACTTGGTACTCTGCTAATTCTTCCATCACTGATAATTAGAAAATGATTGCATTCAGTTACTTTTAATATCTTTTACGCTATCTGTGGCAAATAATGTACAAGGAGGTAATTTGTAATTCAAGTTTTTTTCTTCAACTAACTACAAACTGAGTTCTAAATCTTACATTGAAGTATGACTCAAATTTAAAACAAGCCCTCTCAGAGGACCATTTTCTAATTTTGTGTAATTTTGATGCACAGCCCATCACTCCTACGAAGAAAGACAGTGCATCTTTAACCTGATTGGCACTGAAATCTCATTTTCTTTAGCTGCATTCTGTTAGGTTTGCCAAATTATCTCGTAATTCTGTTAGTTCAAATATTTTTCCATCAAGAATTTCTAAAAGTGTCTTCAAGTTATTACGAAAAGCTTCTTGCTCATTCTGACTTTTCTCCAGACGTTGCTCTAGATCAGACAGCTGGCCTTCCAGGTCTTTCTTTCGAATTTCTACTTCCTTCAGAAAAAATACATAAAAAGTTAATGCATTGTTTGCAAACAGAAAAGAGTACAACCTCCTGCTGGTATTCACGTGTTATTTTTGTCAACTGGCTTTTGAAACAATTTGTGACTGAGATCCTTTACAGTTTCACTAAGACAAAATCAGAATCCAAATTGTTATTAAGATCGTATATGTGCTATCATTTTCTCAATTTTTTCAGCAATTCACCTGAAGGACAGAAATTTTTGAACAGGGATAAAATTTAGTCAGTGCAAAATGGATGTGATGATACTCAGCTATCAATTCTATAATTCAGAAATATGCCACCTACTAAAAAAAGCTTCTCAAAGGTTTACCTAAGTTCAAGTATTCCCTTATTTAGACTACATCAATTGTTCAAGTACAGTCCTCATTAAATGGTCTCATATAGAAGCTCATGAAGAATACTGCTTTATAGATGCAGGAATACTGCCTTACTCCTGTCCCACAATACAGGCTTTTTCACTCTGAAAATTCAGACAGAAACATAAACTACCAAGAGTGATATCAAAGTGAAATTGATTGTAGCAAATTTAAAGCAGCAAGTGCAAGTGGAATGTCTTGCCTCATTGTACTGTACCTCAAAGCTCCCATGTGCAAGCTCTGCAGTAGTGCAACTGTAGGAGCAGGGAAAGCACACAAGCCATCAGAGCTGTACAGACAAACTGCTCCCATTCAGTGGGTGGAAAGGCGAAGTAGCATCATGTTACACATAGCTGAGGGGAGGGGATCTGACCCTAAGCAACCTCAGCTCTCATTCATAACGAACAAAAGCCCACTTGAACCAGCCAGTAGGAAGGGAGAACTGCCTCCAGGGACTCCCAACTACGTTGGCTTCCACATGATGGGAGGGAGCTTGAAGCTTCTCTCTGCTTTGTGCAAAACAGTCTTTTATCAAATTACTAATGTAGCAGCCATGTGGGTCTGGAATAGCATATTGTTGTTATTTGTCTCAAATTCATGCTGAATTTAATAATTTCAGTTATGAAAAACACTCTCACGGGGACAGTATATTTAGTACATCATGCACCCTTGCACAGTCATTTTCTGGAAATATGCATAATGAATTTATATTTACATACATTAACATTTTTAAACACCACTGTCCTTTACAGTGGCTTTGGGTCACAAAGCCACAACGGGCCTGCTCTGAGTTTTTACAGCAACTAGTTTCACTTAGCCATAGGTTGGACAATTTGAAAGCAGTCATTCCTCCAGCACGAGCTTTCTTTCTGCCCTTCCACAATTTTTTTCGATTTTTCTGTCTCCCTCAAAGCTAATGAATACATTCATGTTTACATTGAGGAGATCTCAGCTAACCATAAGAAACAACCTGAGCCATATAGAATATGTATTTGGGCAGTCAAGGGTAACAGGTATAAAATGGCAGCTTTGCATCAAAATCTGTGGCCTTTCTATCTGTGAGGCATGTGATGGCAGCTGCACCCCTGGCCAGAGGACAGATGGGTGTCAGCTCCCAGTCTCTGAAGGGGGAAACATCCAGTGGCAGTGCAGGTGGAGAAGGCAGAGCCTCAGGGACCTGATCTCCTCATATCTGCAGTTGCTTCAGCAGTCAAGGGTTACATCCAAGCTGAAACGGAATACCTCCCTTATTTCTTGTTTGCAAATGAGCAAATAGCCAAAAATTACAGATTTTTGGCCACTCATCTTAGACAGCACAGATGAGAGCAGGGATCATCCCTTGCTGCCAGGATCAAGAGAAGAATTAGTTTAATCTGTTTAACACTGTAATATAGGTGCTAAAGCATTTAAGGAAGGTAACTGAAAAAAGCATTTGTAGAAACAAGATAAATTAAAATACATACGTGCTTATGTAAGGACTAACTACCCCACTGTTGGTATAGACAAATAGGCTAACTAATAACCCAGTTCATACACTCTGCAGACTCTCCTTCATTGTGTCTACTCGTGCCTGCCAAATAATACTGACAAGTACTACCAGGTATAAATGACTGGTTCAAGACCCTCTGAGACTGAGTGACTACAGTACAGGAAGAAAAGGGAAATTCAGAGTCCTCTCAGCTCTGCAGGAATGACACAGTTGTTTCTTTAGCTCACACCAAACCAATTGCTGGTTTTCCCCATTAGTTCATGCTTCCTGCTTCTCTTGTAACTGCTCCTCCTCTACTCACCAAATGCATGTGCTCTAGGAAGTGTCCTTGACACTGCTCTTATCCCAGAAATAACTGATTTTTCTAAGTAGGTGATGGCGGATTCAGACTGACTGCTACTGGCAGTCAGCTATCCTATAGTAAAAACCTTCATACCTTTTCTCTGTACCCTTTCCGACAGGCAGCTCCATACAACATAGACTCCTTCTCTGTACCCTTCCTTCTGCAGGACTGGCCAACTCCTTCCCATCCCTTACATGACTGCCTAACCCTGTTTGGCCCTCATATACCATCTTACCCTATCTGTTCCTTGCATGACCACTTGACCCTTCCTCCTCACACCACAGCCAGCAGACTCCAAATGACTCGCAATCAGCTAACCCACTCTTTTATAACACCCATTCTCATTGGACATAGACTGTGACTTCATTAAGACCAGGGCTGTTCCCGCTCTTTGGCAATCAGTACAGCTGCAATTCATCAGGGGAGATTGCCTTCAGTACTATCCCTATTCTCTCACAATCCGTTCTCCCACAAGTAGGCACGCCAGTGATGGAAGGGATCACTTTGGAAAAAAACCCATTGTCTCCTCTCTCCAAGGAGACCTTCTAGCAGCCTTCCAGTACCGAAAGGGGGGGGCCTACAAGAAAGCCAGAGAGGGACTTTTTGCAGGGGTATGTGTGGGACAAGGGGGAATGGCTTTAAACTGACAGAGGGTAGGGTTAGATTGGATATCAGGAAGAAATTCTTTGCTGGGAGGGTGGTGAGGCACTGGCACAGGTTGCCTGGAGAAGTTGTGGATGCCCCACCCCTGGAGGTGTTCAAGGCCAGGTTGGATGGAGCTCTGAACAACCTGATCTAGTGGAAGGTGTCCCAGTCCATGTTAGGGAGGTTGGAACTAGCTGATATGGCTGTACTTGGCACTGGTGAGGCTGCATCTTGAATACTGTGTCCAGTTCTGAGCCCCTCAGTTTAGGAAGGATGTTGAGATGCTTGAACGCATTCAGAGGAGGGTAACAAGGCTGGTGAGGGGCTTGGAACACAAGCCCTATGAAGAACGACTGAGGGAGCTGGGGTTGTTTAGCCTGGAGAAAAGGAGACTGAGAGGTGACCTTATCACTCTACAACTTCCTGAAAGGTGGTTGTAGTCAGGTGGGGGTTGGTCTCTTTCTCCAGGCAGCAACTGACAGAACGAGAGGACACAGTCTTAAACTGTGTCAAGGGAAATATATGTTGGACATTAGGAAAAAGTTTTTTACAGAAAGGATGATAAAGTACTGGAATGGTCTGCCTGGGGATGTGGTGGAGTCACTATCCCTGGATGTGTTTAAAAAAGACTGGATGTGGCACTTGGTGCCATGGTTTAGTTGAGGTGTGTGTGATAATTAAGGTCCCTTCCAACCCAAACCATTCTATGATTCTGTGTGATTTTGTTTCATGAGAGCTGGGACTGAAGAGTGGCCCATTGGCCTGTACCTAGCACTGAACATTATCTTTTAGGCTCACTTCAGATGCTCTTTAAACTGAGTAATTGTTCTGCAGTGAGCTGTTAGGTAAAACCAAAAGCGTTATGTAAGATGTATGAATTTCTATCCATATTCAGTATAAGGTGTTTCCCTTTAATTCTCCATTGCTAGTCCTCTCTTCAAATCAGAAGAGTTCCCTTACTTTGTTTAAACTTCCAGCTTGTGTACTTTATTTATATTCCATTCTTGATATCTCTTTCCTAATCCATATACATTTATCTTCCCCCAATGCTTCCTCAGATATACTTTCTCCCATGCTTCCTTGTTGGAGAATTTTGTTCAAACATGGCTTATGGGAAGGGGCCATGAGCATATACAGCTGGTTGAAAAGTAAAAGGCAGCTGTAAGCAGCAAGTTCTCAGGCTTTTTCCTTAACAACAGTAAACACCATGTCCTTGAGTAGTGATGAGAAAGCATGGTGGAAAACATGGAGGCCTTGAGAACAGTTAATAACAAGTCAACAACAGGATGAGAAAAACAAATGTTAGCCTCAACAAGAAACCACAGGTATTCGCAACAAAGGAGGGGTTGGCATGTAATCTGTAACCAATGATGAGCTCGGGTTTTGCAATATGTATGAGCTTAATTAACACTACTATAAAAGTGTGTAAGCTGGATCAATAAATCGGAGTTCGATGCTGATCAATTAGGATGTGGTCGACTCCCTTTACTTCCTCACTTCCTTCTGTTTTAGTTTCCCTAATCTGTACTTAACATCTTTAACAACTTATGGGAAGCAAAACCAAGTGAAATGCACCATGATCTGTTGCTTTTGATTTCTGGAAAACACTTCTTCCCAAACTTTACATTTGATCCTTATACGTGCTTACTGTAGATTAGTATTACTGGTTTTTTCAATAGTATTGCATTACAAATTCATGTCCAGTTTCCTATAACAAGTCAGTGTACCTCAAAACTATTTCTTCTTGATGGGAAGTGGAGACATGTCCATATGATATAATCTATTGCCTTAGTTGTGTCATTTAAATTTATTTGCAATTAATCTCATCTAACAATAAACTAATTCTTGTGATAAATTCAGGCCCTTTAAAAGGTTTAATTTACACTGTTTTTTCAAACTTTTCTTACATCAGGGACAGTCATTTGTCATACACTGTTTTGTTTTAGAAAATAAACTATTAACATGTTTGTTGTTTGCACTGTAATAATATTTTGTGGAATTCAGTGCAAGCATACAAATAAAATATTCAAACCATACACAACAGCTATATTTAGGAATCAACTACAGTAATAAAGATATCCTGACTTACTGTGAGAATCACACTGATGATGACTCATTAATAAGTCTTCTCTAGATTGCTAATGAAATTATTAAGTAAAAGGGCCCTAATACCCTTCACAGTGATAGCACCGGAATTTGTCAAAGATGGATTTACAATTAATTCCCTGATATGAGTGCGTCAAAAATCTAACATGTCGCAGACATCTTTTGTGAAAAATCCTTTCTTGGGATTTTTCTCCCTTCTGAGAAGCTGCAGTTTCAGCAACCAAATGTAAACAATGATTATCTGCTGCTGTGGAATGCAACAGGTGGATCTGTGATTGGTCTCCTGTGGATGTTTGGATTTACTGACCACTCATGGCAGAGCTGCTCTCGCTCTCTGCCGGGACACAGATCTTTGTTATTCATTCTTTTCTTTTCTATTCTTAGCTTAGCTAGCCTTCTGAGAACTTTTCCTTCTATTCCTTTTAGTATAGTTATAATGTAGTATATATATCATAAAATAACAAATCAAGCCTTCTGAACATGGAATCAACATTCTCGCCTCTCTCTTCACCTGAAAACCCTTGTGACCACCATCACACTAACACACCTTGAAATAATTATTTATTTGCATAGAGTTTTTCATACGGTCTATATTAAAAATATTTAAGAGTTACGTAATCCATTTGCAAACACAAGAAGAAAAAATAAAGCAGAAGGAAAAAGTGAGACGAACAGATATGGACTTTAGAGACGATCACCCTGAAAATGGATGATGAATCAACTAAGTGAACAGTTAGGAGATGGTTAGTCTGGAGCTACAGAAGAATACACCATTTTTTCAATGTCACAGATGTAGGGTGAAGTGGGTTAGGGAAAGCCAGTATTATCAAAGCAAGAATTCAAGATCTTTTAGATGGGCTGCATCTGGTCAGTAATAAGCTTTAAGCTGAAGAAAGACGACTTCTAGCTTGGATCCTAAGACAGCTATAAATTTATTTTATTAGAATCATATAGAACCATTTTCAGAAACTGATCACCTACAATGTGACATAAAGAAATATAAAAATAACATATCCATTTGGTTACTAAAGAAATAAATATACAAAAAAGGAAGCAACTGACTATTTAAAGTGCAAATTATGATAAAACCTTAGCATTTTCTAATTCTAAAACATCTTTCATCTCTTACTAGTCTCTCATAATTCTAAGGATAGCTAATTCTCAGCTCATTATTACTTTTCATGTAGTCTTACCCTGAAATTATTGCATGTGCTAATGCTAGAATAATTCACAACTTTCATTATAATCTTCCTTTTGAGTATCTCAGATGAGTTCCTTTTCATCTGAAAACTCCTATGCTTAGTCTAAAGCCAGCAACAATTTTTGGAATAATGGATTAGGCGAGCTCAGGTGTAATCAAAACATTCTTTAAAAAGCACCATAATAACATTCTTTTCCCAAATAATTTGACTTAAGAATGGGGAAAAATGAATAAATTAATTTTGTTCTTATATTGTTTATTCTGTAGTTAAAATGAGAAAATGAGATTCAAGGAAGTTCCAATTCATGCAACACATTTCAAAGAATATCTGCTCAACAATTTTTAAGGTGTGGATAATCTGACAGGGCTTGTTTTCAGTGTGATTTAGGATAAGCTGCAGAACAGCAAGGGTCACCTTTCAGCACTCTGGATTTGGAGCTATTAAAGGCCTGAGTTTCCAGTCCTATCAAAGCTCGGAAGTCCGAATTCAGAGTTTAAACCCGGTTAAGCTTTGGGTCAGCCTCATCCAGAACACAGGTTTCACAACGGAGGTGTGTCTGTGCTGGCTGGTCAGCCCAGTGACAGAAGGACAGGAGCTCAAATGTTGCAAGTGAGAGCATGCCAAAGGGGGCATACTGCTTTTAGTAGACTGAGGCATCTGGCTTTATGCACAGTCTAGAAACAACCCAGAAAAAACAATAAATCCAAAATTATTCTAATTCCAATAAAATTTTAGAGTGTGTTTCTGAAGTCTTTACTACATAAGAATGTTTTAACCTTTACTTTCCAAAGCACATTTAAAAGCTGAATGCAAACTCATCTCAACATGATGATGGCACAGCCTGATAGTTCAGTGGCACACAAGACCTATGGGAAGACACTGCAGTGAAAATGAGACCACTATGGCCTAGAACATGCATCAATGAAGCACATTGAGCATATTCTGTGGACTTGTGAATGAAATTTGGGTCCATTTCCTCAGAAAAAAATGATGAATTACAGGAGGTGGAAATTTTGGTAGAAATTCCCAAGGAGCATCCTGACCCACCACTTTGCAACACAATGTAACTTACATATTTATTTGGCACCTTCAATGAATATAGGACAAGTTGCTGATGTGAACTGCTCACTTGATGATAATTTTTCCCTTCTGTCTAAATTAAGATGATACACTATAGCTCACCTGTAACTTTTGGGTCAGAGAATTCCTCTGTGCCTGGAGCTCTCTGGCACTGTCGACTTCTTGTTTCAATCTTTCTGTTTCCTAAGGGAGAAGAAACAACCTTGCTAGCAACACATTATCTAACTTGAACTCAGTGCAGGTAAACTGGCTGCTGCTTCTTCTCCTGAGTGAGCTAATGCAATGATGTAAAAACTGGCAGTTAGATACTGCCCATCATAGTGCATGAAGTTTAAGCATTGCTTCCAATATTCCTAAATCACAGTCCCAAAAGAGCAATTCTGTTCTGAATAAACAATACAGATAAGTATTTTCTTTGCTATAAAAGTACAAGTCATTGTCTCCCACAGAAAAGATCTGAAATAATGTTTTCCTAGAAAATTGAGTCCTTGCAATTAGAGAAACAATTTTATACTTTAAATTCTATTATAAACTATTCTCCATTTTTTCAAGAGAAAAATACAGTTTTCACCTTTGAGCTGCTTACTATGTCACTAACAGAAGGGCTGACCATCAAAAGATTGCCTACTTTGACCATTGATATCTGTAAAAAGAGAATCTAAAAGGAAAAGTTTCTTTGATTTAACAAGAAGAAAATAATAAAGCATAAAAAAATATAGATAAAATAATGAATGGAAGACAAACCTGTTCTTAGCTTGCTTTCAACACACAAGAATAAAAATAGCTAATGAACATAAAAGATATCAAATTTAAAACTAGTACATACTTTTCCCAAAAAGGACATAGTCACCTCACAGAACTCCTTTCAGAAAGATCTCTGCATCCAACAGCCCAGCATAATTCAAAAACACATGGACACCAAAATGGGAAACATTACCAACCTGAGGCTAATCTCTTAAGTATGAGGTTGTTTGGAAAAGACTTTGGTCCATTTTGGGAGGATATTCTCTAACTGTTGCATTGTTTCATGCATCCTCCTCAGAAACACCTATCAACAGCCCCACAGGAAGCAATACCCTGCAAGATACACCACTCCTCTGAACATGCACACCAGTGCACACTGTGTCTACTGTGTCTGTTCAGAGGGCTCAACAGGTCTGGTCCTACAGAGGGCAAACAATCCTTCATACATGGCTCCTTGCACTTCCTTTTTCCCATACATAAAGGCGTGAGTCTTGATCGATCGTTCTGCAGCACAAACGTGCTTTCCTTTGAGACCCATGCCAGAGCAGGTGTTACTCCAATTCCTTGTATTTCCATGCTGCTGGTCAAGCTCAAGGCAGATGGCCCAATAACTAATAAGTTAGAGACTGGGGGTTTTGGCATGTGTTTAAGATAAAGGGCTGATCTTGAGTATCATGAAATTAATCTATATTAACATAGCCTGAAAAACAAATTGGCCTGAAAAGTCATTGATCAATTACTTGCTCTAAACCTTACTCTCCAGAAAAAGTAAAGTGTGCAATGACTACTTCCCTTCTAAGTGAATTTGGACTGCATCACTGTGATGACTGCTCTGTAGAAACTACACATGCTTCAACTGCAGACCTAATTTTGCAAAGAGAGATGCTTAGTAAAAGCAAACATGAAAAAATTATACTTTTTTTTTTGTTCAGATACCCAACTCTATACTGGACTAATGTAATTATAATACACAGAAAAAAATATTAATCTTTCCAAAGAAGCTGAAAAATTGATTTTACTTTGTAACATCTATATGAAATAAAACGGTATTTACCAGTCATCACAAATTTAATATTGAAAGCCTTTAGAAATTATGTAGCACAAATCCAAGAATAAATGTTAGCAGATACCTCTTCTTTTTTATTCAGTGTAGACTCTAACTCCTGTATTGTCTGGTTTAATTCTGTTTTATGAGTGTGGACTTCATTGGCTTGACTGCTCATGCACTCTAGCTCAGTCACCTGTTGAAATAAGTAGAAGCAACATATACAGAATTTATTGCAACAAATTCAAGGTACTATTACTTCTTTTCATTTAAAATATACCCTTAGTGCTGGGTGATATGTTGATTAAAATGGTTAAGGTGTTCTTAGGAAGTTAGCATAAAATTCCTTTAAAAATTGTCTTGCATAAAATGGTTGCTATGGGTTATTGTATTTGCAGGGAATGCCCCGATGAAGGCAGGAATGATGCATCTTACTCCATGTTCTCAGAAGGCTAATTTATTACTTTATGATACTATATTATATTAAAGAATACTATACTATACTAACTAAAGAATACAGAAAGGATACTTACTGAATGCTCAAAAGATAATAATGAAAACTCATGACTCTTTCCAGAGTCTCGACACAGCTTGGCCCCAATTGGCCAATGAGTCCAAACAACTCACACTGGAGTCCAAAGAGGCAATCACCTGTGGGTAAACAATCTCCAAACACATTCCACATGAGCAAAACAGTGGAGAAACAAATGAGATAAGAATTGTTTTCTTTTTCTCTGAGGCGTCTCAGCTTCCCAGGAGAAAAATCCTGGGCGAAGGAATTTTTTCAGAGAATGTGAATGCCACAATGGATTTTAATGTTTACTGTAATATCTTGGAAATGTTAAATGTAGTATGTTGCTGGCTGAAAAAAAAAAAGATCAAAATTATACTTACTGTTATAGATGGGTAATGTGATGGTTAGCTCTTGCAATTAAGGGATGAATATTATGTGTATGTTAAGAGAAGTTTTATTGATGTATAGTTATGTTATTGTGATTTGTTGTTTGGATGTCCTCTGTTCTCCCCATAGTCCCCTTCCCCCCCCATATGGTTGCCAAGGGATGGCCTTGGTAGTTGAGACATGTGGAAGGAGGGCATGTACCTGTGACCCTTGCATGGGGCATTTGGGAGGAGGGAAATCTTGATACTTGGAGGTGTGGCATGACAACACCTGACTTCCAATCAAGTTGCAAGAAAGTAGCCTCCACCAATAAATGGCAAAGAAGAGTTGACTGACAGACTTTGGGAGGGGCCAGGGTTGCCTGATGCAATTCCCAGGGGTATAAAAGGTGGAGCATCCATCTTGAAGACGAGCAATCCACATGGTTGGCAGCCATGGCAGGGTGGGGGTCCGGTCCTGTCCCGTCCCGTCCTGTCCCGTCCTGTCCCGTCCCAGGCCTGGTTTTCCTTATTTAGTCCTTTTGCTGTATTTTTTGTTAAGGTTTAATAAACCTTTTAAAATTTTTAAAGCGAGCCGTCATTTCTCACAACCTTATTTTGCTTTAGAGCAAAACCAGCCTTCAGGATGACCTGCATTATGTTCTCCCCTTTCTCAGAAACTTCTGCTGTGTTGCCCCACATGATGATGTCATCAATATATTGCAAATGTTTTAGAGCCTCCCCCTTTTCCGGTGCAGTCTGGATCAGTCAATAGAAAATAGTGGGGCTGTGTTTTGAGTCCTGAGGCAGTTGGTTCCAGTTGTATTGGATGCCCCTTCTGGTGAAAGCAAACTGTGGCCTGCACTCTGTTGCTAAAGGAATGGAGAAAAATGCATTAGCAATGTTGATGGTGGCACCACTTTTTTGCCTTGGATTTAAGTTTGTACTGAAGTTTCAGAATTTCCAGCACAGCAGCACTCAGTGGTGGTGTGACATTGTTCAGGCCACAACAGTCTACTGTCAGTCTCCACTCTCCATTGGACTTATGAGATGGCCGTATAGGGCTGTAAAGGGGTGACTGAGTCTTTTTGACCACTCCCTGGCTCTTCAGTTCCATGAATCATCTCATGGATGGGGGTCACAGAGTCCCGGTTGTGTGGTATTGTCAACAGTGCACTGTGGTAGCGATTGGTATGTGCTGTACTTCAACCCTGAGCAGTCCAAGAGCAGAAGGGTCCTCTGAGACACCAAGTAAGGTATTTAGCTGTCTACTTTCCTCTGTCTCCACAGCATTTAATTTTTTTTTAATATTGTGCCACTTTATTAGGGTCCTGTAGCTGTTCAGGGGTGAACACTCCCAAGCCCTTGGAGCAGAATAGTCCTTCAAAGGTGGCTGAATTTCTCCCACATTCCATTCCAGTCATGATTATACACCCTCTGGGCAGATCTCTGAATGACCTTCCTAGAAATCTCTTCTTTGACTCTAAACATGGTGTGGACCACACTGAGGAGACCTGGCAGATTTAGCAACAAGAACATGCTTTCCCTAAAATCTAAAGGTAATTCAAAATTTTCAAAAGCTGTTCTACCAGGCCTGAAGGAGGAAAAGGAGATAAAAGGCTGGAGAAATCGATCTTCCCCTGTGGATGTGACAGCCTGGTCAGAGAGAGAGAAAGCTAGAGAATGTTTCCCATGAATCGGCCTGGGAAGCTGGAGATAAACAATTATAGTCAAATATTAAAACAATCTGCAGGTGGTGTTTTTTAACAATCTGTTTTGCTGTTTTTCTCATAAAGTTGTTTACAGATGGGTGTCCTGGTTTAGGGCAAATTTGGGAGAAACCCTCCAACGGGGGCCCCCCCAGAAAACCAACCCACACGGCCCCTCCCCCAACCAGTTTGGGAAAGAATTTCCTCAGAGAGAGGTAGAAAAACCCTGCTGATTTAACAGGCAAAGCACTCCCCAGCACAAAAAATGAACAAAACCAGATGACAAAGCTCATTCGTCGCTCTGAAGAGATGACAAATTCAGAAAATTTCTCTGATGGGTGGTTGCTCTGATATGAGTCTGTCCAGCGCTGATAAAGGCTGCAGAGTAGGCCCCGGTAGGCCACAAAGTGCAAGCTCTCAGTGTTTCCCCAGGTCCCAGTCCAGAGAAGGTTCGAACAGTTCCATAAGAAAAGAGAAAGAAAACAGTCCAGGGAAACTTCTCTGCCTCAGCTAGCTAAACTAACTAAAAAGCAAAGGAGCGCTGTGTTCTGCCCCATCCGTGCCCAGACAACACAGTCCAGCAGAATGTGGAGGAGTGAGTGAGTGAGTGAGGCTGATAACAAAAAACTCTGTGCTTCTTCTCCCCGCCTTCGCTCTGAGAGCCAGTCTTGAAGCCACAGAATAGAATATCCAGCATAAACAAAAACACGACTGGGCATACAAGCATCATAAAGTCTCCCTAGTATTACAGCATCCTGAGTGGGTCGCTGGAGGTGAGAGAGAGACGAGAATCTTGTTTCTTGATCAGAAGGCTGGATTTATTGATATATCATATATAATTCATTATAACTATACTAATAGGAATAAAGAGAGAAGTTGCAGAGCTGCTGCTAGGCTAAGAATAGAAAGAAGGAATCTAAAACAAAGTTGTGTCCAAGGACTCAGTCCCTAGCTTGCACCCGTGATTGGCCTCCAATTATAAACATGGGAACATGAGCCAATCAGGGTACCCCTGTTGCATTCCACAGCAGCTGATAATAATTCTTTACATTCTCTTCTGAGGCCTCTGCCTTCCAGAAGACACAGAAATCTGAAAGAAAGGATTTCTGTGAAAAAATGTCTACGAGATCTCACCTTTCTAATTTGTATAAATTAAAAAGAAAAATGCTGATGTGAAATGAACAGGAAATTCCTTCACCTGTAAAATATACAATACTAACAAATCACTAAAACAATCCTACAATCTAAGAAAATGCAAAAAACCATGCAAAGAGAATTCAAGTCCATGCAGCTGAGTTTCAGGAACAGTCCATCAGCTGAAGTTGTTTCTTTTGGACATCTGAGAGTCCTTTTCGGTCCTTTGCTGCAAAAGAATCCCATCAATAGTTATCAAAAAACCATTGACTGTCTTACAACAATTTCAAACAATTTCAAACAATTTGAACATTTTTGGAATGTCCTTTTCTGGCCCTTCAATGCTTCACAGCTTCAGAGCTGCTGCCCGCTATTTTCAATCTTTTTTATTTAATTTTAAATTATTTTTTTTCTTGATCAAAAAGCAAAAGAGCAGCAGCCAAGCAGAGCAGTGACAGAGAAGGAAAGGCCCTGGGGGCCCTGGCCCATGATGGACCAGGAACCCCAAAACTGGCCCATAAAGGGGGACCAGGACCAGTAGGACAAACCAGAATTCCCAGAAACATAAGGAGGCCACGCAGTGGGCCCGGCCCAGGAACTTCCTGAGCCAAACGGCCCAGGCCAAACCCATGACACAGGCTCTGCATTCCCACAGGCCTGAACCCTGCTGCCAGCACAAGGGCAGCATGGGTAGTGAGATGCTTCCTTTCCCCAAAACCACTGAGGCATGCCAGCAGCAGGGAAATAGAAGCCTTCCCAAGAAATCCCATCTGGGGTCTGGAGATGTTTGTTCCCCACAGCAAACCAGCTATGGTCTCCTCCAACTGTGCCCTCTCCCTCTGCAATGCATCGGGTTTTTCTCTCATCCGCCCCGTAGCATCATCCCCACTGGGCTGGGGACCAGAGGCAGGGCTCTCAGGATGCACCTGCCCCCCATGCTACTAGAACGCAAGAGAGGCGGCAGAGATGGGAGCCGCCATGGGACCATCCCCAAAAAACCACCCCCGAACCCGCCGAGAATGCTGATCTTAAAAATCGGCAAACGCAGTGCCCCCAGAGTCAGCTGGCGGGCAGGCCCCGCTCCACGGAAGGAGAGACCAGCCTCCGGGGCCGCTGCTGGGGCAGCCGGTCCGGGATGGTCCGAACTCGAACAAGCCGCCGGTTCGGGGCCATCTCCAACACCATCCTGAACAGGGACCGTCTCGGCTTGAGGCGGTGAGGAGGCCGATGGAAGCGGCGGAGGGGCCGAAGGGGCCGATGAGATCTCCTCCTCCGCTGAGCCGGAAGCTGGAGACGCATCCTCGTCCTTGCCTAGCAACTCAGCCGGGACCGGAAGTGCCTCTTCTGCCTTCTCTGACGCAGGCGCTGGCAGGGGCGGGGAGGCCGGTGAAGCCGTGGGCAGGACCGCCTGGAGAGGCGGAGATGGGATCACCTGGAGTGACAGAGCTGGCAGAGGCGGAGAAACCTCAGAGACAGGTGCCGCCCCCATGTCTGAAGGCGGAGTCTGCGAGGCCGGCTGTGGCAGCACCTCCTCCTCCCATCCCCCTGGAGAGAGAGAAGGGGGGGGAGGAGAAAGTTGTCTCTGCGCAGGCTCGGGAGAAAAAGTAAAAAAAACTTCATCGCGGGGTGAAGTTTCAGCCCCCCCCGCCGCGAAGCAGGGGGGACCGGGAAGCAGAATGTCATCCCCCACCGGGTCTTCTGCCAGGGACGGTGGAAACGGAGCCTGCCCATAGCAGTTAGAAGTCCATTGAAAGGTAGCTGCTCTTCGTTTCAATACTGGGAAGAGCTTTATAAATGCTGGGTAGATAGAAGGCAAAAGACCTCCCTGACTGTAGACGAACTGGATAATCGAGTCCATGCACTCCCAGACAAAAACATCCAAAGCGTACAGGACATCAGTAAAGAACCCAAAAAGCTTTGTCCATCGAAAGAACTCATAGTGATCTGTTTTTTCCAAAAAAAATCCGTCTTCTCTACACCAGTGTTGCCAGAGGGCAATAAGGTTCTCCTCTGAAGGAGTAAAATGAACATCGTACTTCAAGGGGTATCTCCCCCATATAAACAGCCATAATTTTCTCGCGGCTGAACCCTCAGGGATAGAAAAATGAACAGTACCTTTTTCAAAAGTCCAGCTTGCTCTGGCCAGCTCTGCAGGTATGCTGCTCTTTTCTACCATGTTTCCTGAAGGTTTTCCAGAAGAAGGTTCACTTGTGGTCAGCCTTGGCTGTGAACTCTGTCCAAATCAGGATCTTCATTTCTTCAGCTCCTGGCTTGAATCCACTTCGGTGGTCACTTCAAAGCAACCATCAAATGCTACACATACAGGATTTTTACCCAGTGCAGCAATTTTGCTCCTCTGGTCTTATCAAATTAATTTCTGCTCTGACACGAGGGGTCACCAGATATTACAGTGTCCTGAGTGGGTCGCTGGAGGTGAGAGAGAGACGAGAATCTTGTTTCTTGATCAGAAGGCTGGATTTATTGATATATCATATATAATTCATTATAACTATACTAATAGGAATAAAGAGAGAAGTTGCAGAGCTGCTGCTAGGCTAAGAATAGAAAGAAGGAATCTAAAACAAAGTTGTGTCCAAGGACTCAGTCCCTAGCTTGCACCCGTGATTGGCCTCCAATTATAAACATGGGAACATGAGCCAATCCAGGTGCCCCTGTTGCATTCCACAGCAGCTGATAATAATTCTTTACATTCTCTTCTGAGGCCTCTGCCTTCCAGAAGACACAGAAATCTGAAAGAAAGGATTTCTGTGAAAAAATGTCTGCGACACCCTAGGACAATGGATGTCTTCTTAATTAGCCAATCATGTGAAATGTATTTATTACATGACCAATCAGGTCCACCTGTAGGGAACTAAGGTATAAAATGAGAGAGGATCAAATAAATGGGGCTTTTGCCATTTGCCTTCTGATACGACTCCGTGTCATCTCTGACTTAACAATGACATCTTTTGACCATGCCGTGGAATTGCAGCTATCAACCCTTCGTGCATCATGGGACAGGCGGAGATGCCTCAGACCCCCATCAGGACCTCGCAGTGCCTGTGCAGTCTGCTCGCAACTGGACACCCTCTGTTCCCCCGGAGAGGTAACAGTGTCCTTTCCCTGCATCTTTCTGACGAGGACTCATCCCTTTGGGACTGCGGATTTGGCCTTAATGGCTTAAAAGCTAGGGCGGGAATGAGTTCCCCAGCAAAGCAGACAGTCAGTACCCCAAGGTAGTCTTGCTGGAGGTTGGGGACAGTGCCTTCACGATTGGAAGTCACCTCTCTACAGAAGAACATGACGTTATTTCTGTGTGCAGAGACATGATTCCTTTTATTGGAATTTCTGTGTCGGATGACTCGCTTTGCATTCTGCTTCCCTGGGCCAAATCTCATTATTTTCCAGTAGATGTGGACACTGCTTTTAGTCCACAGACGTGGGACGAATTAGGCTATCATCTGTGGGAAGAGGTTGCTAGTGGAGATATGACTGTGGCCCGATTAATACCTGTGTGTGGAGTCCTGTCCAGAGCCTTGCAAGGCCAGACCCCGAGGGAAAGCAAAGCGGAAATGGGGACCTCGGAGGGCAAAGATGTTGTCTCTGTGGGCATTGACGCCCCAGGGGCTGGAGAGGCGGTCCGGGCAGTTGCCAGCTTTTCCCTGGCTCCACGCGAACACACGGGAGACATGGGAGCCCCCCACAGAACCTATCTGTTGCCTACAGATTATGTTCCGCCAAAATATCCTCATCCTTATGATTCTGTGAAGCCAACATATCCTTCTCCTGGAAAGCTACCACCACTGAGTGCTATAGCCGCATTCCGGCTGTGCCTGGGGGATGGCCCCTCTCCATTTGTGCCACTTTCGGCCCCTCCGGCACTGCAGGTGGTGCTGGGAGTGTCACTGCCACAGCCAGCAGATCGGGCTTTCCCTGCTCCGCAAAGAGCGGCTGGCGAGCCTCTGCGACAGTTGGATCCACTCCAGCCACCGGCGATGCCCATCTCTTCTCAGTGGGAAGCAGCAGACATGTCTTTGTTTTGGCCAGCCTCGCCCTGCCCGGTGAGGCTGCCTTTCACTGCTCCACAAGCTGCTTGGCCCTGCCTGCCAGCCCCGATTTCCCCCCCTCTGCAGTGAGCAGGGTACCAACTCTTTTACAGCCGGCAGGAGCTACTGCCCCCACCGCTGATTCCCCCTCCTGCACCGTGGGTGAGGGTGGAACCACCTCTGTCATTGACAGGCTCCGCAGCCAGACCGACGGCTCCATCAGCTCCCTTGTCATCAACTATGGAGCCTGCGCAGATGTACTGGTCACATGCCCTGCCATTGTCAGCGCTTGCCAGTGAGCATTTGTTCAAGCTAATGTTGCACCCCCCACTGGTTCCCCTCTCCCTCTTCTATGGCGCCTGTGCAGATGACAGCAACAGCGGCACTGGCAGTGACAGCGGCACTGGCACTGTCTCTCCTATCAGCAAATGACACAACAGGGGCTGTGATCCCTTTCGCCCCCCACCTTTAGCTATGGAACAACTGCCTCCTCCTCCTCCCTGCGCAGCGGGTGACTCGGCTGACTTAATGTCTTTTACAGTTTTACCATTGCAGCTTGTCGCCACTCCAGATCTGGGAGAAGGGGCCACAGATGACAGTCAAATAGTTAATCCAGCATCTGAAGAGGGGACACAGGTGGTTCAGGGAGACAATATTCGGCCACAAGGGGGAGTCAAAGCCTTTCCCATGTATGAAGCTGTCCCAAATGCAGGACAAACTGACAGGCTCAATGTGACTGGTGGGTTTTCCAAGATTTACAAGATAAGGTAGCAAAATTTGGCCTTGGTTCTACACAAGTTATGCAAGTTATCAGAGTACTAAACACAGACCTACTTGCTCCATTGGATATTAGACACATAACTCAAGTATTGTTCCAACCTGTGCAATTTAAAGGTTTTCAGGAAAACTGGAGGCAGGTCGCTCAAAGGGTTGCAACAGAGAACATGCAATTGCCTCAGAGGGATCCTAGGTATTACGTGGGGGTGGATGTTCTCATGGGGGAACAAGTGATTCCTCAAGGCACAGTACTGGTGTAGTAGGCACAGGGCCTGCAAGGCCTCCCTGCCAGTCAGTTGCCTAAGATAAGAAATGCCTAGTCATGATGACTGGACCTAAGAAACCCCTCTTCAACCCTCAGACCCTCATTATATCTCTGTAAGATGATAGGTCATATTCGCCTTGACCCTTACTATTGGACTGTTTCCCAAAACTCCTATACCCTATATAAACCCCTATTTCTGCCCAGTTAGGCAGAAGAGCTGTCACTGGGACCCTTCACAGAAGATACCAGTAAAGACATCTCTGTGGAACCTCATACAGCTCTTCTCCTCTTTCTCCCTGTGTCTGCTGCGGCACTTAGCAAGCAAAGAGCTGAAATCACTAAAGAGCTGAAAATCACCAAAGAGTTGAGTTTGCTAAGATGCCGGGTGGCTAGGAGCCTGCCTGAGGGGCCTGGACATGTCGTGCTTAACTGGACTTCACTGTCTGGGACACCCACAGCAGCCGGGGTCGGGGAGACTCCGTAAACCCCAGAGCCTCATTATACCGGCACAGGCTTGCTCAGCCAGCTCAGGGGCGGCACCCACGGCTCCACCAGGGTGGATGTACATACCGCAACTGCGGTCACCTTAGAATCCTGTCGTGAATATAAGGTTCCTTTGGATGTGTTTGGACCTTTAGGGCAAAAACTGCTCGCACTGCTTGTGGGAAGATCTAGTGCCATCCTCCAAGGCATCTTTCTGCAGACAGGTGTCATTGACTCTGGCTTTACAGGTCAAATTTGTGCCATGGTTTCCACGCCCACACCTGCTGTGACTATTGTGGCAGGGACTCAGATTGCTCAACTTGTGCCTTTTCAGTCATGTATCCTCAGGACTGACCAGAGGACTTGTGGAGATGGTGGCTTCGAATCCACAGGACCACCACAAGTCTTCTGGTCTGCAGATATTTCTTCTCAGTGACCACAGATGACATGTACCCTGATCCTACCTGGTGCCTGCCTGCTGAAGATCTGGCTTCGAGGTTTGATTGACACAAGGGCAGATGTGACAGTCATCTCCTTCTCTGAATGGCCTCCTCCTACATGGCCTTTGGCTTCCATAGGGTTGGCCATCGAAGGGTTGGGGGGTTCAACACAGACCTTTGTAAGCCAACAGTCTGTGTCGATCAAAAACATAGATAGGCAGACGGCTGCAGTTCAGCCCTATGTCACCACAGCTCTGATTAATCTCTGGGGGTGGGATATATTAGCAGCCTGGGGGGCACGAATTGGGACGGATTTTTAATTTGGGCCACTGCACTAAAGGGCAGAAAATATCCTACACTGCCTTTACGGAGGCTGGTGGACAGACCCATCTGGGAAAACCAGTGGCCCCTGACAAAAGAAAAATTGGTCACTCTGTGAATTGCTTCAGGAACAATTTCAATAGGGACTCATTGAGTCCCTGGAATGCTCCTGTCTTTGTGATAAAGAAAAAATCTGTGAAATGGAGGCTCTTACAAGACCTCCAAAAAATTAATGCAGTGATGGAAAGTATGGGGGCATTGCAGCCTGGTATGCCCTCACCCACCATGCTCCCCATGGGATGGGAAATCTTGATCATTGATTTAAGGGATTGTTTCTTCACAATTCCTTTGCATCCTGATGACAAACCAAAGTTTGCCTTTACAGTGCCTTCAATTAACAAAGCTGAACCTGTGCAGAGATACCAATGGAAAGTTTTGCCACAGGGCTGTCGCAACAGCCCTACTATTTGTCAGTGGTATGTGGCTCAGGCCTTGTCCGGAGTCTGCGAGCAGTTTCCTGACGCATATTGTTATCACTACATGGACGACATCCTGGTGGCAGCATCCACCCAGGATGAGTTGCTGAGGATACAGCCTCAGCTGTTTGCTGCTCTGCATTCTTATGGGCTGCAAGTGGCTATGGAGAAGGTTCAACAGCATCCTTCTTGGAAATATCTGGGAGTCAAAATTCTGGACCAAACCGTTCAGCATCAGGAGGTGCAATTCACAGATTCTATTAAGACTCTGAATGATGCCCAGAAATTGCCTGGTGTCATCAGTTGTTTGTGTCCTTATTTGGGACTAACCACAAAACAATTGTCCCCACTGTATGATACTCTAAGGGGGGACCCTGACCTGAGATCACCTCAGAGACTGACTCCTGAGGTGCAACAAGCGCTGGAGGAAGTCCAACATGCTGTTTCTGCTTGTCGGGTTCATTGAGTAGATCTTTCCATTGATATCACTCTCTTCATTACCAATCTAGATTTTCATCCTACGGGTATCATTGGCCAATGGAGTGACAAATGGTCTGATCCCTTGCCCATTTTGGAATGGGTCTTCTTACCCCATCAACCAAAAAAGACAGCACCCACATTGTTTGAATTGATCGGTCATTTGATAATCAAATGCCATCAACGGTGTGTGCAATTAATGGCAGCTGATCCCACAGAAATTGTTCTTCCAGTACAATGGAAAGACTTTGAATGGAGCTTTGTTAACAGTGCTCCTTTGTAAAGTGCACTGCAAAACTTTTCAGGGCAGATTGCCTATCATATGCCCAGTCATAAGTTATTGCAGTTGGCAAAAACAACCAATCTCTCTTTGCAGCCAAAAAGTAGTCAGGTGCTGGTGTGAGGACCCACTGTCTTTACTGATGGTTCCGGAAAAATGGGGAAATCCATTGTTACTTAGAAGGATGAATCTGGGTGGCAAATGTTGGAGGGCTGTGAGTCAGCCTCGGCCCAACTATTTGAGTTCAAGGCCATTGCCATGGCATTCCAGAAATTTTCTCAGGTGCCTCTGAACTTAGTCACTGATTCTGCCTGTTCACTTCTGAAGGAAGTTAATAACGCAGTTTTGTTTCGGTTATTGAAAGCCTTGTGGTGTGCAATTCAGGCCCGAGTTCATTCGTATTACATCCTGCACATTCAAAGTCACACCAATTTACCAGGTTTCATAACAGAAGGTAATGCCAGGGCTGACAGGTTAGCTAACCCTGTGTGGGTAGCACCTCAGCCCGACAAGATTGCGCAAGCCAAAGTGTCGCATGATTTTTTCCATCAAAGTGCCCATACCCTGCAGAAACAATTTCACTTGACGTTAACTGAGGCTCGTGACATTGTCAGTACTTGCGCTGACTGTCATGGACTTGCTGCACCTTTACTAGGGGGGTGAACCCCAGAGGCTTAAGAGCCTTGCAGCTTTGGCAAACAGATGTTACTCACATTGCTGAATTTGGCTGCCTTAAGTATGTGCACGTGTCTATTGACACCTTCTCCTCTGCTATGTGGGCATCTGCTCACACTGGAGAAAAGGGTCACAACGTGATTGCCCATTGGAGAATGGCTTTTGCAATTTTAGGAATACCTTCTTGTGTGAAAACTGATAATAGCCCCACCTACATCTCGCAGAAGAGGCAGCAGTTTTTGTGCTTGTGGGGAGTCTCACACAAACTTGGTATCCCGCACTCTCCAATGGGCCAGGCCATTGTTGAATGCACTCATGGTACCTTAAAGCATGTTCTGGAAAAAACAAAAAAGGAGAATGCCTGGAGAAACCCCGTAACAGTCAATTGCAAAAAGCTCTATATACAATCAACCATCCTACAGTGCCACAAAATTCAGACAATCCTGTCATCCTAAATTGTTTTCTCTCATTGCGCTCTTCAGGTGAGACACACCTGCCTCGAGCAAAAGTCTGGATATGGGACCCAACCACCAGTAAGTGGGAGGGCCCGTGTGACCTCATCATTTGGAGCCGCGGGTATGCATGCGTTTCCACAGATACTGGGATATGGTGGGTACATACAAGGTGTGTTTGCCCTGACTTGTGACACCAAAAACAGAATGTGGGCAACAGGCAACCTAAGAACAATGATCAAGATGCCAACCATCAATTAGGTGGCCCCTTTATAAGTGGGAAATGAACATACTATCTTTTCTTTTTTTCTGGAAAAGGGTTGTTGACAAGTTAGACTGCCAGTTCTTTGAGCAGACTAATGATGTTTTGTTACTGTATTAGAATTAGCATTGATATTGTACTAGAATAGGTAACTGATTTTAGGATTAATAGTGTATTTCTTGTAAGAGGGAACCACAAGACTTGATGTTGGTAAATATGTTGGAAATCTCTCTGACCATTTTAAGTCAGTTGTCACAGACATTTTTTCAAAAAATCCTTTCTTTTAGGATTTGTCCTTTCTGGGAAGCTGAGGCCCCAGAAGAAAAATGTAAACAATTATTATCTGCTGTTGTGGAATGTAACAGGTGCATCTGTGATTGGTCTTCTGTGAGTGTTTGGATTTACTGACCATTCACAGGAGAGATTGTCCTGCTTTCTGCCTGGACACAGAACCTTGTTTTTAGATTCTATTCTATTCTTAGCTTAGCAACTTCTGAAACTTTTCTCTCTATTCCTTTTAGTATAGTTATAATGTATTATATATCATATATTAATAAATCCAGCCTTCTGATCATGAAGCAAAATTCTCGTCTATCTCTCTCACCCTGACGAACCCTCGCAAGTCACTGCAATAGTCAGTATCCAAATGAGGTTCTGATTGATAACTGGCAACTACTAGAGGAACCTCTGGAGCTGTGTTTGTTCTCCTTTCTGCAAGGGGCCCCGCAGAGGATTACAAACACCACCTCCTCCTTTAAACAAAAAGGGAGACCTGTGGATGTGACAGCCTGGTCAGAGAGAGAGAAAGCTAGATGAGTTTTCCAATGAATTGGCCTGGGAAGCTTTAGGAAGCTGGAGATAAACAATGATAGTCAAATATTAAAACCATCTTCAGGTGGTATGTTTTAACAATCTGTTTTGCTGTTTTTCTCATAAAATTGTTTACAAATGGGTGTCTTCTTAATTATCCAATCACATGAAATGTATTGATTAAATGACCAATCAGGTCCACCTGTAGGGAACTAAGGTATAAAAGAAGAGAGGATCAAATAAACTGAGCTTTTGCCATTTGCCTTCTGATATGACTCTGTGTCATCTCTGACTCAATGGTGACACTCCCCTGTTCCCCAACCCCACAGGCTGCATACAATTATTAATGAATTCCCAGAGGTAGCAGCCAAAGCCAGGGCAGGAGAGCAGCTATGAATACTCGTCCCAAATGACCCTCTTTCCCCTTGATGTTGCCATGACATAAACTGATATCACACAGTACAGGAACAAACCAACCCTGATCCCTCTCCCTGCTCTGAAAAAGAGCACCATGATCAGCACATAGCGCATATACGAGAACATATACAGGGTTAGTGCTACGAATGAGAGGGAATAGTTTGAAGAAGTACTGACTTTGACTCAGATTTCTGGCAATAGCTTTGTTTGGGGTGGCCTGCATCCCACATTGCTCTCATTTGAAAGTTCTTAATAATGGCCAATTAAGTCTATTATAAAGTGAATTATTTATTGAATAGACACAAAATTAACAGACATAAGACTTTAAACAGACTACTTACTACATAGGAATAAAACAAAAAGGACTACTCTCGGGACTTTTGCTGGTCAGAGTGACTTTGAGATGCATTAGAAAGTCTCTTTTCTTAGTTTGGCAGTTGAAGAAGAAGTCAGGACTTTTGTTTTCGTTCTTAAGGTTGTTTATTGTTTCTTATCTATAAAATTCTTTCTTTGGTTTGTCAAGGTCTGTTTAGCAGGTCAGACAGAGGCACACTGACTGCCCTCAGGGCGGTGTTATCTTTTTATACTAAAAACTACATTTACATTATGTACAATAACTTCTTAATACTTATCACTTATGTTAGACAGTGAGTTTCTACTTTAAACTAATCTAAAACTACTAGCATCACAGCAGAAGATGGAGGCTAAGAAGAAGAAGGAGAAAGGTTGGACATGCTCAGATTTCTCTATCTTGCTTCTTGAACTTCTATTCTAAAAACTCTAAAAATCTATTTTTCACTTTGTGACAAACTAACTATTATTTTACTTAGACTTTTGTGGCTTGCAGATCTTCATATAAGGTTGGTAATTGTTTTTATGGGTCATAATCAAAGTCACAGGTGTCTTGGGCTTTGTGCTAAGGTGTTTGAGCTTTTTAGCAGGGGTTCGAGCTATCTAGGACAGCTAGAGGGATGTCTGAATTCTGACAGACTACTAGTAGGTAAAATACAGTGCATGATAAAAGCACCTATGTTACAGCTAGTGAAGAAATAGTATAGATTAGGATTCAATGTAACCCACCACTGAACTGATGATGGAGTACACATAGAATTCTTTCACTCAGTTCCTGGGAAAGTATCTGTGGATTTTGCATCTAAACTCTGAGAGAAGTCCTACATTTTTCCAGGGTGTCTGTAGGAGTCTTCTGCCTCTGACAATGTTTGTGTAGTTTTTATAGTTTGTAAAGTAGTGTCTGTCAGTCAGGAATTCCAGCTTATCTCCCCACATCCTGTTCTCATGGCCAGTTGTTTATTGGGAGTTCTACCCCTGGCGCCAGAGAGAAAAATAACTCCCTAGTCAATGAGGACTTACTAGTCAGCCTGGGCTATCTCATCAGTTCATGTGAGGGGGAGAATGTCCTGATGGACAGAGCAGATAAGCTCTTCTGTGGTAGGAGAGAAGTCCTGCCACAGTTAGGTACCACACCCACAGGAACAGACCAAGCAACACTGTGACCAGTGCCTCTGTACCTATAACACAAATGCGCAGATCAATTCTGTTTCCAACCTGTTCTGGGCAGATCTGTTGTTACCTCAACCCTCATGCCCCACCTTGGGTGCCATTTAAAGCTGTCATGGTTTAGGAATAGTGTTCTCCCATTTAGTGGTCCCTCTAAAACCATGCCACTGCTTGCTCTCCTCTGATGGGAGGCACAAAAGGCAGAGATCAAAGGTTGAGATAAGAACAATTCACTGGAAACAGCAGTGGAGTAAGAAAATGAACAGTAACAGCAACAATATTAATAACAAAAGGTATAAGACAAAAAAACTATTTTCATGAAGAAAAACCCAACAGTAAACAAATACCAGACTACCCCCCACATTTTCTCCCACTGGAAGGAACACCCTTGGTCTCAGAAGCAAGAGAGTGTCTTTCCCCCACCCCTGGCAATGATGTGTGGTGGTATCAAGTAACACTGGGGTCTGGCCACACCTCCTCAGCCTTGCCTCCTCTTGGCTATTGCAAAAAATTAACCCTGTCCTTGACCAAAACCAGGACGCTCATCATCAACAATGTAATAGCAGAGATAGCTTGGTAAGACAACATCCCACCCCTCACCCCCAAGAACTTATTGGCTAGAATTATCCCAAAAGAAATATTGGTGCTCATAGAAAAGTAGAATCGTAGAATATGTTGAGCTGGAAGGGACCCATCAGGATCATCAAGTCCAACTCCTGGCCCTGTGCAGGACACCTCAAGAATCACACCATGTGCCTGAGAGCATTGTCCAAGCACTTCTTGAACTCAGGCTTGGTGCTGTGACCACTTCCCTGGGGAGCCCGTTCCAGTGCCCAACCACCCTCTGGGTGAAGAACCTTTTGCTGATATCCAGCCCACACCTCCCCTGACTCAGCTTCATGCCATTTCATCAAGCCCTGTCACTGGTTAGCAGAGTGAAGAAATCAGTCCCTGCTCCTCTGCTTCCCCTCATGAGGATGTTGAAGACCATAATGAGATCTCCCCTCAGTCTCCTCCAGGCTGAACAGACCAAGTGACTTCAGACACTCCTCATATGGCTTTCTCTCCAGACCCTTCACCATCCTTGTCGCTCTCCTTTGGACGCTCTCTAATAGCTTAAGGTCTTTTTTATACTGTGGTGCCCAAAACTTCACACAATATTCATGATGAGGCTGCACCAGCACAGAGTAGAGTAGGACAATCACCTTTGACTGGCTGATGATGCTGTGCCTGATGCACCCCAGGACACATTTGGCCCTCCTGGCTGCCAGGGCACTGCTGACTCCTATTCAATGTGCTGTCAACCAGGACCCCCAAGTTCCTTTCCACAGTGCTGCACTCCAGCCTCTCATTTTCCCCAGTCTCTACACAAAACCAGGGTTGCCCTGCCCCAAGTGCAGAATCTGGCACTTGCCTTGTTAAACTTCATTGCCCATCTCTCTAATTTGTTGAGGTCTCTCTGCAAGACCTCTCTGCTCCTCCCAATTTAGTGTTGTCGGCAAATTTAGTATTCCTTTGAGTCCTGTGTCCCAGTGGTCAATGAAGATGTTGAAAAGAACCTGGCTGAGAATGGAGCCCTGTGGAACCTTAGCTGCATTGTCCTCTGGATGTTTTTCAATACCTCCCAGAATAATCTTCATGATTTTACCAGGCACTGAAGTGAGACTGACAGGCCTGTAGCTTCTGAGGTCCTCCTTCTTGCCTGTCTTGAAAATCAGGACAATGTTCACCAGCTTCAAGTCAGCTGGGACCTCTGCAGATTCTCAAGACTACTCAAAAATCACTGAAAGAAGCCTTGTGATGACACCAACCAGCTCTTGGAGGATTCTCAGATGAATCCCATAAGGTCCCATAGATTTGTAGGGATCCAGATGGAGCAGCACTAGTTCAGGGTCATCTGGGAGTTGAACATTCTCTCAGACATGGTCTTCTAGCTCAGGGCACTGACACACCCTTGGTCCATCATCCATGTTGAAGACAGAGGCAAAGAATGCATTAAACACATCTGCCTTGTCCATTTCCCTGTTTGTGAGGTGACCATCCTCATCCTGTAACAAGCAGATGTTATTTCTACACTGCCTTTTGCCATTAACGTATTTGAAAAAACTCTTTGTTTGTCCCTCATGATTCTACCCAGCTTCAACTCCAATTGAGCCTTGGGTTCATTAATTTTCTCCCTATAGTGGTGAGCAGCATCAGTGTATTCCTCCCATGTTGCCTGACCTTGCTTCCACTTGGCATACACCTTCCTTTTTTGCCTTATTTGCAAGAGAAGATCCCTGTTCAGCCAAGCCAACCTTCTACCTCACCTGCTTGACTTCTGACATCTGGGAATTGCCTGCTCCTGTCCTCTTAGAAGGTGCTGCTTAAAAAGTGACCAGCACTGATGGACCCCAGCACCTTCAAAAGCATTTTCCCAGGAGACCTTACTCACTAGTTCCCTGAGCAGCCTGCAGTCTGCTCTCCTCATGTCCAGAGTTGAGGTTTTGCTGGCACTTTTCCTCCTGTCAACAGAGATTTTAGGCTTGATCACTTCTGGTCACTGTGGCCAAGACAGCCACCAATCACCACCTCACTCACAAGATGTGCTCTGTTGACAAGCAGCAGATCAAGGAGGGCATCTTTCTGAGTCAGGTCCCTTGGAATCTTTTCCATAAAGTTGCTATCCAGGGTTTTTTTTAGGAATCTTCTGGCCCAGGTTGTATCAACTGTTTGATGCTCCCAGTTGACTTCTGACAAGTTGAAGTCCCCCATAAGGACAAGGGCAGTTGATTTGCAAGTGTCCCTTAGTTCCTCAAAGGAAACAAATAAGTTGGTGTCAGTGTCCTGGCTAGGATGTCTATGGTAGACTCCCATGGTGACATCTGCATTATTTGTTTGCCCGTTGATTCTTACCCAGAGGTTCTCAACTGTGCCGTTGCCAGCTGCGAGCTCCATACATTCTAATCCTTCTATTACATACAATGCCACCCCCTGCCTTGCCTGCTCTGCCTATCTCTCCTAAAGAGCCTGTAGCCATCCTACATCGTACTCCAGTCACAGGACTCATCTGATTGCATATAGGGAAAACCTTATAAAATAAGGGCCTTGTTACCCTTGTAAAATCATGGCTCAGGCCTGATACTTCGGCTAAGTAGAAGTGGACTATGGGAAAGTGACTCAGATGAATCAGAGGTAGAAAAATAAGTTATATAACCATTACATGTTCACATCGTGGTGTATGGAGGTTGGTTGGATTATGGTTGTTATGTTTTAAAACTATGTAAATTATAAAGGTCTTACTGCTTTAAAAGGCCTGGTTTTTGCACTAAAGGGCTGTCTTTTGTACCTGCCTGGGGACTCTGTGTTGCTCTGCTTTAACATCATCCCACCAGGTTTCACTTATGACAGTGATGTCAAATCTCTGGGACTGGGCCAAAGCCTTGAGATCCTCTTGTTTGTTCCTCATGCTGCATGCATTAGTGTAGAAACATTTCAGGTGAGGTTCATTGTAGCCAATAGCCCATGGAGCAGATTGAGGGATGTCACTAGCACTCAGTTCCTCAAGTTCTGGCACATTGTGCTGTTGCTCATAACTGGCAAGCCTGATTTTGCTCCTTTCCCCCTTCCAAGCTAGTTTAAAGCTCTATCAATTAGCCCTGATAGCTTCTGAGTTGCAGAAAAAAACTCCACAACTAGTAAAAGTCCTGAAGTAGGTATGTATCTTTATTCAGTGACGGAGAACTGCAGGATAGCTCCTTAAAAAACATGAACACCCTCCCAAACTTCCCTTTGTCCCCCAACCTGTTGTATATGCATTAAGTTTTGAAATAGTTTTGCGAGCTACAGGCTTTTTTACAAGCACCACAAATTAACAGATTAAACAAGTTAATTCAAACCAGCACACTCCACCTAAATCGGAAATGGATTTCTAACACAAGTTCATTCCTAATCCCATGTCTTATTCCTCCCTTTTCTAAAGAAATGAGTAAATTCGTTTACTTAATGCAAATCTCTACGATAATATGTATCCCTCAATGCCTTACCATGTACAATTGACAGGGTGGTTAACACCACCACTTGCTGTAGTATTCTCCAATTCCAACTAAGTCTGGATAGAGGTACCCTCTAATGCTAGGATTTCAATTGCAATTACACACAAAACAATTCTCTTAATTAAACTCTTGCAAATAAAATTATAAACTATTCCTGGTCACAACATACTCATTCTGCTCAAGTAAGTTTTAGTTTCAGTTTGTTGACTCCCAGTGTCACTCTCTAAGGGACTTCTGTTTCTGGGGCTTTCTTCACTCAAGAGTGGTGGATCCAGGCGCTCTGCTCCTGGATTTTAATCATGGTGAAGTACTAAGAAGCACCTGGAATGACCCTTCCCACTGTGGTTCCAAAGTCTTTTCTGCAAGAGACTTAACATCTACATAATCTCCAGGCGCTATGTTATGTACTGATCCATATAGCCCTGTGCCCAAAGTTCCAGCCACATGTTTTCCCATTTCCCTGAGCTGTTTACTTAAAGCCACCATGTATGTGGCCAATAACACCTCCCTAATGTGGGTAGACACTGTTATTCCCTTTTGCAATCCATATGGTCTCCCAGAAAGCATTTCAAAGGGACTCAACCTCTCTTTGGCTCTAGGTTTAGTGCAGAACCTCAACAATGCCAGTGGAAGAGTTTGGGACCAGTGAAAATTTGCTTCCTGCCTGTCCAGGTTTAGGGCAAATTTGGGAGAGAATCTCCAAAGGGGGGCCCCTCCCCCCAATTGGTTCAGGAAGAATTCCTTGGAGAGAAGTGGAAAGAACCTGTTGATTTAACAGGCACAGCACCCCCCAGCACACAAAATGAACACTACCAGATGATAACACTCTTTCACTGCTCTGAAAAAAGATGACAAATTCAGAAAGACTCTCTTGGGGGTGGTCGCTCTGTTATCAATTAGTCTGCCACTGGGGCCGCTGCTGCAGGCCACAGGGTGCAAACTCTTGGTGTTCCCAGGTCCCAGTCCAGAGCAGGTTCGAGTAGGTCCAAAAAAAGGAAAGGAGAAACGGTCCAGGAAAAAATTTGGATAGTTCAGCTAAACTAGCTAATGAGGAGAAGCAAGAGCAAGCAGAAGGAAAGCAGAAGCAAGAGCGAGAGCAAAGCGAAAAGCAAAAGCAAAAAAGCAAAAGCATCACTATGTACTGCCCCGTCTCTGTGTCCCGCCAGCCATGGGGGAGTGGCAGATAAGAAACCAAAACAAAACTTTCACTCTTCAGAGCCAGTCTTGAAGGCACAGAATATAATATCCAGCATAAACAGAACACACAAATGGGGATACGAGCATGATAATGTCACCCTAGGACATTCCAACCCTTATCCGCATATCGTCAACATACTACCACACATCATGCATTTTATTCACATAAAACTTCCATCTGTTCCCCCAAAAATTACAAGCAATACCCATCATGCCCTCACCACATCCCCACACCGGACCACTGAATCCAGGCCCCATACTACAGAGCTGCAGGATTCCCCCTTTTCACTTTACTCATGCAAAGCTCCATCTTTCACTTGCTCAGACCTTCGACACTTACACATTTCCTTCTATCTCATGTCTGTATGGTTTAATGTACAGACAATGGCAGTAACATCCAATGAACAGTGATATTTGCATATCATTCTCACCCCACAATCAGATCTCCCAGAGGTACATATCATGTTGTTCCATCTCTTTGCATTATCCACCATGTGCAACCTGGTCCCTGAGCAAAGACAACCCCACGAATGAGTTTGTCTGTGCTCGAGGCAGAATTGATCCACACGGTCTTCCCTAACAAACCTCTAACATGTACCACTGGGACTTTGTCTCCATCTATTACATTCAGGGACTCAGACTGGGCAGGACCTGCTCGGTTGGTGGAATCTCGGGTGTTAAATAACCAGGAGGCCTTTGCTAAATGCTGCTCCTAATTTTTGAAAGATTCCCCACCCAAGGCTTTCAACTGGGTTTTTAGTAGTCCATTGTACCTCTCTACGTTTCCTGCAGCTGGTGCATGGTAGGGGATATGGTACACCCACTCAATGCCATGTTCCCTAGCCCAGGTGTTGATAAGACTGTTCTTGAAAGGAGTCCCACTGTCTGACTCAATCCTCTCAGGGGTGCCATGCCTCCAAATGACCTGCTTTTCCAGGCCCAGGATGGTGTTCCGGGCAGTAGCATGAGACACAGAGTAGGTTTCCAACAATCCAGTGGTGATTTCCTCCTTTGTGAGCATGTTGTGCTTGCCTTGGTGCGTCTGGCACAGCGTGATGCAGTCAATCTGCCAGGCCTCCCCGTACATGTACTTGGACCATCGCCCATCATTCCACAGGGGCTTCACTCGCTTGGCCTGCTTGATGGCAGCACACATCTCACAGTCATGGGTAACCTGTGAAATACTGTCCATGGTTAAATCCACCCCTCGGTCTCATGCCCTCTTATAGGTGTCATGTCTACCCTGATGGCCTGAGGCATCATGAGCCCATCGAGCTATGAATAACTCTCCCTTGTGTTTCCAGTCTAGGTCTACATTGGACACCCCTATCTTTGCCGCCTGGTCTATCTGCTCATTGTTTTGGTGGTCCTCATTAGCTCTACTCTTGGGGGCATGGGAATCTACATGGCGGACTTTAACAGGTAGCCTCCCTACCCTGGTAGCAATGTCTTTCCACTCTTCAGCAGCCCAAACTGGCTTTCCTCTATGCTGCCAGTTAGCCTCTTTCCACCTCTCCAGCCATCCCCACAGAGCATTGGCTACCATCCATGAATCAGTGTAGAGGGGGAGTATTACAGCAACCTGAGTGGGTCACTGGGGGTGAGAGATGGACGAGAATCTTGTTTCTTGATCAGAAGGCTGGATTTATTGATATATGATATATTATACATTATAACTATACTAAATAGAATAAAGAGAGAAGTTGCAGATGCTGCTAAGTTAAGAATAGAAAGAAAGAATCTATAACAAAGTTGTGTCCAGGGACTCTGTCCCCAGCTTGCTCCTGTGATTGGCCCTTAATTATAAACATGGGAACATGAGCCAATCACAGGTGCATCCTATTGCATTCCACAGCAGCTGATAATCATTGTTTACATTCTTCTTCTGGGGGCCCTTGCTTCCCAGAAGCTACAGAAATCTGAAAGAAAGGATTTCTGTGAAAAATGTCTGCGACAGGGGAGCGTTGGCCACTTCGCTCTTTCTGCAATGTCCAGGGCCAGCTGAACAGCTTTGAGTTCAGCAAGTTGGCTTGATCCCCTTTCTCCTTCAGTAGTTTGTGCAACTTGTCATGTGGGGCTCCATATGGCTGGTTTCCACTTTCGGTTCATCCCTACGATGCAACAGGAACCATCAGTGAAAAGAGCGTAGCGTGTTTCCTCTGGGGGCAGTTGGTTGTATGGTGGAGCTTCTACAGCCCGTGTCACTGGTTCTTGTTCTTCATCCGTGACACCAAAATTTTCACCTTCAGGCCAATTTTTAATTGCCTCCAAAATCCCAGAGCTATTCAGTTTACCTATACGGGTGCGCTGTGTGATAAGAGCAATCCACTTGCTCCATGTAGCACTGGTGGCATGGTGAGTGGAAGGAAGCTTGCCTTTGAACATCCATCCCAGAACCAGTAGTCAGGGTGCCAGGAGATGTTGCGCTTCTGTACCAATAACCTCTGAGGCAGCTTGGACTCCTTCATAGGCAGCCAAGATTTCTTTCTCTTTTGGAGTGTAGTTGGCTTCAGAGCCTCTGTAGCTTCGACTCCAAAATCCTAGTGGTCGACCCCGAGTCTCCCCAGGCACCTTCTGCCAAAGGCTCCAGGACAAACCATGGTTCCTGGCTGCAGAGTAGAGCATGTTTTTCACCTCTGGTCCCATCCTGACCGGGCCAAGGGCTACTGCATGAGTGATCTCCTGCTTAATCTGGGTAAAGGCTTGTTGCTGCTCAGGGCCCCACTGGAAGTTGTTCTTCTTGCGGGTGTCCAGGTAAAGAGGGCTCACAATCTGACTGTACTCAGGAATGTGCATTCTCCAAAAGCCTATGGCACCTAGGAAAGCTTGTGTTTCCTTCTTATTGGTTGGTGGAGACATTGCTGTGATCTTGTTGATGACATCTGTAGGAATCTGATGCTGTCCATCTTGCCTCTTTACTCCTAGGAACTGAATTTTACGAGCTGGTCCCTTAACTTTGCTTTTTGATGGCGAAACCAGCTCCCAGGAGGATTTGGATGATTTTCTTTCCTTTCTCAAACACTTCTGCAGCTGTGTTCCCCCACACAATGATGTCATCAATATATTGCAGATGTTCGGGAGCCTCACCCCTTTCTAGTGCAGTCCGGATCAGTCCATGGCAGATGGCAAGACTGTGCTTCCACGCCTGGGGCAGTCAGTTCCAGGTGTACTGCACTCCCCTCCATGTGAAAGCAAACTGAGGCCTGCATTCTGCTGCCAGAGGAATGGAGAAAAATGCATTGCCAATGTCTATGGTGGCATACCCCTTTGCTGCCTTGGATTCCAGCTCATACTGGAGCTCTAATATGTCTGGCACAGCAGCGCTCAGTGGTGGAGTCACTTCATTCAATGCACGGTAGTCCACAGTCAATCTCCATTCTTCTTCCGATAGACGCACAGGCCAAATGGGGCTGTTGAAGTGTGAGTGGGTCTTGCTGACCACCCCTTGGCTCTCCAGCTCTTGGATCATCTTATGGATGGGGATCACAGCTTCTCAAGTGGTTCTATACTGTCGACGATGCACTGTGGAAGTGGCAATTGGCACCTGTTGCTCTTCTTCTGTCAGGCATCCTACTGCAGATGGATTCTCAGACAGTCCAGGAAATGTGTTCCACTCCTGGATGCCCTCTGTCTCTACAGCTGCTATCCCAAATGCGCATCTGAGTCTCTTTGGGTCTTTGAAATACCCACTTCGAAGGTAGTCTATGCCCAAAATACATGGGGCCTCTGGGCCAGTTACGATAGGATGTTTCTTCCACTCATTTCCAGTCAGGCTCACATCAGCTTCCACCAAAGTGAAATCCTGGGATCCCCCTGTCACACCAGCAATAGAAATAGACTCTGTCCCCACGTCTCGATGGAATTAATGTACATTGAGCAACAGTATCAACCAAAGCTTTATACTCTTGTGGTTCTGATGTGCCAGGCCAATGAATCCACACAGACCAGAAAACACGGTTTTCCCTAGCCTCTACCTGGCTAGAGGCAGAGCCCCTCTAAGCCTGGTTATCCTTCTTTCCCTGGGCATATGTCTTGGATGTTCCTTCAAGGGGATCAGACATGTCATCATCATCATACCTGGCAGTTCGGCTACAGGCAACTAGAGTGGCTTTCCTTTTGGTGGAACTTCCTCTCTGAGCCCTGTCTTCCTTCAATTCATGCACCTGTCGTGCCAGAGCAGCAGTAGGTTTTCCATCCCATCTCCTCATGTTTTCTCCACAATCACGCAGGAAGAACCACAGCTCAGCTCGTGGGGTGTACCTTCTTTCTCCATCTGGGGAACATCTGAGTTGGGCCCCAGAACCTCTGATCTGTACTGCTGAGATTTGGAGGAGGTCTTCTTTAATCTCTTCTCTGAGCTTCATATGATTCTCCTCTATCTTATCCCCTAATTTCTGCAGACATGTTTCCACCACTGATATTCTGGGATGTGTTGGGCCATGCTCAGCGTCTGCATATGCTCGGAGCTTCCTTGCCTGTGGCGAGTTTAGTTCAAGCATGGCTTAAAGAAAAAGGCCATGAAGCCATGCAATTGAGAGAAAAGTAAAAGGTAGTTGCGAAGCAGTTCCAAAAGCAGTTCCCAGCCTGATTACTATAAACAATTAGACTCTCTCAGGCATCACTCTATAAACAATAAGTTTCTCAGACAGTCTTCCCATAACAAGTGTAACACCCTCTCTGGGAAAAGATGGCACCCTGGGAACAGATGTGGAAGTTTTGGGAACCTTTCATATCACAGTGGGAACACTGGTTTTGTTTTGTGTAAAAAATTGTCGGTATTGTAAAACAAAAGGAGTGGTTAGAGTTTTCTCTGTTAGCCTATCATAAACCTGGATTTTGGAATATGCATGAAGTTAATTAACACTGTTATTTAAAGTGACTGATCGATCAATAAATCGGAGTTTGATGCAACAAAGGATGGTCGTTCTCCCATCACTTCAACACTTGCCATATCCAGCACAGTCTCATCCCTCTCATCCCTCTTCATTATGGCTAAGGCAGAAGCATATTCATGTGGCCCAAGTCGTAAAAGTTTCCGCCACATCACAGATGTGCATGGTACCAAGTCTGGATTCCTAGTTGTTACGTCATCTGGGAAGATAATCTCTGCCACTGCCATTTCTCTCAGGCATTGGATCCCTTGTTCTATGGTCTTCCACTGTGTTTGCTGCATATAAAGATCATCTGCACACAGGTATCTTTGTGCAACACTTTCCAAGACCCGTGCCCAGAGGCTGTGTGGATTAGCCCTCCTCATCATTCCTTGGTCGATGACAGGATGATGTGACAGGGATCCCAAATGCCTCGCTGTTGAAGTGAGGGGGAGAACGACCATCCTATAATGCATCGAACTCCAACTTTATTGATCGATCCGTCACCTTAAATAATAGTGTTAACGAACTTCATGCATATTCCAAAATACAGCTTTATGATAGGCTAACAGAGAAAACTCTAACCACTCCTTTTGTTTTACAATACCGTTGATTGTTTACATCAAACAAAATCAGTGTTCTCACTGTGATACGAACGGTTCTCAAAACTTCCATAACTGTTCCCAGGGTGCCATCTTTTCCCAGAGAGGATGTTACCTTTGTTATGGGAAGACTGCCTGAGAACTTTACTGTTTATGCAAGGATGCCTGAGAGAGACTAATTGTTTATAGAAGTCAGGCTGGGAACTGCTTTGAAGCTGCTTCACAGCTACCTGTTACTTTTCTCTCAGTTGCATGGCTTCGTGGCCTTTTTCCTCAAGCCATGCCTGAACTAAACTCTCCACACCTCGCTTCAGTGCCATCCAGAATTGTAGCCTTGCCTGCAGCATCCCAAAGACAGACTAACCAACTAATTATGGATTCATCAGGTCTTCGAGTGTAATCCTTCCTTAGGCCACGAAGGTCCTTCAGGGAAAAGGACTCAATATTCGCTTCTGATCTTGCACCTGCTGTTTTGACTCCTGATTTTATGTCAGGAGGCATTGAGGGTCCTTCTCCTGCATCATCATCATCATCATCATCATCATCATCATCATCATCATCATCCACTGGTTGATTAGTCTTGTCCGTGCATTTCCCACTTCTAGTGCTGGTAGCAACAGCCATGGGTTTAGCTGCTGGCTTAGGCTCACTATCTGGTTTGGCTGCTGGCTTCGAGCCTGGGCTGTTGGCTACAGCCTGAGTCACTGGGATAGCTGCTGCTTTATCTTCCTGCCCCCCTGCCTCTGTCTGCTGCCCTACAGTATCTAGCAGTGTGCGATAAGCATATGCCAGGGCCCAGCTAACTGCAATGATCTTTTTCTCCTTAGGGTCATCATGGTACTTCTCTTTCAGCTATTTCCCCATCTCAGCTGGCTTCTGAATTTGTTTATGGGGAAACTCCCAGACTATAGGATCAGAGAATTCCTTCAGGATTTGTCCCATAACCTCCCATTTCCCACACCACTCAGGATTTTCCATGCCTGGGTCTACTTCTGGGTCAGGGGTCTCATCAGCTTCTCTGGACATCTCAGCCCTCATTCTAGAGAAGCTGCAGACTGTATAGAGGAAGCTTACCAGATTAAATACCAGAACGATGGCCTCTTTAACACTGAGGGGAAACTGAACATTCTTCAATAATGATGTAACAGATTCAGAGGAGAAGAAGGAAAGCAAAGGCTGAAAAGCCTCATCCCCTGCTCCTCCTCTCACAAACTGGGTGCATAACCATGGCCATGAACCATTCACACCTGGAGCAGACCCCAGCATGTTTATAAACTTCTTAAAAGTCATTACCACCAAGCCCAGCAGGATTGCTATTCTGGTCACTGCCCCTCTGCTGTAAAAACTACGTATTAGGGACAATACTAGAGCTATTTCTGGATAAGAAAATAAATGTAGGGACCAGAGAGGTATTAAGATCTCAAAAAACCCTAGGGACCAGAAATGCATGCAAGCCGTCACCCCAAGAGACATTATGAATTCAAAAAGCATGGCTATTAACTGCTTTATATGAACACAGAGTAATGGAAAACAAAATGCAATCAAAACAGGGTTTTTCCACTCTCTCTAGAGCCCCACGCATTGGGCACCAAATTTTGTCCAGGTTTAGGGCAAATTTGGGAGAGAATCTCCAAAGGGGGCCGTTTCCACCAACCGGTTCGGGAAGAATTCCTCGGAGAGAAGTGGAAAGAACCTGTTGATTTAACAGGCACAGCACCCCCCAGCACACAAAATGAACACTACCAGATGATAACACTCTTTCACTGCTCTGAAAAAAGATGACAAATTCAGAAAGACTCTCTTGGGGGTGGTCGCTCTGTTATCAATTAGTCTGCCACTGGGGCCGCTGCTGCAGGCCACAGGGTGCAAACTCTTGGTGTTCCCAGGTCCCAGTCCAGAGCAGGTTCGAGTAGGTCCAAAAAAAGGAAAGGAGAAACGGTCCAGGAAAAAATTTGGATAGTTCAGCTAAACTAGCTAATGAGGAGAAGCAAGAGCAAGCAGAAGGAAAGCAGAAGCAAGAGCAAAGGGAAAAGCAAAAGCAAAAAAGCAAAAGCAGCACTATTGTCCTGGTTTAGGACAAAATTAGGGGAAATCTCCAAAAGGGAGCCCCCCAAAACAAAACAAACCTCCAACCACCCCTCCCCCAACACCGGGTTCGGGAAGGAATTTCTCGGAGGAGCAAAGTGGAAAACAAAACCTATTTATTTACAAGTAACAAAAGAACACTCCCCAACACAAGAAAAGAAAAGAAAAGAAAACAGACTGTGTTCTGAAGGGCGCTGAGCTTCTCTCGCAAGCTCCGGGTGTCCTGGACGTCTCAGGTCAGGTCCGGAGCCGGTCCAGTATCTTCAGGGGAGGGTAAGAAAGAGGGAACAAAAGAAAAGAAAAAAAACAGCGCAAAAAGTAGAAAGCAAGCAAGCAAGCGGCTAGCCAAGCCAAGCAGCCAAAAGCCAAAAGCCAAAGTGCCTGGTCACACACTCCCTCCTCTCTTCCCCGCCCCGCCGCAGCAAGACGGCCGGGGGGGGAGAGAGAAAAGGCACAGCTGCCAGACACAACACACGATATTGGGATAAAGGCTGTCAACCCACGACACTCCACCCCTTATCCCATATCGTGGACATACAATAAAAAACTTTCATTTCACTTACTCACACCTTTGACACTTACGCATTCCTCTCATCTTACTTGCTCAGATCTTTGACACTTACAGTTTCCTTCTGTCTCACATTCAACAAACAATGACATTCATATATGAGTCTCATCCCACAATCAGGTCTCCCTGAGGCACACACCGTGTTGTTCCATCTTTCTGCATTATCCACCATGTATAACCTGGTCCTTGAGCAAAGACAATCCCACAGATGGGTTTGTCTGTACTCGAGGCAGGGTTGATCCATACTGTCTTTCCCAACAAACCTCTGACATGGGCCACTGGGGCTTTATCCCCATCTACTATATTAAGGAGCTCACACTGAGCAGGACCCGCTCGGTTGGTGGAACCTCGTGTGTTAACTAACCAGGTAGCCTTTGCCAAATGCTGCTCCCAGTTTTTTAAAGACCCCCCACCCAATGCTTTTAAGGTGGTTTTTAACAATCCATTGTACCTTTCCACTTTCCCTGCAGCTGGTGCATGATAGGGGATATGGTATACCCACTCCATGCCATGTTCCCTAGCCCAAGTATTAATAAGATTGTTTTTAAAATGAGTTCCATTATCCAACTCAATTCTCTCAGGAGTACCGTGCCTCCAAAGGACCTGCTTTTCAGGGCCCAAGATAGTGTTACGGGCTGTGGCATGAGACACAGGGTAGGTTTCCAACCATCCTGTGGTGGCTTCTACCATGGTTAGTACATAGCGCTTGCCCTGGCGGGTTTGAGGCAGTGTGATGTAATCAATCTGCCAGGCCTCCCCGTATTTGTACTTAGACCACCGCCCCCCATACCAGAGGGGCTTCACTCGCTTGGCCTGCTTAATGGCAGCGCACGTCTCACAGTCACGAATAACCTGAGAGATACTGTCCATGGTTAGATCCACCCCTCGGTCTCGTGCCCACTTATAGGTGGCATCTCTACCCTGGTGGCCTGAGGCATCATGGGCCCATCGTGCTAAGAATAACTCTCCCTTATGCTCCCAGTCGAGATCTATCTTCAACTCCCCTATCTTTGCAGCCTGATGTACTTGCTGGTTGTTTTGTTGCTCTTCATTAGCTCTACTTCTGGGGACATGGGCATCTACATGGCGAACCTTCACAGGTAACTTCTCTAACCGAGTAGCGATATCTTTCCACTCTTCCGCAGCCCAAATCTCCTGCTTGATCTGGACGAAAGCTTGCTGCTGCTCAGGGCCCCAATGGAAGTCGTTCTTCTTGTGGGTAACCAGATAAAGGGGTCTCACAATCTGACTATACTCAGGGATGTGCATCCTCCAGAAACCTATAGCACCTAAGAAAGCTTGTGTTTCCTTCTTATCAGTTGGTGGGGACATAGCAGTGATTTTGTTAATAACATCCGCAGGAATCTGACGCCGTCCATCTTGCCACTTCACCTCCTAGGAACTGAATTTCTCGGGCAGGTCCCTTGACTTTGCTCTTCTTAATGGCAAATCCGGCTTCCAGGAGAATATGAATTATCTTCTCTCCTTTCTCGAACACTTCTATTGCCGTGTTCCCCCAAACAATGATATCATCAATATATTGTAAATGTTCTGGAGCCTCACCCTCCTCTAGTGCAGCCTGGATCAGTCCATGACAGATGGTAGGACTGTGTTTCCACCCCTGGGGCAGTCGGTTCCAGGTATACTGCACTCCCCTCCATGTAAAAGCAAACTGAGGCCTGCATTCTGCTGCCAGAGGGATGGAGAAAAACGCGTTAGCTATATCAATGGTCGCGTACCACTTTGCTGCCTTGGACTCCAGCTCGTACTGCAGTTCCAGTATGTCCGGTACAGCCGCACTCAGTGGTGGAGTCACTTCATTCAAGGCACGATAGTCCACAGTCAATCTCCATTCTCCGTCAGATTTTCGCACGGGCCAGATAGGGCTGTTAAAGGGTGAGTGGGTTTTACTGACCACCCCTTGGCTCTCCAGCTCTCGGATCATCTTGTGGATGGGGATCACGGCATCTCGATTCGTCCGGTACTGCCTGCGGTGCACTGTTGAGGTGGCAATTGGCACTCGTTGCTCCTCTACCTTCAAAAGTCCTACTGCAGATGGGTTCTCTGATAGTCCAGACAACGTATTCAATTGTTTAATACCCTCTATCTCCACTGCAGCTATTCCAAAAGCCCACCTGAATCCCTTAGGATCTTTGTAATAGCCATTCCGGAGGAAGTCTATGCCCAAAATACACGGAGCCTCTGGACCAGTCACAATCGGATGTTCCTGCCACTCCTTCCCAGTCAAGCTCACCTCAGCTTCCAACAAAGTCAACTGTTGTGATCCCCCCGTCACTCCAGCAATGGAAACAGGTTCTGTCCCCACGTGTTCCGTGGCATTAAGGTACACTGTGATCCAGTGTCAACCAATGCTTCATAGTCTTGTGGCTCTGATGTGCCAGGCCATCTGATCCACACCTTCCAAAAAACCCGGTTCTCCCGTGCCTCTTCCTGGCTGGAGGCAGGGCCCCTTTAAGCCAGATTGTCCTTCTTTCCTTGGGCATATGCCTTAGAAGTCCCTTCAAGGGGATCGGACATGTCATCGTCATCATCATACTTAACATCTCGGCTACGAGCGACCGGAGCTGCTATCTTTTTGGTGATACTTCCTCTTTTCTTCAAATCACGCACCCGTTGTGCCAAAGCAGCGTTGGGTTTTCCATCCCATCTCCTCATGTCTTCTCCAGACTCACGCAGAAAAACCCATAACTCAGCCCATGGGATGTACCTTCTCTCCCCATCAAAGGAGCGCCAGCGTTGGACACCAGGGCCTCTAATTTGTACAGCTGAGATTTGAATAAGGTCCTCCTTAATCTCTTCCCAGAGTTTCTTATGATTCTCCTCTATTTTGTCCTCTAATTTCTGCAGTCGGGTTTCCACTGCTGCAATTCTGGCATGAGTTGGGCCATGCACAGCATCTGCATACGCTCGAAGCTTCTTTGCCATATCGAGCACAGTCTCATATGTATCATCCCGCTTCATTATTGCTAGGGCAGAAGCGTATTCAGGTGGCCCAAGTCGCACAAGTTTCCTCCACATTACAGGTGTGCATGGTACCAGGTCCGGATTCCTAGTTGTTGTGTCATCTGAGAAAATGAGCTCTGCCACTGCCATCTCTCTCAGGCGTTGGATCCCCTGTTCTATGGTCTTCCACTGTGTCTGCTGCATATAGAGATCATCCGTACACAGGTATCGTTCTGCTACGCTTCTTAGGATCCGTTCCCAGAGGCTGTGAGGGTTAGCCCCCCTCATCATACCTTGATCGATGACAGGATCATGTGACAGGGATCCCAAATGCCTCGCTTCAGTACCATCCAAAATCGTAACCTCCCCTGCAGCATCCCAAAGGCGGACTAACCAACTAATTATAGATTCGTCAGGTTGTCGTCTGTAGTCCTTTCTTAGGCCTCTGAGGTCCTTCAGAGAAAAGGAGTCAATATTAGCTCCAGATTCTGTGCCCTTTGATGTGGCCTCTGATTTTGGTGAGGGTCCTTCTCCTGCATCATCATCATCATCCTCCACCTTTCGATCGGTCGCATCATCCTCATCATCCTCCACCTTTCGATCGGTCTTGCCTTTACACTTTCCACCTCTTGTATTAGCTGCAACAGCCATGGTTTGGGGCCTATTGTCTGATTCAGCTGCTAGCCTGGAGCCTGGGATGTTAGCTGCAGCCTGGGTCACTGGGATAGTAACTAACTTACCTCCCTGTTCCCTTTCTGCTATCTGCTGCTCCACAGTGTCTAGCAGAATACGGTAAACAAACGCCAAGGCCCAGCTCACTGCAGTAATCCTTTCTTCCTTAGTATTACCATGGCACTTCTCCCTCAAATACTTTGCCACCTCGACTGGATTCTGAATTTGATCAGATGGAAAGTCCCAGTCTATAGGATCAGAAAATTCCTTTAAAGTCTGGCCCATATCCTCCCATTTCCCACTCCAGTCAAGATTTTTCCTGCTTTGTTTTACTCCTGAATCAGGAGTCTCTCTAACCCCTCTAGAAATCTCAGCTTTCATTTTATATACACTCCAGACAGTATAGAAAAGGCTTAATAAATTAAATGCCAGAAAGATGGTTTCTTTCAAACTCAGGGGAAATTCAGTATTTTCTAATAGAGATGTCAACAATTTGGAGGAGAAGAAGGAGGACAAAGGCTGAAAAGCCCCTTCCCCTTCTTCTCCCCAAACAAACTGAGGACACAGACATAACAACAATCCATACATTCCTGAAATAAAGTCCAGCATTTTTATCTGACACATCATCACACATAAGACCAGCACAATGACTATTCTGGTTAGTGCCCCCCGCTTACAAAAGCTACTTATTAGGGACAACATCAGAGCTATTTTTGGGTAAGGAAATAACCCTAGGGACCACAAAAGTATTAAAACTTCAAAAACCCCTAGGGACCAGAAATACCAGCAAGCTTCCACTCCAAATGACATTATGAATCACCAATATGCCCACAAAACAACCAAAACCAAAATATTATTGTTATAGGGTTTTTTTCCACTGTTTTTGGCCTCCGTTTCCCGGCCAACGCACCAAAAAATATACTGTCCTGGTTTAGGACAAAATTAGGGGAAATCTCCAAAAGGGAGCCCCCCAAAACAAAACAAACCTCCAACCACCCCTCCCCCAACACCGGGTTCGGGAAGGAATTTCTCGGAGGAGCAAAGTGGAAAACAAAACCTATTTATTTACAAGTAACAAAAGAACACTCCCCAACACAAGAAAAGAAAAGAAAAGAAAAGAAAAGAAAAGAAAAGAAAAGAAAAGAAAAGAAAAGAAAAGAAAAGAAAAGAAAAGAAAACAGACTGTGTTGTGAAGGGCACTGAGCTTCTCTCGCAAGCTCCGGGTGTCCTGGACGTCTCAGGTCAGGTCCGGAGCCGGTCCAGTATCTTCAGGGGAGGGTAAGAAAGAGGGAACAAAAGAAAAGAAAAAAAACAGCGCAAAAAGTAGAAAGCAAGCAAGCAAGCGGCTAGCCAAGCCAAGCAGCCAAAAGCCAAAAGCCAAAGTGTCTGGTCACACACTCCCTCCTCTCTTCCCCGCCCCGCCACAGCAAGACGGCCAGGGGGGGGGGGGGAGAGAAAAGGCACAGCTGCCAGACACAACACACGATATTGGGATAAAGGCTGTCAACCCACGACAACTATGTATTGCCCCGTCTCTGTTTCCCGCCAGCCATGGCCGATAAGAAACCAAAACAAAACTTTCACTCTTCAGAGCCAGTCTTAAAGGCACAGAACATAATATCCAGCATAAACAGCACACACGAATGGGGATACAAGCATGATAACGTCACCCTAGGACACTGCCCCAGCATTACAATTTGCTGCTAAATCAAATAATTCATTTGCTCCACCTGGCCACTCGATTAGGGTGGTATTGATGCAGGGCGACCCCAAAGTAGGGAATAATGTGCTCTGACTCCATGATTTCAGAAGGCTGCAAAAAGTGCTTTATTAAGCTAGGTTATATTACACTAATACTATATTAAAACTATACTAAAGAGATACAATACAAAAGAGTTACTATATTAAAGAGATACTAAAGAAAAACCCGTGGGTGTCTCCAGACAGTCACGACACAGCTTTCATCCAATTGGCCAATCAATTCAAACAATCATCAACAAAGTCCAATTAATAAATCATTCTCAGTAAACAATCTCCTTAACACATTCCACATTTGCCAAACAACAGGATCAGCAGGTAGAGATAAGAATTGTTTCCCAGGAAAAATCCTGGGAGAGAGAATTATGTCTCTCTCTGTTCAGAGAATGCGAATACCACAGGGTGGTATGGGGTATGAAGTTCCCAATCTATGCCCAGGTGGCTGATAATCTGCTGTACTATTTTAGAAATAAAATGTGATCCTCTGTCTGAAGATACTGTGGTTGGAACTCCGAAGCATGGTATTATTTCTTGTAATAGCACCTAGGTGACCTCCCGAGATTCGGCAGTCCTGGGGGGAAAGGCTTCTGGCCATCCTGAAAATGAATCTGTCAATACCAAAAAATACCAATAGTCCCCTTTTCTTGGGAGTTCTGTAAATTCGATTTGCCACTGCTACCCAGGTCCATGCTCCCTCCCAATTTTGCCAAGTTATGGTTTGGGGATATTCTTAGGGCATCAATTCCCCAGTGGGTTTTCTGGTGTTCCTCCCTCACCAATGACCACAACAAATGAGAAGGAATAACTAGCTTCTTGTTAATAGTAGCCCACCCCTCATTGTCATATATAACTTCCTGATCTTGGATTAACTTTCTGTCTTTCTTATTATAGTCTGGCTTACCTTGAAGAGCCATCTGGAATTAGGGCTCCCTCAGTGGCAATCTCACCTTTTGTTGATTCTTTTGCCTCTCTGCTAGATCATTTCCTTCCTCCAATCCTGAGCTCACTTTCTGGTATGCCTTGATATGCATTCTCAGGTAGCTGGAAGGCTTCTAACAGTTTAATTCTTTCTTGTGCATCCAAATCGCTGTGTGCATGCACAACCTCAAATGCATACCCTGAGTTTGCCAGTTCTCAGTCTTTTGTGCAGAGGTGTTTGTTGGTAGCGTTCCAGACACTATTACCTCTCTGCAATTGATGACAGCATACTCAGCATGTCTCCTTTCACTGATGACATAACTGCTTCCATTGGTGAACCAGGTCTCTGCATTATTGAGGAGGTACCCTTCAAAACTGGACGACTGGAGTAGGTGGCCTCAACAGCTTCCAGGCAATCATGAATCACTGGTTGTCCTGTATCCCACTGAGAAAAGTGGCTGGGTCCACAAGGTTAGTGACTACAATCTCTACATCATCTTGTTTTACTATTATGGCTTGGTACTTCAGGAACTTTTGTGGGAAAAGTCAGTGTCCACCTTTTACTTCCAGCACTGCAGACACTGTATGGGACACTAGAAGAGTCATCTTCTGGCCCAGGGTGAACTTGCATGTTTCTTTTCGGTCTTGCCTTAGAGTCCTTTGCCTAGCATGGACCTCGTAACACAGGTAGATAGATGAATGTTTGCTTCACTATCTGAGCCTTTTTCTGAGGTACTCTATGCCCTTGTAAAACCAAGAAGTTCAGGAGGCTAACCGTCTAATCCACACATGCCTCTTGGGTTTGAGTAGCTATCAGGAGGTTGTCTACATACTGCAGCAGCTGTCCTTCCTCTGATGGGGCTTCCCAGACCTCTTGCAGGTTGTTGTTCTCCGAATATCGTGGGGCTGTTTTTAAACTTTGGGGCAATACCGTCCATGCGAGCTGAGTCTTACAGCCACTCTTTGGATTCTCCCATTCGAAGGCAAAAATTTTCTGTCTGGCTTCATGGAGAGGGAGGCAAAAAAAGGCATCCTTCAAATCTAAAACAGTAAACCAGGTTAGTTCCGGTGTCAAACACGTTAGCAAGGTGTATGGGTTTGCAGCCACTGGGTGCAGGTCAGGCTTTTTAACAGGTAAAATGGGAGTATAAAAATTAGATTGACACTCTCTTAATAGTCCAAAAAGCAAAAAGTTCTCAATTACTGGCCTAATCCCTTTTCTATCTTCCTTTCTCAAAGGGCACTGTCTGACCCTAAATGGTTGTTTTCCTTCCTTAAGCTTAACTTGCACAGGAGGTGCATTCTTTGCCCACCCTGGTATGTTAGAGGCCCATACCCCAGGAAATCCCGGATCCTTTATTTTCTTGTTAATTTCATTCTCATTTTCAATTTTGATCTCGCTAATTGTTAACATTAAGCTTAGTATGTCTACATATTGTTGATTCTTTACCTCTAAATAATCTCCCTGTCTTTAAATGTGATCTTTGCTTCTAGCTGCTCTAACAAATTCTTACTTAACAGTGCCTTTGGAGAATTGGGCATATACAAAAACCTATGAATCCTCACTTGTTTTTAAAGTTTATATTTTGATGGTTTGCAAAAATATGCTTTTTCAGCTTGGCCAGTTGCCCCCTTATTATAACATAATAATCTGTTATAGGCATCAAGGCTTTATTTAACACTGAGTATGTTGCCCCTGTGTCTACTAAAATCCTATTTTCTTAGTCCCCATTTTTCTACTTCATCCCAACTCTTTGCCTTAGTTTAAAAGTCATGTGATATAAAAATAGTCTGAGCACACTCAGCTTTAATTATTTCTGTTCAGTATCTTAAATTACTTGAAACTTTCTTTTTTAATAATTCAAACACCCTATTACTCCTTTGCTTCTCGTGACCAGTTGCTACTAAAATCCTTATAGCTCTCTGAGTAGCCTTTGTTTCCTGAGAATAACACAAATGACAAAGTGTCTGTCTTGGTCTCTTTCACCTAAATGTCTGTCTGTACCACAGCTCTTCACACTGAAGACTGTGAAAACAAACTTGGGGTTCAGAATGTTATAAACAAAAATTCAGTTGATTTTTTTCTGTGAGAAAAAAAGTTACCACTACTGCTGGGCTGCTGGCTGTATTATTGTAATTACGGGTCGTTGTCGTTAATGGTTGTTTTTGTATTAGTAAAAGCCCTGGCTGGGGCGAGTTAATGGCCCTTCTCCTGAGACAGTAACGGGTGGGGACCTTCCCGAACAGTGAGGAGAAGAGACCTGGAGGGGGGGTTATGCAAAGTGACTCCAGGACCAGAATGCTTTGTGGGACCCCCAACTCCAAACTCACGGAGAAAACCCCCAAAACAACAAGCCAAATAAGACTTGAGAGACTGGAGTGATGTCTGGACGTGAGGAGCTGAGCCTGCAGAGATGCGGAACACCTTCGGAGCCTCTCGCCCTGACCATGGGAGTCGTCCCCGGAGATGAGGGCCTGCTAAGACAGCCAGCAAAATCAACAACTGGAAGGGATCACCACGCCCTAAAGGCTCCCACGAGGACCTGATCCCCAGCTCTGCCCCTAGTGGACAAAGCTGCGAATATCCTCCTCCTCTGAGTCGCACCTGGGAGACAGGACGGGGACTGCAGCCCTGCCAAGCTGCCCAATCCTGAGCTGATCACTTTTAATAAAGGCATTAAAAAGGAGAAGAAGTCTCCTGGCCCTGTTTATTTCACAGAAGGGCAGCCCTTCGGACAAGTAACTTCTACCAAACTCGGTCTCTTCTGATTTCTATTTCTATTCATAGGACACCTCAGCTACCTATTTCTCACTCACTCCACCGAAACTTTGCTTTACAAAATCTCACAGTCTTTTTTCTAGTTTTCTTCTCACACAATCTAATCTTCAGGTACTAAGTGTGACTTCGGACACACCAACTTTAAAATCTCTAGTTCAAAAGCAGCTCAATTAAAGCATAATTTCCACTGACACAGGGCACATTCACTTTGCTGCCTTGCAAAAGGCTGTCCCTGTTACAGCAAAACCTCTGATATGCCCACAAACACAAACACCCCAATATTTCAAATTCAGGAGAGTTAAGGCTAAGTTGCTGTGGGAGGACAATTCTTGGAATTCTTTTAATTTATTTCACTATATTGTAGTTTTTCTGCATAAAATGCTACACTTGTTGCAAACAAAATCCTAAAATCTCTACAAACAACCATACAGTCTCGAGAATCAAATTACCACAATGTGGGGGAAGAACCACACAACCTCCTTGTATCCCAAATCTCAGCAATCAACTGTAACAAGCCATCTCTATTACAGCTCTAACAGACCAAATTTGCAGCTTTGCAAACTCCACAAGGAGAAGGATCACAAAGGGACCGTGTTACAGCGTCCGATCCTTGCCTCCCAAGTTCCGCAGGCATCCGACCCTCGCCTCCCAGGTCCCCCAGGCAAAGGATGGCTTAATACCCAAACACAAAGCATTGACAAGAGACCAGTTATACTCAAACACCCGGTGTCAAAGGGAATACCATTCCCTGCGACTAGAACGCTCACACACACAAACTCACTGGGAAAGGAGGTATCTCCTTAAGTGCTCACTTTTCTCAACACAACACACAGCATACAACACTTCAGCATCCACTCACATCAGCATCCTCTGGCATTCACACACTCCGGACACAATCAAAATAACAGCGTGCTGTCAAATAGCCGCAAAAAATTAAAATTATTAACTGCATCCAGTGATTAACTGAATTCACAAACTCCCAGGGGTCAAGCCCAAAAGACTGAGGTAGTCAAATCTCCTCAGTTCATCTAGTTACAGTCAAAACATACATACATGATCGACACAAACACATTAAAACACGCTACGTGTCCTCACTCACACTTCTCTGCTTGCTCTGCTTCTTCCCAGCTGCCTCCCCGCAGGACGCTATCTGACCCCACAGCCTCCCAAATGGTACTCTGGGCCTCACTCGTCCACCTCTGTTGTGGGTAGAACCTCCCCTTGGCACTGTGGATGCACTCGCTCACTTGCCCCCTCTTTCATATAACTGAACCCATAAAGCCACTCATTCACACCACCACAAAAACCCACTAACATTAACTGCAATGTCCGGACATCACAAGCACACAGTAGCAGTAAGTATAATAGAAGCACTAAGGTCGCTAGTGGCCGTGCAATCAAACAGTGAACCCCATCACCAGCTGCTCTATCAGCCAGCAGACCCTTCCCCCAGCTGCTCTTGGCCACACTTGTCTGGCGGCTGCTTGCAAGCCTCAAACCTTTACTCACACAGGAACTGAGCTGTTCACCAGATGTCTCTGAGCAGCTTACCAGCAACCTTTTTGGCCAAGGTCTCTTTTAAGCTTGATACATACCGTTTATCTCTGCACACCAGCAGGCCATTGTCTGTCTCCACAGGGGGCAAGCCAGGCCCTGGAGCCCCTCCCTGGGGTGTGCCAAGGAGGCCTGCCTCCCCGTCCTTCCACTGCGGGGTACAAAGATGATCTCCTGGCTGGCTCACCAGAAAAATGATTTGCGGAAAAAAACTCTGCAACTTGTAAATGTTGTGAAGTGGGTATGTATCTTTATTCAGCACTGGACACATGCAGGATAGCTCCTTAAAGAACATGCGCACTCTCTGAGAGTCCAAACTCCCCTTTGTCCCCCAACCTGTTGCATATGCATTAAGTTTCAAAATAGGTTCATGCATATTCATTGCGTTACAATTAGTTCTTATCAGTCCTTGTGCAGGGAGCTCTCTGCTTGTCCCTTTGTCTCCTGCAGCCTCAGTTTTGGTCTGCTTCTTGTTTCAAGGTCCTAGGGGCCCCTCTTATCTTCCTCTAGTTCACATTCCTTTCACCTTGTTTGAGGCAGTTTTGCAAGCTACAGGTTTTTTAGGAGCACAGCAAATTAACAGACTAAGCAAGTTAAACAATTCAAAACGGCACACTCTATCGAAATCCTAAATGGATTTTTAACTCAAGTTAACTCTTAACCCATGCTCACTTGGCCAGCGGCACATCCATCAGGGATTTGCTCTGCTGGACATGGAGGGAACTTCCTGTAGCTTCTCTCAGAAACCAACCCTGTAGCCCCCCAACTACCAAAAACAGGCCATGAAAACCCAATACACAATGTTAGACCATCCTTCTTGTCAAATTATTTTTCCTAATATGTAATTCAATTTTGCCATGCTGCAATTCACATCTATTGCCAGTTCAGAAGAAAAATGTGGTTTGATCCAAAAAAACCTTTATTGAGAATAGCTGAATAGAAATGCTCCTAGTAACATTTATTTCAAGGAGAAACAAAAGTTTGGAAATTAATTTCATATTCCGTTTTGATGTAGTATTACAGCGGCCTGAGTGGGTCGCTGCTGGTGAGAGAGAGACGGTGAATCTTGTATCTTGATCAGAAGGCTGAATTTATTAATATATGATATATAATACATTATAATTATACTAAAAAGAATATAGAGAGAGGTTTGCAGAGCTGCTAGCTAAGCTAAGAATAGATAGAAAAGAATCCACAACAAAGTTGTGTCCAGGGACTCAGTCCCCTGGCTTGCACTGATGATTGGCCCTTAATTATAAACATAGAAAATGAGCCAATCAAGGTGAATCCTATTGCATTCCACAGCAGCTGATAATAATTGTTTACCTTCTCTTCGGGGGCCTCTGGCTCCCGAAGACACAGAAATATGAAAGAAAAGGATTTCTGTGGAGAAATGTCTGCGACAATGTAGTTGTTCTTTTATGGGGAAAAGTTGACTGTCCCAGTATCTTGTCCGCAGGAAAAGAAGAATGTGTGTAGATATGCATACATTGAATAGTTACTCTCAATTACACGATTATAGTGTTTTAGAAAATAGATCAGCCTCCAAAATTAAGAATTGTACTGACAATGCTAGCTGCTATATTTAGTTCAATTTAATAATGGACCCTATTTTCACTCTTATCAAAATAAAACTTAAAAGTGGATATTTTGGGAAAAATGCAGTAACATGCGGAAATAAACCATTGTCATTTTTCTGGGTTATTTCTGTGCTACTTAAAAAAAAATATCTATAGAAACAGTTATTTTAGCAAAGTCTTTGACACTGTCTCCCAGAGCATACTCCAGGAAAAGCTGGCAGCCGACAGCTTTGACATGTGCACTCTTCACTGGGTTGAGAACTGGCTGGATGCCTGGGCCCTGAGAGTTGTGGTGAATGGTGCTACATCTAGTTTGCGGCCAGTCAACAGTGATGTCCCCCAGGGATCTGTGTTGGGCCCAGTCCTGTTTAATATCTTTATCAATGATCTGGATGAGGGAGTTGAGTTCACCATCAGCAAATTTGCAGATGACACCAAGTTGGATGTGAGTATTTATCTGCGGGAGGGTAGGAGGGCTCTGCAGAGAGACCTGGACAGGCTGGATCCAGGAACCAAATCCAATTATATGAGATTTAACAAGTCCAAGTGCCGGATCCTGCACTTTGGCCACAACAACCCCATGCAACATTACAGGTTAAGGACAGAGTGGCTGGACAGTGGCCAGGCAGAAAGGGACCTGGAGGTACTGACTGACAGCTGGCTGAACATGACCCAGCAGTGTGTCCATGTGGCCAAAAAGGCAAATGGCATCCTGGCCTGTATCAGGAATAGTGTGGCCAGCAGGACCAGGGAAGTCATTCTTCCTCGGTACTCAGCACTAGTGAGGCCACACCTTAAGTACTGTGTCCAGTTCTGGGCCCCTCAGTTTAGGAATGACATTGAGATGCTGAAACATGTCCAGAGAAGGGCAATAAGTCTGGTGAAGGGTCTGGAACACAAGTCCTATGAGGAGCAGCTGAGGGAGCTGGAGTGTAAATTTCCTGGCGTTCTTCTTTTCTCTTTGCTGGGCTGATTTATGTCCAGAGCTATTTCAGGGACGCCGCTTGTAAGGTTTTCTGGGTTGCTGCTGTTTAGGTGGCCTGGAAAGGCCCAGGGATGGCCTTGGAGAGCCGACGCTTCAAAGAACGAGGAGAGACTTCTGATCTTGTCTCGGTCTCGGTGTTTATTAATTGTTTATCTAAAAGATTTTCTTTCAGCCCGACAGAGGTCTGCACAGCAAGTCAGCCATGGGCACACTGCCGAAGCCCCCGGGCGGTCACTTATCTTTATACCCTAAGTTACGTGTACAATATTTATCATTTCTCTCCAATACTTTCTACTCTTATTAACCAGTGCACTTTTAGTAATGACCAATCCCAAAGTGCCACCACCACCACAGAAGATGGAGGCCAAGAAGAAGAAGAAGAAGGACAGGACACGCCCCAATTCCTCCATCTTACTTCTCTAGACCCCCCTGTACCAAAATCCTAAACCCTGTGTTTCACACTTTAACTAACTTATCCCTTCACCATTCACCCAGTGAATTCCTCCTATCCTCATACAGGTCTCATCTCCTGTGTAGGATCAAAATCCTGCCACCAGACACTTCTGGCAACATTCCAGGATTCCCGAGCCCCCCAAGGGTGGTCTCGGCCTCTCTGCACCTCCATCCTGAGGTGCTGAGATCCCACATCTCCCCCTTCTGTTTGCACCAGGAAGACTTCCTTTGTTATCCGATTCATAGTGTGTTTTAAACATGCAAATATGCATGGGATGACAAGTATGAGGAGTAGGAGAATTATTAAAACATAGAATCCTACTCTTAAAATTCCTCTCCAAATGGGAGAGATGTCAAAGAATTCTACTCTTAAAATTCCTCTCCAAATGGGAGAGATGTCAAAGAATTCTACCATACATTTTGCTTTGGCTGACAGATAGGTAAATTACCCCCATTGCTTATTTCAATGAATGAAAGAATGATGTGTATAAGCATCATGAAACTCATGGCTTCACTTCTGTGTGACATCATTGCTTTGCTTTTCATTCAGGACCTTAACAGAGAATCCCCCCAAAGTCCTTAGTTTCTTCTTATTTCTCTTCCGAGTCGTCTTGGCAATCTGAGTCTCGACCCCTGTTTGAGTACTCGTCTCTTTTTTTTTTTTGGATCTTTGTTTCTGGGATCCGCATTTTCATGTTCTCGCACTCGAAATGGTTTCACGTGTCGTGCCGACACCCATGTCTCGATCTGTGGAGATACAAGCGAAAGCCTTGCCCCCCACTAGGTGGCGCTGTCACCGGCTTCCCCAGCTCGGATGACAGCCTGAGCTCGACTGCCCCTGTCCTGTCGATTGGCGTGTTCGTGATCTCATTTGAGACCGTGTCTGCTTGGCTTTTAATTCAGCTGAAAATGGAGCTTGAACACCAGAACGTCTCCCTTGAAGGGAAGGGACTGGGACTCCGAGGGTTATACCAGAGGCATCAAGTCTGAGGAGGGTGTGGAGCCGCTGGGACATAGGATCCCGAGCACGGCCCCTCCTCACCCGAGACGTCACTCTCTCCCCCTCGTTCCACCTCCGAATCTCCTCCCCTCGGTCTGTCCCGACTCTGTCTCCTCTCCCTCTGACACTGTGTCCCTGGCTCCTCCCGCCGGTGCGTACAGCCCGCCCCCCGCCGGCACCCGGGCCCGCCCCGCAATTCGACCCGACTTTGCTCCCGGGTTTTTGCGAGTTTTGCCCGCCGCGCGCGTCTCCGCTACTCTGCCGGCCGGCCGGAGCGGCCGCCACCCCCCGGCGCCGCGCTGATAAAAGCCGCGTCTGCACTCATGTCTCCCTTTATCTCTTCACCCGCGCTCCCCGCCGGCTCCGCCGCTGCCGCGCCGTGCCCCCCGCGAGGAAGCGCCTCCCCCCCCGATCCCTTCTCTTCCCCCTGCACCCCCCCTCCGATCCTGACTCCCTTGTATTCTCCGGAGTTTTAGGACGCTTTAGGAGCTTCTTGGGGTTTCTGGGTTTTGGGACCGGGGGCTTTAGAATTATTTCCTGCTCTCTTTTCTCGAGAGCCCTTTCCCCTGGCTTCTTGAGGCCAGAACTAATTAAAATTTTTTCTTTTTTTTTTTTTCTCCTGGAGCTTTGCTCCCCACCCTCCTTCTGAGGGTGCCGGCAACTTTTCGTTGCTCTCCCAGTCTTTTCGACTGCGCCGAGATGATGCCTTTCTGGCATCAATCTTGCCGACGAGAGCAGCTTTAACGCTGTCTCGTCCTTCTTTGTTGCTAAAAAATATAAGTGCCTATTAATTTCCTGCCAAAACCCCACTTCGAATAGCAGGCATGTTTCGGCCAGTGGGTAATTAAGCCTTGCCCACAACAACAGCTGTTTTAATTCTTTCTTTTGAGATCCTTTCTGTATATGCTTGAGCCACGCCTTGTAAGGCGGACAAAATTTCCCGTTGTTTTTTGGGAGAGTGTGCAATTATGTTCTTATTTTTTGACCTTCTCACCGAATCTGTCGTCAGAGCTGTCCGAAGGCTCCCGTCTCTGTCCAGCAGGTCACAGGAGAAGGAATCCAGAGGTGCCTTCTGGTTCCGATCCCACGCAGCGAACGCCACTTGTAAAGTTTTCCGGCGTTCTTCTTTGCTGCTGATTTATGTCCAGAGAGAGATAGCTCGGCCGGAGATGGCAGCTCAGGGAATGCCATTTTTGCTCTGTTTCTCGGCTGTTTAGGCTGTTTAGGTTTTCTGCTGTTTTAGGTGTGCTGGAATTCTCAAGGATGTCCTTGGAGAGCCGACGCTTCAAAGAACGAGGAGAGACTTCTGATCTTGTCTCGGTCTCGGTGTTTATTAATTGTTTATCTAAAAGATTTTCTTTCAGCCCGACAGAGGTCTGCACAGCAAGTCAGCCATGGGCACACTGCCGAAGCCCCCGGGCGGTCACTTATCTTTATACCCTAAGTTACGTGTACAATATTTATCATTTCTCTCCAATACTTTCTACTCTTATTAACCGGTGCACTTTTAGTAATGACCAATCCCAAAGTGCCACCACCACCACAGAAGATGGAGGCCAAGAAGAAGAAGAAGAAGGACAGGACACGCCCCAATTCCTCCATCTTACTTCTCTAGACCCCCCTGTACCAAAATCCTAAACCCTGTGTTTCACACTTTAACTAACTTATCCCTTCACCATTCACCCAGTGAATTCCTCCTATCCTCATACAGGTCTCATCTCCTGTGTAGGATCAAAATCCTGCCACCAGACACTTCTGGCAACATTCCAGGATTCCCGAGCCCCCCAAGGGTGGTCTCGGCCTCTCTGCACCTCCATCCTGAGGTGCTGAGATCCCACACTGGAGGTGTTTAGCCTGGAAAAGAGGAGGCTCAGGGAAGACATTATTACACTCTGCAACTACCTGGAAGGAAGTTGTAGCCAGGTGAGGGTTGTTATGATCTAGTTTTAAAGTTATTAGAAATACCTCTGCCTGAATTAAGGTGCAAACGAGACCATATGCCAAAGTTAGTAGTATGGGTTTTATTTGATAGTAAATTCGAGAGAGAGAGAGAGAAAAGAGAGACAGAAGACAAAGAAATAGAAAATAGGTGGGGGAGACAAGAGTGACAGAGATAGAATAAATGAAATATCACCACTCCATGGATCCTAACAATGTTCTGTTGATCCTCTCCAGCTGGTCTTCTTGGTGGTGAAGGATCCCCTGAAAAGCACAGAATCTGATGGATCTGTTGCATCACATGCAATCCTGTGGTGCAAGACCTCTGAGGAGTGCTTTGAGGGGTCTTTGATGGATTATGACATGCCCTCAGCTACATCTCACATGAAGCTCTTGTGGATGTGGCCTGTGGGGTTGGAGGTTCCACAGCTAGGCCAGTTTGTATAAGGGAGGATGGGTGTTCACTGCCTCTGACCAGAGGTTACGTCACACACCCAAAACCTTCTCCCCCTCCATTTGGGGGGAGTAAAGCTGGCTTCTGTGGACTGTGGTCTCCCCCACCCCAAACTCAGCCAAGAAACAATCTCTGCTGCATTTGGTTCTCTTGTGGATGCATTCCTTTCCCTCAGCCTTGCTTGTTTTTCCCTAGGCCTGAGATGATTGAACAATACTGTCCCTTTTATCTTATCTGGGTGGTTTAACTTACAGTCCAAAGTTCCAGTCAGGTATCTTCAGGGAGGCTTCTTTGGTTGTCGCTTCTTTATACAGTTTTGTTTTTTTTATAATGGGAAAAAACTCTTTCATAACAATGTTTAAGGCATGAATCATTTCAGTCCCTGACAAGGGTCAGTCTCTTCTCCCATGCAACTAGCAATAGGACGAGAGGACATAGTCTTAAACTGCACTGGGGAGGCTTAGGTTGGACATTAGGAAGAAGTTCTTCACAGAAAGGGTGATTGTGCATTGAAATGGGCTGCCCAGGGAGGTGCTGGAGTCACCATCCCTAGGGATCTATAAGAAAAGACTGGATGTGGCACTTAGTGCCATGGTCTAGTTGACAAGGTGGTGTTAGGTTATAGATTAGACTTCATGATCTCAAAGGTCTCCTCCAACCTAGTTGATTCTGTGATTCTGAGTGAAAGCCCACAGGAAGTATGAGATGCCATATAAACCATCTGCTAAGATTATCCAAAAAATATCTATAGAAAATCTTTGCAGATCCCTTAGCAGTCATCTTCACATTTCCACCAGCTGCATTAATAATCAAAGAACCAAAACTCAATTTTGAACATGCAGATGTGTGATAAAATTGTTTGCTGAATCAGAGCCCACAATATGGGCTCCCTACATGCTAAAAAATTGCTTATTGAACAACTTATCAGCAGCACCTTGGGACTATTGTGAATAACTGCTTTTATATGACCAAGGAAGAATATTTTCTAAAAGTGGATTTATGAAATAAGGTGACAGAAAGTTTGGTAAAATAAAATTCTGATTGGTGTCTTGATCAAAAAATGTATTGGCAGTGTATCTTTTTTATTTGATGCCTATCTATTGTCATCATCCCTTTAAGACTATGTCCCTCCTACCCCCACTGAAAAAAATCTAAACTTATATTTAAATTTGGTTTAAATGATTAAAGAAAATTATCCAAGTATAACTTCGTTTTTAAGATATTGTAATTAGCATGTGTCTAGATAGTAGCTTGGTACCATTTGTTTAATAAAGAAAACAGATGAGCATTTTGCAGGGTAAATATGGTTAGCTTGAAAATTTAATCTTAACAGTAGGATTATCATTTGCTTGCATTGTCTATGCATGTGTTGAAACAAATGTTTGTGCCAATGGAGTAATCCCGAGTGCGCAAAAAAAATGGATGACTAAATCCTTATTTTTACATATGTACTCCTTTCCCCTGGAATTGCAAGTAAATTCTCATTGCTCTATAAACTCCTGAAAAGACAAAAAATAAAGCAGTTCATGCCCAAATTAGGTTATAATGTTAAGTACTGACCAAATGTGAAGAGAGATGTTCTGGGAAGTATTAGGGTTTTCTACAACAGAGTAAGATTTGGAAAGGCTAAGTGTTCTAACTGTAATAGTTGAGTTTTTAGAAGACATGGGAATATAGTGACTTTGTTTTCTATTTTTCAAAATACAATCCCACCTTTTAAAAGGGTTTATGTTTTAGAGTAGGCTGCAATTATCTGCATGAGGTCTGTTATCCCTCTTACAGTGGAACTAATTTCTAATAAAAAGAAATCTAGGATAATATTTTAAAAATCTTTGAGAAGAGAAGCTACTGCAGAGGCTGATTACCTTCTTTGCATGGAATTAAGGGATACCAAAGAAAAAAAATGAGCATTTTATTTCAGGGAATATGTATTTTTCTCTCATATGTACATTTTTGCTCGTCCAATATCCATTTCAGATATTCTAAGATCCATATTAATTTTGAAATGGTATATGTTGTCAGTCTTGACATTAGCATATCAGAGAATTTCCTAGAACAGGATTTCTGAAATCTACCATGTATTCTCAGCTCCCTTTCTATGTGTGATTCCTAATATAAATAATACACATCTAGCCTTTATCAAGATTCAACCGTGTCAGAGACTGGATAAGTTTGATGTCTTGAAACAATGTATATGTGTGTGTGTGGTTGGGGATGATTCAAGCCTTGCTGCTGGAGAGATAGTGCCCCGCCCCCAGATCCTGCAGCCTGGCAGAATTGTCAATCAATCACATACCAGGGGCATTGCTAACTCAGCCCTGGATAGGCCGAGCAACAGGAAGTCCCACCTGAGGGGTGGGCCCACTGAGACCCTGGGGCTTAAAAGCCCCCATGAAGGAACCATGTGCTGTTGGACCCTGCTAGGTTTTTTTGAGTTTTCATTTCACTTGTTGTCAGGAAAATTAATCTACAAACACCAGAGGTTTATGTCCAAAAAGGAGACTGAGGAGTCCTGTAACTTTATTTGAATAAAGGGAGAGGCCGTGGGGCATTTCCCCTAGGGTCTGTCAAATTTTTAGAGGACACAGCCTCCTTTTCATCCTAATTTCCTGACCACATGTCCCTCTCTCTTTCCCCATTGGTTGAGGTACTTGAGAGGTACAGACTTCTCCAAACCCCTAATACCTATGACCCCCTTCTAATGTATACCCCCCTCCCCATTGTTCCTTTCCTTGTGTCAGTCACTGGAATTCCTATGGAATTTATGGTTCTTCCCAATGTTTGTTTTATCTCTCAGTATCCAATTTTATTTATCAGCAGACCCACAGTTTGTTTGTAAAAACAAATTCCTCGTTCCTTTCATTCATGCTGGAACCCTAGGAGTTGATAGCTAAATGTGTTTTTGTATATCTCTTCTGTCTTTCTCTCTCTCTTCTTCTCTTAAAGCCCTTTCATAAAACATTCTGGATAACATAGCATCTCAAGGTTTTAAAGGTTTCTAGGTTAAATGGGCTAAATAAATGATAAGTTAATGAAGTTGCTACTAAATTAATGCTAAGTTTGTGTGAAGTTATAAGCATTTTATGTTGAATTTGGTGTTGTATTTAATCTTTTGACAAAGTTCCTTAATTTTCTTTGTTTTGCCAGTAAACTTTTGTGTATTTGTGACCTCTTGAGGCTATCTGATTGGTGTTTCTCCTTGTGCCAAACTAGAGTAAAGGAACCTCAGTTTAATCTCTGGATTTAAGTGTCTGAGGTGTAACAAACTGTCACTTGCTACTTGCAGTTTGCTAAAAAGACAGTCCCTTTTCAGGCATAACAGGTGAATTAGGTTATGGTAGTTTCATTTTCTAAAATCAAAATGTGAATTCAGCTTTTTTTGTATGAATGGTGAACTGAAAGCAAGTCCTTTCTGTCTTTTTGTATTTGCCTTGATTTGCTTTTAGGACTCAAGACAATTTCATTAGGTTTTTCCCTCGGTATCTGTTTTCACTGAATGTGAGGTGACATAAAAGCATCATATACAAGATTATAATTTGGAAAAGAAATAATAAAAAATAAGTAGAAAAACTGCTGTCATTCTGTGAAAGGAAAAAAACATCATTGTAGGATCCATCTTCCCAATCTTAATCTTTCTAAAAAAGCCTAAGAAATGCTTTTAGATCCTTTTATCTTCAATTTTAAAAAAAATTACACAAACATGTCATAACATTTTTATGTAGTCACAGCATTGTAGAATAAACTATATCTTATAATTCCAAAACTGCATTGGAGAATGAGGAAATTACTGGAGTTAAATTCTTAGGATTAAAGGCTGACATATCTCTTCTGTGCTTGCTATTGCATGTATTTAATGAGCTGTCCAGATAGCTGGGAAAAAAAAATTGCAAATTAGATTGCAGAGAAGGGAATGTCAAGGAAGTTAGTATTTTATGTTGAGTTTTTGTGCAATCTCCTCCCTTGGTTCCTTTGTGCTTTCATTTTGGTTTGTTTTCTTTGAGAGATTCTTCAGTCTTCTGAAGTTTTGAGCAGTCACTGTCTCAAGCTTACTTCAACTTTGTAACTCTTCATTGGCCCAAAGCCTCAATCCCTCAGTCTTCTCAGCAGTCCAGTGTGTGCTAGCTGTCTGCTACAATGAAGACTTCTGCTTGAAATCCTCCTCTATTTATAGGCTGTGTATCCTAGATCAAAATTTCTAGAACACTCTCAAATGGCTTCTACTGGGAAGTTCTAGGCTCTACCAGAACAAGTTTCCTTGCCATCATATTTCGGCTGATGTATTTCACACTGAAGTATGCAGTTAAGTATAATAGTGGCCATATACTAGATGGTTTACTCATTAAATAGTCACTAAAAATTCCTTTAACATTATTGTCTTTATCAGGATGATAAAAGCAAAATGAAGCAGCAGAAGCTAAGAACAATATTTATTTTCATTTTTAGTCTCAAATACAAAGCCACAGTACTGACTTTTTTTCAGATATCCAAGTCAGGTCAGTCTTACAATAACACAATAGAAGAACCTTGTTTAATCAGTTATTGTTCAAAGCCTTTTTTACTCAGTCTGCATTTTCTACTGGAAAAAAGGCCTAATCACTGGTACATTGCTTAGTGTTCCTGTGCAAAGGCTTGAATGATTGATTGAGCCTTGCCCTTAAACATGACACACGGAATGATATATCCTTGAAAAGTGCATGTGGGAGGGTCAGACTAAAGCATTTTAGCTTCCTTTTTTGCCCCCTTATGTGAATAATACATAAACAGTTATTTGTAATTACTTGGACTACTGCTCATAAGAAAAATAAATTCAGTCTGAAACAAGGAACTAGAGCAAGTAAATGCTATACAGGCTTTTTTCCTAGAGCTTTCTTTTTCTTCTGTTTTCAATTGCATATTCTTTATATTGATTCATTTTCCAGCCCATCTTGCTCTACAGATATTTTGAAAGGGTCACTATATGATTTTATTTTGTATAAGTATATTCAAGAACAGAATATTATGCAGATATTTTACATATTTTCAGATTTCTGTTGGAATGAGCATTTACGAATGACAGCTATTAAAGTAGACCTGATTTTTAAATGGAATCTGTTCTTTTTCTCCGAGGGACTGATTTTTTAATGAAAACTGGACAAAACAGATGAACAATGCATCATTTTCTTGCATAAGCAGTAAGAGATGGAGGTTTGTGCAGCAGCTTGGAAAAAAACAGAGACCACTGCTTCTTCCAGCAGGATCCATCTGTGTTATACACACTCTGGTATTTATATGTTTCTGCTATGGGAAAGTTTAAAGAAAGTCCTGGGGATGTGTAAGAGGAAAGACAAAACAGCCTGCACCTCCAAGCACTTGTCAGAGCAGACATTTCTGTCCTTATTAGCCATTCACTCAAACATGCGGCCCCCCAGCATTCTGGGAGACAGAAGAAAGGCATTCACACATGGTATTTATGGCTGTAGTCATTCCTCTGGTGTGCACCTTTCCCAAGAGAACAGAGGATGTTTATCAAAGTTAAGTGTATCAAGTTGCTCTTCTACACAGGACTCTTGTTAAAGCCAGGATGGCTGCCGCAGGCTGCAGCTTCTTCAGTTTGCCCAGAGAAAAGCTGAACCTGAGTGAGACAGCATAGCCCCTTTGTTGTAATTAATTGCTCTTCTGACAGTGGTTGCCTCTGTTGGTAAAAAGGCTTATGAAAGCCCTCCAAGTTTTGCTTAAGCAAAATTAAAATGTGTTTGCTTAAGCAATTTCTATAGGTGTCTTGAGATAGTATGGACCAGAGTGCAATGGGGAGTGTTCACATGAGCCCCATATGGCTGCAGTGGGAGGTGTTTTCAGCCACCAACAATATACGCAGCCCATAACATTTCATCCATCCCAGTTCAATCCACCACTCTCTTTGGACTCCAGGCTCGCACCAATAAATATATCCTCACCATATGTATCAGCCCAGAGGAAACCATGTGGACAGCAGTGGGGTCCAAGCCCTTCCTTTGTCACAGGATGGGACTCCTCTGCACCTGTTTCTAGGGCACTAGGTCCTAGCAGAGGAGGGTAAGTGCCTTGATTTTCTTCTGTCTCTCCTGTTGAGGCTCTTCCACTTAGTGTAAATGAGTACTCACTGTATCAATACTTGGTAAGAACCAGAGGTTTTTGCCAAGTTCAAAAACTTTAGAAGAGAGATTGACCTTCTTGGAGGTTACCATGCAACATTCCAGACTTTACCAATGACTAGAAGAGGGTCTGACCCTGGGTTCCCATAACAACCCTAGCCCTGGATTCACAGAGGCTTCCCCCTCCAATTCAAGACTCAGTTCATCAGAAATACATGGAAATGTTTTACAAGATGAACTTCAGAAGGGGTGATGGTTGACAAGGTGGGTGAATTTAACAATTCCAGAAAAACTTAGGAATTAACTAGAACTCTGCACAAAGCTGCAGTGGCAGAAATACAGGAAACCTATGTACTAGTGTGTCAACTCTCTTAGATGGTGAAGGGTTCTTGACTGGACAAGACCCTGACCAACCAAATGTAACTTTGAAATTGTCCATATTTTGAGCAGAGGGCATCTACCAGATGACCATTGGGTCCCCTTCCAGTCTTTGCCCAAATTAAGGTGCAAATGAGACCATATGCCAAAGTCAAAGTCTTCTAAGATGTTGCAGTTGTCTCTTATGTCAGTGTAGTTGAATCAATCATGGCCCATTATAGTCCATCAGCTGAGATGAATAGGTTCATCCTGTGTGTGAGTGTCCTAGTACTTAGGAGGCGAGTTTTCACAGCTGAGTCATTATGTAAGGGAGGACATTGGCATGATAAGAAGGACTATCCTGTTGGGGAGGATGACACAAGAAAGCCTTTTAAATATGACTGCCTGGCAAAAGATTTTGAGAATTGTCGGGAGTTTAGTTCAAGCATGGCTTAAAGAAAAAGGCCATGAAGGCATACAGTGAGAGAAAAGTAAAAGGTAGTTGCAAAGCAGTTCCAAAAGCAGTTCCCAGCCTGATTTCTATAAACAATTAGACTCTCTCAGGCATCACTTTATAAACAATAAGGTTCTCAGGCAGTCTTCCCATAACAAGCAAAACACCCTCTCTGGGAAAAGATGGCACCCTGGGAACAGATGTGGAAGTTTTGGGAACCTTTCATATCACAGTGGGAACACTGGTTTTGTTTTGTGTAAACAATTATCGGTATTGCAAAACAAAAGGAGTGGTTAGAGTTTTCTCTGTTAGCCTATCATAAACCTGGATTTTGGAATATGCATGAAGTTAATTAACACTGTTATTTAAAGTGACTGATCGATCAATAAATCAGAGTTCGATGCATTAAAGGATGGTCGTCTCCCCTTCACTTCAACAAATGGTGACACCCGGATGTGATAGCGAACACCACGACGATCGCGAACACCACGGGGATTGCGAACACCACGGGAAGTGAAGACTGGTTCAGGCTCCGAAGCAGCCGGAGCGGCAAATAAGCGCGATAACAAAGCGGAGGAAAACCCGTCGATATGCGCCGTGCCCTGGGCGACCATATAGATGGGCCTGGCTGATATGTGCGGCCGACGTCTTGAGAAGCTGCAAAGTGCGCACTTATAGGTATGGAAAGGCAAGCCACATATGAACTTTTTATTACTTTCTTGCAAAAAAGGCAAATTAAGGGAATAGACTTACAGAAAGAATTGCAAATTAAGGGAATAGACTTACAGAAAGAATTACCGGGTCTTTTGGCTTATGGTCTGGAAAGGGGAATCTTTGTGAATCCCCACACAGTTCACGAATTGTCTGAATGGCGGAAATTTGGTGATATATTATGGCAGGCTACGTTAGATGATGATAAAACTGCTAGGAAGTGGGGTAAATTATGGCGGGTCATTAACACCGAGCTGTTGCAGTTTCAGGCTGAAAAAAGGGCTGCCCACCAGGCTACTGCCGCTCATGATCGTAACAAAGAATACGATCAAGACAGGGAGTTTGATACGGAGTCGGGAACTCCTCTCGGCCCCGCTACGAGGACGGTTTTATTACCAGCCTCACCAACTCCCTCGGCGAGCCAGGCTGCGAGCCAGGCTGCGAGCCAGGCGCCGCAGAGCACTGCATTACCCGCTTTGCCGCCTCCTTTAACGAGCCAGCCCCCCCAACAAGCCAAGCTCCGCAGGGTGCTCCGCAGGGTGCTTTATTGCCTGCTTTGCCGCAGGCTATACATAGCACTTCTGAGTCTCCCGTATCTCCTGTATCGCAGCAGCCAGGGACACAAACGTATGCTCCGTTCCCGAAAAGCAATCAGATCCTTGGGTCGGAAAACGATCTAGCGGCAACGATTGCGAGGGATAGACGAGATGCGTGGGCTGCCCTGGCCAAAGATGCCATGGAAAAGGGAGATCAAGAGCTGATAAGCACAGCTAGCGAACTGGCTTGTCCGGTTGTTTTCACCCCTCAGTCTGGGGGGGGCATTCAGGAAACGATCACTGCTCTTGACTGGAAGATGTTATCTCAGTTGCGAGCTACTGTTAGTCAGTTTGGCTTTAAAAGCGAACCAGCCAAACAAATGCTCGACTATATTTTTGACACCAGCATCCTTCTCGTTAATGATTGTCGCGGCATGTCGCTTTTTCATGTTTTTCTTTGCTGATTTATGACCGGAGATAGCTCAGGGATGCCACTTGCTCGGTTTCTTGGCTGTTTAGGCTTGTAAGTTTTCTGTGCTGTCTAGATGGCCTGGAAAGGCCCAGGGATGGCCTTGAAGAGCCCGGCGCTTCAAAGGACGAGGAGAAACTTCTGATCTTGTCTCGGTCTCGGTGTTTATTAATTGTTTATCTAAAAGATTTTCTTTCAGCCTGACAGAGGTCTGCACAGCAAGTCAGCCATGGGCACACTCCGCAAACCCCCGGGGTGGTCACTTATCTTTATACCCGAAGTTACGTGTACAATATTTATAATTTTTCCCCAATACCTTCTACCCTTATTAACCGGTGCACTTCTAGTAATAACCAATCCCAAAGTGCCACCATCACCACAGAAGATGGAGGCCAAGAAGAAGAAGAAGAAGGACAGGACATGCCCCAATTCCTCCATCTTACTTCTCTAGACCCCCCTGTACCAAAATCCTAAACCCTGTGTTTTACACTTTAACTAACTTATCCCTTCACAATTCACCCAGTGAATTCCTCCCAGTCCTCATACAGGTGTCGTCTCCTGTGTAGGATCAAAGCCCTGCCACCAGACACTTCTGGCAACATTCCAGGACTCCCGAGCCCCCCAAGGGTGTTCTCGGCCACTCTGCACCTCCATCCTGAGGTGCTGAGATCCCACAGCGGCATAGTTAAATTAATCTTTACCCAACATCAACAATTGCTGTTTAATGCTCATTGACAAGCGCTCGTTAGCGAGTGCGTGGCAGTACAAAGGCAGCAGGGTGACCCCCTCCATGGCGTCACTGTTAATGAGCTTATGGGTCTGGGACCTTTCTTTCGTCCTGAGGCACAAGCCTTAATAGGTCAGGATAAGTGCCGGGAGGCAATGAGGTTAGTCAGACTCGCAATAGAAAGGGTAAAGGAACCAGGAGGGATACCTGTATATATAGGGATCAAGCAAGGCAGACAGGAATCATTTTGCTCTTTTATTGATAAGGCTGCTGCAGCAATTGAAAGAGCTGAGGTGCCAAAATATCTTAGGGGGGTATTGTTCAGGGAGTGTGCTCTCTGAAATTGTAATTCTGCTACTAGGAGAGTACTTAACACCCTAGGTACCAATTGGACTATAGAAGAGGCATTAGAGAAGATGGCCCTTATATCTACAGGACAGCAGGCTTTTGTGGTAGATGCGATCAAACAGAAATCAGTGTCAGGAATAGGCTTGCAAGAACAGGCAAAGTCCTCTCAGAGTCAGGTATTAGCTGCTCTTGCACCTCTCCAAGTGTCAGCTGCATTTGCAACATCAAATAATTGGGGCCAAAAATGCCGCTCGGACGACCAGGCACCAACAGAAGTCATCGCTGCAGCATCGGCACCCTCTCCTGTCTCCAACCCGACACCACAGGGAGCCACCGCGGGGGGACCAGGGCAGATGCAGAGGGAGTGACCCACAGTGTGGAGCGGGGGGGGCCCGTCCGCTCTGGCACAAGCGGCGACCAGAGTGCTTTCTTAGCGCCAGAACTTGTTTCTCCACCCCGCAGCTGGTAAAGAGCCTCGGTCTTGGACCTAACAGCCTAATGGATGTAACTTTTGTCAATAAAAGGAAAAGATCCCTGCTGAAATTGAGAAACCAGTGATGGTAAAGAAGCGAAGTTAAAGGAACTTTTGTTCTTCCCGGCAGAGACTATGAAACAGGAATCAGCATACTGTATGCATGGGTCAAATTTCGGCCGGTTTGGCTCGGCATTGGTTATGCTGTCAGAATCACCTGTATTGACATGGACTTTAACATCAGAAGCCCGGATGGCTCAGTCGGTGGAACATCAGACTCTGAAATTGTATTTTGAAAAATTTAAAAATATTAAGATGTGTTGGACTGATTGTATGAGTGAGATGTTGTGAGTGTGCTTTTTGATATAGAAATGCTATAGCAAACACGTGAACAACGTTATTTTAACTTAATATTTTAGAATCAGGCCTGTAAGTAAGTTATAGTAAATGCTATATATTATTTCTATAATAAGTTTATCTGTTATTAAGTAGTTTAAGTTAAATTATCTATTGAGTGCCGTTAAATGCTAAATACTATTAAGGTTAAGTAGTTGAAGTTGGATTGTCTGTTAAGTGCCATTAAATATTAAATACTGTTAAGATTAAATTATATTAGGTTTAAGTTAAGTTAGATTCTGTTAAGTTTGAATTATATTTGGTTTAAGTTGTGTAGAATTTAAAGTCAGTTGATTTTGTTAAAGTTTTATTAGATTTAAGTGATTTTACATTATTTACAAATAAGTCTGTTAAGTTTAAATTGTATTTAGGTTTAAGGTATGTAGGATTTGAAGCCAGTTAAGTTCTGTTAAATTGAAAATAAGTCTGCTAAGTTAAGTATTTTAAGTGCTTGAAGTGCATACTACTTTCTCACCACTCCAAATCAACAAAGGACTGAGAATCGCCCAGCTGATGCCATTTCAGCCAAATGACTAAGGATTACAGACTGTAAAATTGATTTTGAACTCTTCTGAGAGACCCGGCGGGGGGGGGGGGGGGGGTGGATGTGAAGATCTCAAGGACAGAAAGGATCATTTTCAGGCTTGCAGTTTGCCTCCTCTCCAGGTTCACATGAAGGAAAACAGCTAACAGCCTTCTTTTCTTAGTCCAATTACCACCTACCGTGTAATGCCTGATAAGGCCGGACATTGTGGCTCAGCTGGGGGTGGTTTTAACCCTTTGGGATAAAACGCCGTTGCCGGACGACCAGGGAACTGATTGACATTATTGAATCATTATCATCTTTCCATATAAAAGGACCGGCAAAAGAGAACTGCCTTGAATGTCACAGCCCAAATTGTGCTGCTTGGGTTGCACTGTGTTGTGGGGGTTGTGATAGGACCTTTTGGGTGGTTCAGCTTTGATTACTCTAACTCTCAAAAGATGAATCAACATAAACAGACATGGGCTACTCTAGATTCATCTCTAAGCCCAGACATAGTGTCCAAACAACTTTATAACCAATGTAAAGGCTCTAGTATCATGACACCTAAGAAATTACCCACAGGAATATTTCTAATTTGTGGAGATAGAGCCTGGAATGGAATACCAGCCCAACCGCAGGGTGGACCTTGTTATTTAGGCAAGTTATCATTATTCCACCCTAATATATCTGTGTTAATGCAACTAAGTCATAAGACAAGCAAGCAAAGGCGCAGCTTACATAACTTAGACTGTAGTCAAATAGGAGATCCGTTGTTCTGGAGTAGATTTAAACAAGTGATGGTTTCAGCTCTCCTACCATGGGGTGCTGCAAGCAAAGCAATGACTCTATCAAAACAAATAGGGTGTTGGGCTAAGGGTGAATTGAATAAGACATCACAGATATTAGATACGTTAACTGCAGATGTACAGAGTGTTAATCACGCTGTTTTACAAAATAGAGCTGCCATAGATTTTTTACTACTAGCACAAGGCCATGGGTGTGAAGAGTTTGAAGGGATGTGCTGCATGAATTTATCTGATCATTCTGTATCTATTCATGCTAAGATAAAAGAGCTATGGCTAGGGCTTAACAGCCTTAAGGAAGAAGAAGGACTGGGAATTGGTGAGGGGCTTAAAAATTTAGGATTGGGACCATGGCTAAGAAACCTTGTAATATATGCTATAGGGATGTTAGGTGTACTCTTATTGCTTTTACTTATCTTACCTTGCTTCTGTAGTTGTATCCAAAAGATGGTTAGTAGGATGATAGAGAAAACCTGGCAAACTAACCTCCTTTCTCAAAAAGAAAAAGACGGGGGAAATGTCGGGAGTTTAGTTCAAGCATGGCTTAAAGAAAAAGGCCATGAAGGCATACAGTGAGAGAAAAGTAAAAGGTAGTTGCAAAGCAGTTCCAAAAGCAGTTCCCAGCCTGATTTCTATAAACAATTAGACTCTCTCAGGCATCACTTTATAAACAATAAGGTTCTCAGGCAGTCTTCCCATAACAAGCAAAACACCCTCTCTGGGAAAAGATGGCACCCTGGGAACAGATGTGGAAGTTTTGGGAACCTTTCATATCACAGTGGGAACACTGGTTTTGTTTTGTGTAAACAATTATCGGTATTGTAAAACAAAAGGAGTGGTTAGAGTTTTCTCTGTTAGCCTATCATAAACCTGGATTTTGGAATATGCATGAAGTTAATTAACACTGTTATTTAAAGTGACTGATCGATCAATAAATCGGAGTTCGATGCATTAAAGGATGGTCGTCTCCCCTTCACTTCAACAGAGAATATAGAAACTATAAGCGAGATTGAAATGAAAGCAACCTTTGAGATACCTTAGTTGCTGAAAAACAATGATGTGAGAAGTTGAATGTAATCCCCCCTGGAGGAAACAATTCCCTCTGCAAGCAGGCAGGCCTAAGAGTCAGAGCAGGCCTTGCAGCTTGGCAGATGGGGCCCAAAGAAAAAGATTTAGGGTTTAACACGTAAACATAGTATGGTAATGTAGTGATTCTTATAGGTTGTGTGGAAATGTTATAAGATATGCATGCTGTAGTAGATTGGTTAATAAGAATCTGCATATTCAACACTGAAGATGATTTATTGTGTTGTAACGGGAGCTTCGCTCTCTTTTTGCTCTCTTTTTGTGCTTTCTTATCTTTCTTCTCCCTTGCTTTCTTATCTCTCTTCTCCCTTATCTCTTTGCTCGCTCTCGCGCTCCTCTTCATGCCCTTTTCTTTCTTTGTCTCTTTGTCTTCCCTCTGCACTTCTTCACCTCCTCCTTTCTACATGCTCTCCGCTCTTAAACCTTTGCCGTTGACTCTCTTACACTTTAAGCCTCACTTCTCTCGGCCCTGCTCCGAGCTGCGGCTGGCAGCTCGCAACAGGGCCCTGCACCCACACCCTTTGTAATAAACCGATAGTTCCACGACTTGGCTGCAGAGAACTCTCGTCTCCGTCCGTCCCGACCGTGCGTGACCCCCGTCACTCCTACAGACTCTCCCACAGACTGTCCTACACTATCCCACTTCAATATTTGCCTCTTATCAGCAGCTTCCCTTATCTGGAAACCCAGTTTGTAGCCTCAGGTGTGAACGCCCTTCTGCACCTGGGAGGCCACTCTGTGCATCACTATCAAAGCACCCAGCCTGTTGTTTGAGTTATTAGCACCAATAATCCAGTCTCTTACAGCACATGAGCTGCTAGTGGTCAAATGCTTGAGCCATTATTCATTAGCAGTCCAGCCTCTCACAAGGACTGAGTACTGGAACAGGCTGCCTTAGAGAGGGTGTGGAGTCTCCTTCCCTGGACATATTCAAAGGTGTCTGGACACAATCATGAGTAACATCCTCTAAGGGACCCTGCTTGAGCAGGGAGGTCAGACTAGATGACCTCCAGTGGTCCCTTCCAACCTTAAACCCTTCTGTGATTCTGTGATAGTGTTGAATACTGTAATAAGCACAATTGGTAGTAGTCACAAATAATCTAAATAGATATATTTTTGTGCTATTGAAGCAAACAGAAAATTATCAAAGACTTCAGTTCTTCTCTGGAGCAGGTCCTGAGAAGGGTGACAGAGCTAGTGAAGGATCTAGAGCGCATATTCCATGAGGAATGACTAGGGGAGCTGAGGGTGTTTAGCCTGGAGAAGAGGAGGCTCAGGGGAAACCTTATAGCTCTCTACAACTCCCTGAAAGAAGGTTGCAGCCAGGTGAGGATCAGTCTCTTCTGTCCGGCAACTAGCAATAGCACAAGAGGACATAGTCTGAAGCTGTGCATGAGAAGGTTTAGGCTCGACATTAGGAAGAAATTATTCAAAGAAAGGGTGATTAGATATTGGAATGGGCTGCCCAGGGAGGTGTTGGAGTCACCATCTCTGGAAGTATTTAAGTAAAGACTAGCCATGGCACTTAGTGCCATGGTCTAGTTGACATGGAGGTGTTCAGTCATTAGTTGGAATTTATGATCTCGAGGTCTTTTTCAACCGAATTGATTCTTTGATTCTGTAATGCTCAGTGGCATATAAAGCTGAGAAAACGGTTATTACTCTCCAGTCTACTAAGGCCTTGTGGTTATTATGTGTTATTAGTTATTGGTTGTTCAAGCCAGCGCTGATGACATAACAAAGAGAAGTCCAAGTGCAATCAAAAGGGATTTCAAGGCCTTAGGACAATTGGTTGAAGGATTGGGAGCACAGGTAGTGATTTCTTTGATCCTTCTGGTAAGAATGAATAATATTGGTTGGAAAAGGCAAATACATTAGGTCCACATATGGCCCTGGGGTGGTGTATTCAGAAAAATTTTTGGTTCTTTGGCCATAGGATGATCTATTCTCCACATGGTCTACTGACACCTGATGGAATGCACCTTTCTCAGAGGGGAAAAAGTCTTCTACCACAGAAGTAAGACATAGGGAAAAGAACTAATATGGGTTAGAAATCCATTTAGGATTTAGATGGAGTGTGCTGTTTTGAATTGTTTAACTTGCTTAGTCTGTTAATTTGCTGTGCTCCTAAAAAAACCTGTAGCTTGCAAAACTGCCTCAAACAAGGTGAAAGGAATGTAAACTAGAGGAAGATAAGAGGGGCCCCTAGGACCTTGAAACAAGAAGCAGACCAAAACTGAGGCTGCAGGAGACAAAGGGACAAGCAGAGAGCTCCCTGCACAAGGACTGATAAGAACTAATTGTAACGCAATGAATATGCATGAACCTATTTTGAAACTTAATGCATATGCAACAGGTTGGGGGACAAAGGGGAGTTTGGACTCTCAGAGAGTGCGCATGTTCTTTAAGGAGCTATCCTGCATGTGTCCAGTGCTGAATAAAGATACATACCCACTTCACAACATTTACAAGTTGCAGAGTTTTTTTCCGCAAATCATTTTTCTGGTGAGCCAGCCAGGAGATCATCTTTGTACCCCGCAGTGGAAGGACGGGGAGGCAGGCCTCCTTGGCACACCCCAGGGAGGGGCTCCAGGGCCTGGCTTGCCCCCTGTGGAGACAGACAATGGCCTGCTGGTGTGCAGAGATAAACGGTATGTATCAAGCTTAAAAGAGACCTTGGCCAAAAAGGTTGCTGGTAAGCTGCTCAGAGACATCTGGTGAACAGCTCAGTTCCTGTGTGAGTAAAGGTTTGAGGCTTGCAAGCAGCCGCCAGACAAGTGTGGCCAAGAGCAGCTGGGGGAAGGGTCTGCTGGCTGATAGAGCAGCTGGTGATGGGGTTCACTGTTTGATTGCACGGCCACTAGCGACCTTAGTGCTTCTATTATACTTACTGCTACTGTGTGCTTGTGATGTCCGGACATTGCAGTTAATGTTAGTGGGTTTTTGTGGTGGTGTGAATGAGTGGCTTTATGGGTTCAGTTATATGAAAGAGGGGGCAAGTGAGCGAGTGCATCCACAGTGCCAAGGGGAGGTTCTACCCACAACAGAGGTGGACGAGTGAGGCCCAGAGTACCATTTGGGAGGCTGTGGGGTCAGATAGCGTCCTGCGGGGAGGCAGCTGGGAAGAAGCAGAGCAAGCAGAGAAGTGTGAGTGAGGACACGTAGCGTGTTTTAATGTGTTTGTGTCGATCATGTATGTATGTTTTGACTGTAACTAGATGAACTGAGGAGATTTGACTACCTCAGTCTTTTGGGCTTGACCCCTGGGAGTTTGTGAATTCAGTTAATCACTGGATGCAGTTAATAATTTTAATTTTTTGCGGCTATTTGACAGCACGCTGTTATTTTGATTGTGTCCGGAGTGTGTGAATGCCAGAGGATGCTGATGTGAGTGGATGCTGAAGTGTTGTATGCTGTGTGTTGTGTTGAGAAAAGTGAGCACTTAAGGAGATACCTCCTTTCCCAGTGAGTTTGTGTGTGTGAGCGTTCTAGTCGCAGGGAATGGTATTCCCTTTGACACCGGGTGTTTGAGTATAACTGGTCTCTTGTCAATGCTTTGTGTTTGGGTATTAAGCCATCCTTTGCCTGGGGGACCTGGGAGGCGAGGGTCGGATGCCTGCGGAACTTGGGAGGCAAGGATCGGACGCTGTAACACGGTCCCTTTGTGATCCTTCTCCTTGTGGAGTTTGCAAAGCTGCAAATTTGGTCTGTTAGAGCTGTAATAGAGATGGCTTGTTACAGTTGATTGCTGAGATTTGGGATACAAGGAGGTTGTGTGGTTCTTCCCCCACATTGTGGTAATTTGATTCTCGAGACTGTATGGTTGTTTGTAGAGATTTTAGGATTTTGTTTGCAACAAGTGTAGCATTTTATGCAGAAAAACTACAATATAGTGAAATAAATTAAAAGAATTCCAAGAATTGTCCTCCCACAGCAACTTAGCCTTAACTCTCCTGAATTTGAAATATTGGGGTGTTTGTGTTTGTGGGCATATCAGAGGTTTTGCTGTAACAGGGACAGCCTTTTGCAAGGCAGCAAAGTGAATGTGCCCTGTGTCAGTGGAAATTATGCTTTAATTGAGCTGCTTTTGAACTAGAGATTTTAAAGTTGGTGTGTCCGAAGTCACACTTAGTACCTGAAGATTAGATTGTGTGAGAAGAAAACTAGAAAAAAGACTGTGAGATTTTGTAAAGCAAAGTTTCGGTGGAGTGAGTGAGAAATAGGTAGCTGAGGTGTCCTATGAATAGAAATAGAAATCAGAAGAGACCGAGTTTGGTAGAAGTTACTTGTCCGAAGGGCTGCCCTTCTGTGAAATAAACAGGGCCAGGAGACTTCTTCTCCTTTTTAATGCCTTTATTAAAAGTGATCAGCTCAGGATTGGGCAGCTTGGCAGGGCTGCAGTCCCCGTCCTGTCTCCCAGGTGCGACTCAGAGGAGGAGGATATTCGCAGCTTTGTCCACTAGGGGCAGAGCTGGGGATCAGGTCCTCGTGGGAGCCTTTAGGGCGTGGTGATCCCTTCCAGTTGTTGATTTTGCTGGCTGTCTTAGCAGGCCCTCATCTCCGGGGACGACTCCCATGGTCAGGGCGAGAGGCTCCGAAGGTGTTCCGCATCTCTGCAGGCTCAGCTCCTCACGTCCAGACATCACTCCAGTCTCTCAAGTCTTATTTGGCTTGTTGTTTTGGGGGTTTTCTCCGTGAGTTTGGAGTTGGGGGTCCCACAAAGCATTCTGGTCCTGGAGTCACTTTGCATAACCCCCCCTCCAGGTCTCTTCTCCTCACTGTTCGGGAAGGTCCCCACCCGTTACTGTCTCAGGAGAAGGGCCATTAACTCGCCCCAGCCAGGGCTTTTACTAATACAAAAACAACCATTAACGACAACGACCCGTAATTACAATAATACAGCCAGCAGCCCAGCAGTAGTGGTAACTTTTTTTCTCACAGAAAAAAATCAACTGAATTTTTGTTTATAACATTCTGAACCCCAAGTTTGTTTTCACAGTCTTCAGTGTGAAGAGCTGTGGTACAGACAGACATTTAGGTGAAAGAGACCAAGACAGACACTTTGTCATTTGTGTTATTCTCAGGAAACAAAGGCTACTCAGAGAGCTATAAGGATTTTAGTAGCAACTGGTCACGAGAAGCAAAGGAGTAATAGGGTGTTTGAATTATTAAAAAAGAAAGTTTCAAGTAATTTAAGATACTGAACAGAAATAATTAAAGCTGAGTGTGCTCAGACTATTTTTATATCACATGACTTTTAAACTAAGGCAAAGAGTTGGGATGAAGTAGAAAAATGGGGACTAAGAAAATAGGATTTTAGTAGACACAGGGGCAACATACTCAGTGTTAAATAAAGCCTTGATGCCTATAACAGATTATTATGTTATAATAAGGGGGCAACTGGCCAAGCTGAAAAAGCATATTTTTGCAAACCATCAAAATATAAACTTTAAAAACAAGTGAGGATTCATAGGTTTTTGTATATGCCCAATTCTCCAAAGGCACTGTTAAGTAAGAATTTGTTAGAGCAGCTAGAAGCAAAGATCACATTTAAAGACAGGGAGATTATTTAGAGGTAAAGAATCAACAATATGTAGACATACTAAGCTTAATGTTAACAATTAGCGAGATCAAAATTGAAAATGAGAATGAAATTAACAAGAAAATAAAGGATCCGGGATTTCCTGGGGTATGGGCCTCTAACATACCAGGGTGGGCAAAGAATGCACCTCCTGTGCAAGTTAAGCTTAAGGAAGGAAAACAACCATTTAGGGTCAGACAGTGCCCTTTGAGAAAGGAAGATAGAAAAGGGATTAGGCCAGTAATTGAGAACTTTTTGCTTTTTGGACTATTAAGAGAGTGTCAATCTAATTTTTATACTCCCATTTTACCTGTTAAAAAGCCTGACCTGCACCCAGTGGCTGCAAACCCATACACCTTGCTAACGTGTTTGACACCGGAACTAACCTGGTTTACTGTTTTAGATTTGAAGGATGCCTTTTTTTGCCTCCCTCTCCATGAAGCCAGACAGAAAATTTTTGCCTTCGAATGGGAGAATCCAAAGAGTGGCTGTAAGACTCAGCTCGCATGGACGGTATTGCCCCAAAGTTTAAAAACAGCCCCACGATATTCGGAGAACAACAACCTGCAAGAGGTCTGGGAAGCCCCATCAGAGGAAGGACAGCTGCTGCAGTATGTAGACAACCTCCTGATAGCTACTCAAACCCAAGAGGCATGTGTGGATTAGACGGTTAGCCTCCTGAACTTCTTGGTTTTACAAGGGCATAGAGTACCTCAGAAAAAGGCTCAGATAGTGAAGCAAACATTCATCTATCTACCTGTGTTACGAGGTCCATGCTAGGCAAAGGACTCTAAGGCAAGACCGAAAAGAAACATGCAAGTTCACCCTGGGCCAGAAGATGACTCTTCTAGTGTCCCATACAGTGTCTGCAGTGCTGGAAGTAAAAGGTGGACACTGACTTTTCCCACAAAAGTTCCTGAAGTACCAAGCCATAATAGTAAAACAAGATGATGTAGAGATTGTAGTCACTAACCTTGTGGACCCAGCCACTTTTCTCAGTGGGATACAGGACAACCAGTGATTCATGATTGCCTGGAAGCTGTTGAGGCCACCTACTCCAGTCGTCCAGTTTTGAAGGGTACCTCCTCAATAATGCAGAGACCTGGTTCACCAATGGAAGCAGTTATGTCATCAGTGAAAGGAGACATGCTGAGTATGCTGTCATCAATTGCAGAGAGGTAATAGTGTCTGGAACGCTACCAACAAACACCTCTGCACAAAAGACTGAGAACTGGCAAACTCAGGGTATGCATTTGAGGTTGTGCATGCACACAGCGATTTGGATGCACAAGAAAGAATTAAACTGTTAGAAGCCTTCCAGCTACCTGAGAATGCATATCAAGGCATACCAGAAAGTGAGCTCAGGATTGGAGGAAGGAAATGATCTAGCAGAGAGGCAAAAGAATCAACAAAAGGTGAGATTGCCACTGAGGGAGCCCTAATTCCAGATGGCTCTTCAAGGTAAGCCAGACTATAATAAGAAAGACAGAAAGTTAATCCAAGATCAGGAAGTTATATATGACAATGAGGGGTGGGCTACTATTAACAAGAAGCTAGTTATTCCTTCTCATTTGTTGTGGTCATTGGTGAGGGAGGAACACCAGAAAACCCACTGGGGAATTGATGCCCTAAGAATATCCCCAAACCATAACTTGGCAAAATTGGGAGGGAGCATGGACCTGGGTAGCAGTGGCAAATCGAATTTACAGAACTCCCAAGAAAAGGGGACTATTGGTATTTTTTGGTATTGACAGATTCATTTTCAGGATGGCCAGAAGCCTTTCCCCCCAGGACTGCCGAATCTCGGGAGGTCACCTAGGTGCTATTACAAGAAATAATACCATGCTTCGGAGTTCCAACCACAGTATCTTCAGACAGAGGATCACATTTTATTTCTAAAATAGTACAGCAGATTATCAGCCACCTGGGCATAGATTGGGAACTTCATACCCCATACCACCCTGTGGTATTCGCATTCTCTGAACAGAGAGAGACATAATTCTCTCTCCCAGGATTTTTCCTGGGAAACAATTCTTATCTCTACCTGCTGATCCTGTTGTTTGGCAAATGTGGAATGTGTTAAGGAGATTGTTTACTGAGAATGATTTATTAATTGGACTTTGTTGATGATTGTTTGAATTGATTGGCCAATTGGATGAAAGCTGTGTCGTGACTGTCTGGAGACACCCACGGGTTTTTCTTTAGTATCTCTTTAATATAGTAACTCTTTTGTATTGTATCTCTTTAGTATAGTTTTAATATAGTATTAGTGTAATATAACCTAGCTTAATAAAGCACTTTTTGCAGCCTTCTGAAATCATGGAGTCAGAGCACATTATTCCCTACTTTGGGGTCGCCCTGCATCAATACCACCCTAATCGAGTGGCCAGGTGGAGCAAATGAATTATTTGATTTAGCAGCAAATTGTAATGCTGGGGCAGTGTCCTAGGGTGACGTTATCATGCTTGTATCCCCATTCGTGTGTGCTGTTTATGCTGGATATTATGTTCTGTGCCTTTAAGACTGGCTCTGAAGAGTGAAAGTTTTGTTTTGGTTTCTTATCGGCCATGGCTGGCGGGAAACAGAGACGGGGCAATACATAGTTGTCGTGGGTTGACAGCCTTTATCCCAATATCGTGTGTTGTGTCTGGCAGCTGTGCCTTTTCTCTCCCCCCCCCCCCCTGGCCGTCTTGCTGTGGCGGGGCGGGGAAGAGAGGAGGGAGTGTGTGACCAGACACTTTGGCTTTTGGCTTTTGGCTGCTTGGCTTGGCTAGCCGCTTGCTTGCTTGCTTTCTACTTTTTGCGCTGTTTTTTTTCTTTTCTTTTGTTCCCTCTTTCTTACCCTCCCCTGAAGATACTGGACCGGCTCCGGACCTGACCTGAGACGTCCAGGACACCCGGAGCTTGCGAGAGAAGCTCAGTGCCCTTCACAACACAGTCTGTTTTCTTTTCTTTTCTTTTCTTTTCTTTTCTTTTCTTTTCTTTTCTTTTCTTTTCTTTTCTTTTCTTTTCTTTTCTTGTGTTGGGGAGTGTTCTTTTGTTACTTGTAAATAAATAGGTTTTGTTTTCCACTTTGCTCCTCCGAGAAATTCCTTCCCGAACCCGGTGTTGGGGGAGGGGTGGTTGGAGGTTTGTTTTGTTTTGGGGGGCTCCCTTTTGGAGATTTCCCCTAATTTTGTCCTAAACCAGGACAGTATATTTTTTGGTGCGTTGGCCGGGAAACGGAGGCCAAAAACAGTGGAAAAAAACCCTATAACAATAATATTTTGGTTTTGGTTGTTTTGTGGGCATATTGGTGATTCATAATGTCATTTGGAGTGGAAGCTTGCTGGTATTTCTGGTCCCTAGGGGTTTTTGAAGTTTTAATACTTTTGTGGTCCCTAGGGTTATTTCCTTACCCAAAAATAGCTCTGATGTTGTCCCTAATAAGTAGCTTTTGTAAGCGGGGGGCACTAACCAGAATAGTCATTGTGCTGGTCTTATGTGTGATGATGTGTCAGATAAAAATGCTGGACTTTATTTCAGGAATGTATGGATTGTTGTTATGTCTGTGTCCTCAGTTTGTTTGGGGAGAAGAAGGGGAAGGGGCTTTTCAGCCTTTGTCCTCCTTCTTCTCCTCCAAATTGTTGACATCTCTATTAGAAAATACTGAATTTCCCCTGAGTTTGAAAGAAACCATCTTTCTGGCATTTAATTTATTAAGCCTTTTCTATACTGTCTGGAGTGTATATAAAATGAAAGCTGAGATTTCTAGAGGGGTTAGAGAGACTCCTGATTCAGGAGTAAAACAAAGCAGGAAAAATCTTGACTGGAGTGGGAAATGGGAGGATATGGGCCAGACTTTAAAGGAATTTTCTGATCCTATAGACTGGGACTTTCCATCTGATCAAATTCAGAATCCAGTCGAGGTGGCAAAGTATTTGAGGGAGAAGTGCCATGGTAATACTAAGGAAGAAAGGATTACTGCAGTGAGCTGGGCCTTGGCGTTTGTTTACCGTATTCTGCTAGACACTGTGGAGCAGCAGATAGCAGAAAGGGAACAGGGAGGTAAGTTAGTTACTATCCCAGTGACCCAGGCTGCAGCTAACATCCCAGGCTCCAGGCTAGCAGCTGAATCAGACAATAGGCCCCAAACCATGGCTGTTGCAGCTAATACAAGAGGTGGAAAGTGTAAAGGCAAGACCGATCGAAAGGTGGAGGATGATGAGGATGATGCGACCGATCGAAAGGTGGAGGATGATGATGATGATGCAGGAGAAGGACCCTCACCAAAATCAGAGGCCACATCAAAGGGCACAGAATCTGGAGCTAATATTGACTCCTTTTCTCTGAAGGACCTCAGAGGCCTAAGAAAGGACTACAGACGACAACCTGACGAATCTATAATTAGTTGGTTAGTCCGCCTTTGGGATGCTGCAGGGGAGGTTACGATTTTGGATGGTACTGAAGCGAGGCATTTGGGATCCCTGTCACATGATCCTGTCATCGATCAAGGTATGATGAGGGGGGCTAACCCTCACAGCCTCTGGGAACGGATCCTAAGAAGCGTAGCAGAACGATACCTGTGTACGGATGATCTCTATATGCAGCAGACACAGTGGAAGACCATAGAACAGGGGATCCAACGCCTGAGAGAGATGGCAGTGGCAGAGCTCATTTTCTCAGATGACACAACAACTAGGAATCCGGACCTGGTACCATGCACACCTGTAATGTGGAGGAAACTTGTGCGACTTGGGCCACCTGAATACGCTTCTGCCCTAGCAATAATGAAGCGGGATGATACATATGAGACTGTGCTCGATATGGCAAAGAAGCTTCGAGCGTATGCAGATGCTGTGCATGGCCCAACTCATGCCAGAATTGCAGCAGTGGAAACCCGACTGCAGAAATTAGAGGACAAAATAGAGGAGAATCATAAGAAACTCTGGGAAGAGATTAAGGAGGACCTTATTCAAATCTCAGCTGTACAAATTAGAGGCCCTGGTGTCCAACGCTGGCGCTCCTTTGATGGGGAGAGAAGGTACATCCCATGGGCTGAGTTATGGGTTTTTCTGCGTGAGTCTGGAGAAGACATGAGGAGATGGGATGGAAAACCCAACGCTGCTTTGGCACAACGGGTGCGTGATTTGAAGAAAAGAGGAAGTATCACCAAAAAGATAGCAGCTCCGGTCGCTCGTAGCCGAGATGTTAAGTATGATGATGACGATGACATGTCCGATCCCCTTGAAGGGACTTCTAAGGCATATGCCCAAGGAAAGAAGGACAATCTGGCTTAAAGGGGCCCTGCCTCCAGCCAGGAAGAGGCACGGGAGAACCGGGTTTTTTGGAAGGTGTGGATCAGATGGCCTGGCACATCAGAGCCACAAGACTATGAAGCATTGGTTGACACTGGATCACAGTGTACCTTAATGCCACGGAACACGTGGGGACAGAACCTGTTTCCATTGCTGGAGTGACGGGGGGATCACAACAGTTGACTTTGTTGGAAGCTGAGGTGAGCTTGACTGGGAAGGAGTGGCAGGAACATCCGATTGTGACTGGTCCAGAGGCTCCGTGTATTTTGGGCATAGACTTCCTCCGGAATGGCTATTACAAAGATCCTAAGGGATTCAGGTGGGCTTTTGGAATAGCTGCAGTGGAGATAGAGGGTATTAAACAATTGAATACGTTGTCTGGACTATCAGAGAACCCATCTGCAGTAGGACTTTTGAAGGTAGAGGAGCAACGAGTGCCAATTGCCACCTCAACAGTGCACCGCAGGCAGTACCGGACGAATCGAGATGCCGTGATCCCCATCCACAAGATGATCCGAGAGCTGGAGAGCCAAGGGGTGGTCAGTAAAACCCACTCACCCTTTAACAGCCCTATCTGGCCCGTGCGAAAATCTGACGGAGAATGGAGATTGACTGTGGACTATCGTGCCTTGAATGAAGTGACTCCACCACTGAGTGCGGCTGTACCGGACATACTGGAACTGCAGTACGAGCTGGAGTCCAAGGCAGCAAAGTGGTACGCGACCATTGATATAGCTAACGCGTTTTTCTCCATCCCTCTGGCAGCAGAATGCAGGCCTCAGTTTGCTTTTACATGGAGGGGAGTGCAGTATACCTGGAACCGACTGCCCCAGGGGTGGAAACACAGTCCTACCATCTGTCATGGACTGATCCAGGCTGCACTAGAGGAGGGTGAGGCTCCAGAACATTTACAATATATTGATGATATCATTGTTTGGGGGAACACGGCAATAGAAGTGTTCGAGAAAGGAGAGAAGATAATTCATATTCTCCTGGAAGCCGGATTTGCCATTAAGAAGAGCAAAGTCAAGGGACCTGCCCGAGAAATTCAGTTCCTAGGAGGTGAAGTGGCAAGATGGACGGCGTCAGATTCCTGCGGATGTTATTAACAAAATCACTGCTATGTCCCCACCAACTGATAAGAAGGAAACACAAGCTTTCTTAGGTGCTATAGGTTTCTGGAGGATGCACATCCCTGAGTATAGTCAGATTGTGAGACCCCTTTATCTGGTTACCCACAAGAAGAACGACTTCCATTGGGGCCCTGAGCAGCAGCAAGCTTTCGTCCAGATCAAGCAGGAGATTTGGGCTGCGGAAGAGTGGAAAGATATCGCTACTCGGTTAGAGAAGTTACCTGTGAAGGTTCGCCATGTAGATGCCCATGTCCCCAGAAGTAGAGCTAATGAAGAGCAACAAAACAACCAGCAAGTACATCAGGCTGCAAAGATAGGGGAGTTGAAGATAGATCTCGACTGGGAGCATAAGGGAGAGTTATTCTTAGCACGATGGGCCCATGATGCCTCAGGCCACCAGGGTAGAGATGCCACCTATAAGTGGGCACGAGACCGAGGGGTGGATCTAACCATGGACAGTATCTCTCAGGTTATTCGTGACTGTGAGACGTGCGCTGCCATTAAGCAGGCCAAGCGAGTGAAGCCCCTCTGGTATGGGGGGCGGTGGTCTAAGTACAAATACGGGGAGGCCTGGCAGATTGATTACATCACACTGCCTCAAACCCGCCAGGGCAAGCGCTATGTACTAACCATGGTAGAAGCCACCACAGGATGGTTGGAAACCTACCCTGTGTCTCATGCCACAGCCCGTAACACTATCTTGGGCCCTGAAAAGCAGGTCCTTTGGAGGCACGGTACTCCTGAGAGAATTGAGTTGGATAATGGAACTCATTTTAAAAACAATCTTATTAATACTTGGGCTAGGGAACATGGCATGGAGTGGGTATACCATATCCCCTATCATGCACCAGCTGCAGGGAAAGTGGAAAGGTACAATGGATTGTTAAAAACCACCTTAAAAGCATTGGGTGGGGGGTCTTTAAAAAACTGGGAGCAGCATTTGGCAAAGGCTACCTGGTTAGTTAACACACGAGGTTCCACCAACCGAGCGGGTCCTGCTCAGTGTGAGCTCCTTAATATAGTAGATGGGGATAAAGCCCCAGTGGCCCATGTCAGAGGTTTGTTGGGAAAGACAGTATGGATCAACCCTGCCTCGAGTACAGACAAACCCATCTGTGGGATTGTCTTTGCTCAAGGACCAGGTTATACATGGTGGATAATGCAGAAAGATGGAACAACACGGTGTGTGCCTCAGGGAGACCTGATTGTGGGATGAGACTCATATATGAATGTCATTGTTTGTTGAATGTGAGACAGAAGGAAACTGTAAGTGTCAAAGATCTGAGCAAGTAAGATGAGAGGAATGCGTAAGTGTCAAAGGTGTGAGTAAGTGAAATGAAAGTTTTTTATTGTATGTCCACGATATGGGATAAGGGGTGGAGTGTCGTGGGTTGACAGCCTTTATCCCAATATCGTGTGTTGTGTCTGGCAGCTGTGCCTTTTCTCTCTCCCCCCCCGGCCGTCTTGCTGCGGCGGGGCGGGGAAGAGAGGAGGGAGTGTGTGACCAGGCACTTTGGCTTTTGGCTTTTGGCTGCTTGGCTTGGCTAGCCGCTTGCTTGCTTGCTTTCTACTTTTTGCGCTGTTTTTTTTCTTTTCTTTTGTTCCCTCTTTCTTACCCTCCCCTGAAGATACTGGACCGGCTCCGGACCTGACCTGAGACGTCCAGGACACCCGGAGCTTGCGAGAGAAGCTCAGCGCCCTTCAGAACACAGTCTGTTTTCTTTTCTTTTCTTTTCTTGTGTTGGGGAGTGTTCTTTTGTTACTTGTAAATAAATAGGTTTTGTTTTCCACTTTGCTCCTCCGAGAAATTCCTTCCCGAACCCGGTGTTGGGGGAGGGGTGGTTGGAGGTTTGTTTTGTTTTGGGGGGCTCCCTTTTGGAGATTTCCCCTAATTTTGTCCTAAACCAGGACAATAGTGCTGCTTTTGCTTTTTTGCTTTTGCTTTTCCCTTTGCTCTTGCTTCTGCTTTCCTTCTGCTTGCTCTTGCTTCTCCTCATTAGCTAGTTTAGCTGAACTATCCAAATTTTTTCCTGGACCGTTTCTCCTTTCCTTTTTTTGGACCTACTCGAACCTGCTCTGGACTGGGACCTGGGAACACCAAGAGTTTGCACCCTGTGGCCTGCAGCAGCGGCCCCAGTGGCAGACTAATTGATAACAGAGCGACCACCCCCAAGAGAGTCTTTCTGAATTTGTCATCTTTTTTCAGAGCAGTGAAAGAGTGTTATCATCTGGTAGTGTTCATTTTGTGTGCTGGGGGGTGCTGTGCCTGTTAAATCAACAGGTTCTTTCCACTTCTCTCCGAGGAATTCTTCCCGAACCGGTTGGTGGAAACGGCCCCCTTTGGAGATTCTCTCCCAAATTTGCCCTAAACCTGGACAAAATTTGGTGCCCAATGCGTGGGGCTCTAGAGAGAGTGGAAAAACCCTGTTTTGATTGCATTTTGTTTTCCATTACTCTGTGTTCATATAAAGCAGTTAATAGCCATGCTTTTTGAATTCATAATGTCTCTTGGGGTGACGGCTTGCATGCATTTCTGGTCCCTAGGGTTTTTTGAGATCTTAATACCTCTCTGGTCCCTACATTTATTTTCTTATCCAGAAATAGCTCTAGTATTGTCCCTAATACGTAGTTTTTACAGCAGAGGGGCAGTGACCAGAATAGCAATCCTGCTGGGCTTGGTGGTAATGACTTTTAAGAAGTTTATAAACATGCTGGGGTCTGCTCCAGGTGTGAATGGTTCATGGCCATGGTTATGCACCCAGTTTGTGAGAGGAGGAGCAGGGGATGAGGCTTTTCAGCCTTTGCTTTCCTTCTTCTCCTCTGAATCTGTTACATCATTATTGAAGAATGTTCAGTTTCCCCTCAGTGTTAAAGAGGCCATCGTTCTGGTATTTAATCTGGTAAGCTTCCTCTATACAGTCTGCAGCTTCTCTAGAATGAGGGCTGAGATGTCCAGAGAAGCTGATGAGACCCCTGACCCAGAAGTAGACCCAGGCATGGAAAATCCTGAGTGGTGTGGGAAATGGGAGGTTATGGGACAAATCCTGAAGGAATTCTCTGATCCTATAGTCTGGGAGTTTCCCCATAAACAAATTCAGAAGCCAGCTGAGATGGGGAAATAGCTGAAAGAGAAGTACCATGATGACCCTAAGGAGAAAAAGATCATTGCAGTTAGCTGGGCCCTGGCATATGCTTATCGCACACTGCTAGATACTGTAGGGCAGCAGACAGAGGCAGGGGGGCAGGAAGATAAAGCAGCAGCTATCCCAGTGACTCAGGCTGTAGCCAACAGCCCAGGCTCGAAGCCAGCAGCCAAACCAGATAGTGAGCCTAAGCCAGCAGCTAAACCCATGGCTGTTGCTACCAGCACTAGAAGTGGGAAATGCACGGACAAGACTAATCAACCAGTGGATGATGATGATGATGATGATGATGATGATGATGATGATGATGATGATGATGATGCAGGAGAAGGACCCTCAATGCCTCCTGACATAAAATCAGGAGTCAAAACAGCAGGTGCAAGATCAGAAGCGAATATTGAGTCCTTTTCCCTGAAGGACCTTCGTGGCCTAAGGAAGGATTACACTCGAAGACCTGATGAATCCATAATTAGTTGGTTAGTCTGTCTTTGGGATGCTGCAGGCAAGGCTACAATTCTGGATGGCACTGAAGCGAGGTGTGGAGAGTTTAGTTCAGGCATGGCTTGAGGAAAAAGGCCACGAAGCCATGCAACTGAGAGAAAAGTAACAGGTAGCTGTGAAGCAGCTTCAAAGCAGTTCCCAGCCTGACTTCTATAAACAATTAGTCTCTCTCAGGCATCCTTGCATAAACAGTAAAGTTCTCAGGCAGTCTTCCCATAACAAAGGTAACATCCTCTCTGGGAAAAGATGGCACCCTGGGAACAGTTATGGAAGTTTTGAGAACCGTTCGTATCACAGTGAGAACACTGATTTTGTTTGATGTAAACAATCAACGGTATTGTAAAACAAAAGGAGTGGTTAGAGTTTTCTCTGTTAGCCTATCATAAAGCTGTATTTTGGAATATGCATGAAGTTCGTTAACACTATTATTTAAGGTGACGGATCGATCAATAAAGTTGGAGTTCGATGCATTATAGGATGGTCGTTCTCCCCCTCACTTCAACAGCGAGGCATTTGGGATCCCTGTCACATCATCCTGTCATCGACCAAGGAATGATGAGGAGGGCTAATCCACACAGCCTCTGGGCACGGGTCTTGGAAAGTGTTGCACAAAGATACCTGTGTGCAGATGATCTTTATATGCAGCAAACACAGTGGAAGACCATAGAACAAGGGATCCAATGCCTGAGAGAAATGGCAGTGGCAGAGATTATCTTCCCAGATGACGTAACAACTAGGAATCCAGACTTGGTACCATGCACATCTGTGATGTGGCGGAAACTTTTACGACTTGGGCCACATGAATATGCTTCTGCCTTAGCCATAATGAAGAGGGATGAGAGGGATGAGACTGTGCTGGATATGGCAAGTGTTGAAGTGATGGGAGAACGACCATCCTTTGTTGCATCAAACTCCGATTTATTGATCGATCAGTCACTTTAAATAACAGTGTTAATTAACTTCATGCATATTCCAAAATCCAGGTTTATGATAGGCTAACAGAGAAAACTCTAACCACTCCTTTTGTTTTACAATACCGACAATTTTTTACACAAAACAAAACCAGTGTTCCCACTGTGATATGAAAGGTTCCCAAAACTTCCACATCTGTTCCCAGGGTGCCATCTTTTCCCAGAGAGGGTGTTACACTTGTTATGGGAAGACTGTCTGAGAAACTTATTGTTTATAGAGTGATGCCTGAGAGAGTCTAATTGTTTATAGTAATCAGGCTGGGAACTGCTTTTGGAACTGCTTCGCAACTACCTTTTACTTTTCTCTCAATTGCATGGCTTCATGGCCTTTTTCTTTAAGCCATGCTTGAACTAAACTCGCCACAGGCAAGGAAGCTCCGAGCATATGCAGACGCTGAGCATGGCCCAACACATCCCAGAATATCAGTGGTGGAAACATGTCTGCAGAAATTAGGGGATAAGATAGAGGAGAATCATATGAAGCTCAGAGAAGAGATTAAAGAAGACCTCCTCCAAATCTCAGCAGTACAGATCAGAGGTTCTGGGGCCCAACTCAGATGTTCCCCAGATGGAGAAAGAAGGTACACCCCACGAGCTGAGCTGTGGTTCTTCCTGCGTGATTGTGGAGAAAACATGAGGAGATGGGATGGAAAACCTACTGCTGCTCTGGCACGACAGGTGCATGAATTGAAGGAAGACAGGGCTCAGAGAGGAAGTTCCACCAAAAGGAAAGCCACTCTAGTTGCCTGTAGCCGAACTGCCAGGTATGATGATGATGACATGTCTGATCCCCTTGAAGGAACATCCAAGACATATGCCCAGGGAAAGAAGGATAACCAGGCTTAGAGGGGCTCTGCCTCTAGCCAGGTAGAGGCTAGGGAAAACCGTGTTTTCTGGTCTGTGTGGATTCATTGGCCTGGCACATCAGAACCACAAGAGTATAAAGCTTTGGTTGATACTGTTGCTCAATGTACATTAATTCCATCGAGACGTGGGGACAGAGTCTATTTCTATTGCTGGTGTGACAGGGGGATCCCAGGATTTCACTTTGGTGGAAGCTGATGTGAGCCTGACTGGAAATGAGTGGAAGAAACATCCTATCGTAACTGGCCCAGAGGCCCCATGTATTTTGGGCATAGACTACCTTCGAAGTGGGTATTTCAAAGACCCAAAGAGACTCAGATGCGCATTTGGGATAGCAGCTGTAGAGACAGAGGGCATCCAGGAGTGGAACACATTTCCTGGACTGTCTGAGAATCCATCTGCAGTAGGATGCCTGACAGAAGAAGAGCAACAGGTGCCAATTGCCACTTCCACAGTGCATCGTCGACAGTATAGAACCACTTGAGAAGCTGTGATCCCCATCCATAAGATGATCCAAGAGCTGGAGAGCCAAGGGGTGGTCAGCAAGACCCACTCACACTTCAACAGCCCCATTTGGCCTGTGCGTCTATCGGAAGAAGAATGGAGATTGACTGTGGACTACCGTGCATTGAATGAAGTGACTCCACCACTGAGCGCTGCTGTGCCAGACATATTAGAGCTCCAGTATGAGCTGGAATCCAAGGCAGCAAAGGGGTATGCCACCATAGACATTGGCAATGCATTTTTCTCCATTCCTCTGGCAGCAGAATGCAGGCCTCAGTTTGCTTTCACATGGAGGGGAGTGCAGTACACCTGGAACTGACTGCCCCAGGCGTGGAAGCACAGTCTTGCCATCTGCCATGGACTGATCCGGACTGCACTAGAAAGGGGTGAGGCTCCCGAACATCTGCAATATATTGATGACATCATTGTGTGGGGGAACACAGCTGCAGAAGTGTTTGAGAAAGGAAAGAAAATCATCCAAATCCTCCTGGGAGCTGGTTTCGCCATCAAAAAGCAAAGTTAAGGGACCAGCTCGTAAAATTCAGTTCCTAGGAGTAAAGAGGCAAGATGGACAGCATCAGATTCCTACAGATGTCATCAACAAGATCACAGCAATGTCTCCACCAACCAATAAGAAGGAAACACAAGCTTTCCTAGGTGCCATAGGCTTTTGGAGAATGCACATTCCTGAGTACAGTCAGATTGTGAGCCCTCTTTACCTGGACACCCGCAAGAAGAACAACTTCCAGTGGGGCCCTGAGCAGCAACAAGCCTTTACCCAGATTAAGCAGGAGATCACTCATGCAGTAGCCCTTGGCCCGGTCAGGACGGGACCAGAGGTGAAAAACATGCTCTACTCTGCAGCCAGGAACCATGGTTTGTCCTGGAGCCTTTGGCAGAAGGTGCCTGGGGAGACTCGGGGTCGACCACTAGGATTTTGGAGTCGAAGCTACAGAGGCTCTGAAGCCAACTACACTCCAAAAGAGAAAGAAATCTTGGCTGCCTATGAAGGAGTCCAAGCTGCCTCAGAGGTTATTGGTACAGAAGCGCAACATCTCCTGGCACCCTGACTACTGGTTCTGGGATGGATGTTCAAAGGCAAGCTTCCTTCCACTCACCATGCCACCAGTGCTACATGGAGCAAGTGGATTGCTCTTATCACACAGCGCACCCGTATAGGTAAACTGAATAGCTCTGGGATTTTGGAGGCAATTAAAAATTGGCCTGAAGGTGAAAATTTTGGTGTCACGGATGAAGAACAAGAACCAGTGACACGGGCTGTAGAAGCTCCACCATACAACCAACTGCCCCCAGAGGAAACACGCTACGCTCTTTTCACTGATGGTTCCTGTTGCATCGTAGGGATGAACCGAAAGTGGAAACCAGCCATATGGAGCCCCACATGACAAGTTGCACAAACTACTGAAGGAGAAAGGGGATCAAGCCAACTTGCTGAACTCAAAGCTGTTCAGCTGGCCCTGGACATTGCAGAAAGAGCGAAGTGGCCAACGCTCCCCTGTCGCAGACATTTTTCACAGAAATCCTTTCTTTCAGATTTCTGTAGCTTCTGGGAAGCAAGGGCCCCCAGAAGAAGAATGTAAACAATGATTATCAGCTGCTGTGGAATGCAATAGGATGCACCTGTGATTGGCTCATGTTCCCATGTTTATAATTAAGGGCCAATCACAGGAGCAAGCTGGGGACAGAGTCCCTGGACACAACTTTGTTATAGATTCTTTCTTTCTATTCTTAACTTAGCAGCATCTGCAACTTCTCTCTTTATTCTATTTAGTATAGTTATAATGTATAATATATCATATATCAATAAATCCAGCCTTCTGATCAAGAAACAAGATTCTCGTCCATCTCTCACCCCCAGTGACCCACTCAGGTTGCTGTAATACTCCCCCTCTACACTGATTCATGGATGGTAGCCAATGCTCTGTGGGGATGGCTGGAGAGGTGGAAAGAGGCTAACTGGCAGCATAGAGGAAAGCCAGTTTGGGCTGCTGAAGAGTGGAAAGACATTGCTACCAGGGTAGGGAGGCTACCTGTTAAAGTCCGCCATGTAGATTCCCATGCCCCCAAGAGTAGAGCTAATGAGGACCACCAAAACAATGAGCAGATAGACCAGGCGGCAAAGATAGGGGTGTCCAATGTAGACCTAGACTGGAAACACAAGGGAGAGTTATTCATAGCTCGATGGGCTCATGATGCCTCAGGCCATCAGGGTAGACATGACACCTATAAGAGGGCATGAGACCGAGGGGTGGATTTAACCATGGACAGTATTTCACAGGTTACCCATGACTGTGAGATGTGTGCTGCCATCAAGCAGGCCAAGCGAGTGAAGCCCCTGTGGAATGATGGGCGATGGTCCAAGTACATGTACGGGGAGGCCTGGCAGATTGACTGCATCACGCTGTGCCAGACGCACCAAGGCAAGCACAACATGCTCACAAAGGAGGAAATCACCACTGGATTGTTGGAAACCTACTCTGTGTCTCATGCTACTGCCCGGAACACCATCCTGGGCCTGGAAAAGCAGGTCATTTGGAGGCATGGCACCCCTGAGAGGATTGAGTCAGACAGTGGGACTCCTTTCAAGAACAGTCTTATCAACACCTGGGCTAGGGAACATGGCATTGAGTGGGTGTACCATATCCCCTACCATGCACCAGCTGCAGGAAACGTAGAGAGGTACAATGGACTACTAAAAACCCAGTTGAAAGCCTTGGGTGGGGAATCTTTCAAAAATTAGGAGCAGCATTTAGCAAAGGCCTCCTGGTTATTTAACACCCGAGATTCCACCAACCGAGCAGGTCCTGCCCAGTCTGAGTCCCTGAATGTAATAGATGGAGACAAAGTCCCAGTGGTACATGTTAGAGGTTTGTTAGGGAAGACCGTGTGGATCAATTCTGCCTCGAGCACAGACAAACTCATTCGTGGGGTTGTCTTTGCTCAGGGACCAGGTTGCACATGGTGGATAATGCAAAGAGATGGAACAACATGATATGTACCTCTGGGAGATCTGATTGTGGGGTGAGAATGATATGCAAATATCACTGTTCATTGGATGTTACTGCCATTGTCTGTACATTAAACCATACAGACATGAGATAGAAGGAAATGTGTAAGTGTCGAAGGTCTGAGCAAGTGAAAGATGGAGCTTTGCATGAGTAAAGTGAAAAGGGGGAATCCTGCAGCTCTGTAGTATGGGGCCTGGATTCAGTGGTCCGGTGTGGGGATGTGGTGAGGGCATGATGGGTATTGCTTGTAATTTTTGGGGGAACAGATGGAAGTTTTATGTGAATAAAATGCATGATGTGTGGTAGTATGTTGACGATATGCGGATAAGGGTTGGAATGTCCTAGGGTGACATTATCATGCTCGTATCCCCATTTGTGTGTTCTGTTTATGCTGGATATTATATTCTGTGCCTTCAAGACTGGCTCTGAAGAGTGAAAGTTTTGTTTTGGTTTCTTATCTGCCACTCCCCCATGGCTGGCGGGACACAGAGACGGGGCAGTACATAGTGATGCTTTTGCTTTTTTGCTTTTGCTTTTCGCTTTGCTCTCGCTCTTGCTTCTGCTTTGCTTCTGCTTGCTCTTGCTTCTCCTCATTAGCTAGTTTAGCTAAACAGTCCAAATTTCTTCCTGGACCGTTTCTCCTTTCCTTTTTTTGGACCTACTCGAACCTGCTCTGGACTGGGACCTGGGAACACCAAGAGTTTGCACCCTGTGGCCTGCAGCAGCGGCCCCAGTGGCAGACTAATTGATAACAGAGCGACCACCCCCAAGAGAGTCTTTCTGAATTTGTCATCTTTTTTCAGAGCAGTGAAAGAGTGTTATCATCTGGTAGTGTTCATTTTGTGTGCTGGGGGGTGCTGTGCCTGTTAAATCAACAGGTTCTTTCCACTTCTCTCCAAGGAATTCTTCCTGAACCAATTGGGGGGAGGGGCCCCCCTTTGGAGATTCTCTCCCAAATTTGCCCTAAACCTGGACAGGCAGGAAGCAAATTTTCACTGGTCCCAAACTCTTCCACTGGCATTGTTGAGGTTCTGCACTAAACCTAGAGCCAAAGAGAGGTTGAGTCCCTTTGAAATGCTTTCTGGGAGACCATATGGATTGCAAAAGGGAATAACAGTGTCTACCCACATTAGGGAGGTGTTATTGGCCACATACATGGTGGCTTTAAGTAAACAGCTCAGGGAAATGGGAAAACATGTGGCTGGAACTTTGGGCACAGGGCTATATGGATCAGTACATAACATAGCGCCTGGAGATTATGTAGATGTTAAGTCTCTTGCAGAAAAGACTTTGGAACCACAGTGGGAAGGGTCATTCCAGGTGCTTCTTAGTACTTCACCATGATTAAAATCCAGGAGCAGAGCGCCTGGATCCACCACTCTTGAGTGAAGAAAGCCCCAGAAACAGAAGTCCCTTAGAGAGTGACACTGGGAGTCAACAAACTGAAACTAAAACTTACTTGAGCAGAATGAGTATGTTGTGACCAGGAATAGTTTATAATTTTATTTGCAAGAGTTTAATTAAGAGAATTGTTTTGTGTGTAATTGTAATTGAAATCCTAGCATTAGAGGGTACCTCTATCCAGACTTAGTTGGAATTGGAGAATACTACAGCAAGTGGTGGTGTTAACCACCCTGTCAATTGTACATGGTAAGGCATTGAGGGATACATATTATCGTAGAGATTTGCATTAAGTAAACGAATTTACTCATTTCTTTAGAAAAGGGAGGAATAAGACATGGGATTAGGAATGAACTTGGGTTAGAAATCCATTTCCGATTTAGGTGGAGTGTGCTGGTTTGAATTGTTTAACTTGCTTAGTCTGTTAATTTGCTGTGCTCATTAAAAAGCCTCTAGCTTGCAAAACTGCCTCAAACAAGGTGAAAATAATGCGAACTTCCAACCTAGAGAAAGATAAGAGGAGCCCCTTAGACCTTAAAACAAGAAGCAAGCCAAAACTGAAGCTGCAACAGACAAAGGGACAACCAGAGATCTCTCTGCACAAGAACTGATAAGAACTAATTTAATGCGCTGAATATGCATGAATGTCTTTTGAAACTTAATGCATATGCAACAAGTTAGAAGACAAAGGAGAGTTTACACTCTCTGGAAGGCTGCATGTTCTTTAAAGAGCTACCCTACATGCACCCCCCGATGCTGAATAAAGGTAAATGCCTACTGCACGACCTTTACAACTTCTAGAGTTTTTTCTGCAAATCACAAGCCTGAGCCAGTTAGAAATCGTGGTCACGCCTCTGAGATAACATATTTAAGAAGAAATCAAAACAAAAATTTTGGGCACGGTTGCAATTGTGCTCTGAGGATAGCAGAGTGAGAACATGTGAAAACAACTATGCAGATGCCAAGGTCAGTGGAGAAGGAGGGGAAGGAGGTGCTCCAGGCACCAGAGCCAAGATTCCCCTGCATCCTATTGTGAAGCGCATGGTGAAGTAGGCTGTACTCCTGCAGCCCATGGAGCTCCATGGGGATGCAGAGATCCATCTGCAGCCTGTGGAGGAGCCCCACGCCGTAGCAGTTGAATGCCTTAGAAAAAAGCTATGACCCTGTGGGAGATCCATGGAGAGAGTGGCCCTGCTCCCATGCTGGAGCAATCTGTCCTTGAAGGACTGCACTGAATGGAAGAGTGACCCACCCTGCAGCAGTTTGAGGGGGACTGTTGCCCATGGGATGGACTCACGCGCGAGAAGCTCATGGAGAACTATCTCCTGTGGGAGGGACCCCATGGTGCAGCAGGGGAAGGACTCCTCTCCCTGAGCAGCGGGGGAAAAAAATGAGTGATGAATGGACCATAACCCCCATTCCCTGTCTCCTTGCGCCACTGGAGGAGGAGGGAGGGATGGGGAGGAAGATGTTTGTAAGGGTCTTACTTTACTTCTCATTATCCTGCTCTGATTTTCTTAGTAATAAATTCACTTCATCTCTCTAAGTTGAGCCTGTTTTGCCTGTGATGGTATTTGATGAGTGATCTCTCCAGGTCCTTCTTTCAACCCATGAACCCTTCTTTAAATTTTCTCTCCCCTGTCCAGCTGCAGAGGGGAGTGAGTGAGCGGCTTTGGTGGGTGTCTGGCATCTGGCCAGCATGTTGCCCTGTTTTTTTAAGTTTTTCTAAGCCTTCCAATGTTTACTTTCTTGTAATGAACTTTCTCACACACTTTATGTAAATAACTTATTGTTTTGCATTTTTTTATGGAGGAGGAGAAATTTGATAGACTGTTGGTTTGTCCAGTGTCATTGGAGAGGTGGCACTTTCACCCTCCAATCCACTGTCACTTTCAGAAATCTATAAATGCTGGAGTCAGAAATTAAAAGTTCTCATTTTTACCTTGGGAGACCTGCGTTTCCGCATCATGTTATTTTGTGTCCCATAGCGACACCAGCATCAACCCACAACACATTGGAACAGGTTTTTCAGAAAGGCTGTCAGATGTCTGTTTTTCAAGAGTTGATTCACAGCCCTAAGTAACCTGATCCAACCCTGGAGTTGGATCTAACTTTAAAGCTGGCCCCTGTTTCAGTGGCGAATTGGACCAGGTAACCTCCAAAATTCCTCTCCATGATAAATTATTTTCTGATTCCATGAAATAAGGATGGGTGTTCCATGGGATATATTCCCCCTTAACTCTGCTCTTCCCCCTTTAGTCCGCTCTCCTAAAGACCCTACCTGGAGTGCTGCATCCAGCTCTAGAGTTCTCAGCACAAGGACATAGACCTGTTGGAAGGAGTCCAGAGGAGGGCCATGAAGATGATTACAGGGATGGAGCACTTCTTCTGTGGGGAAAGGCTGAGAGAGAGTAGCTTGTTCAGCCTGGAAAAGAGGAGACTAGAGTGACCTCATTGAGGCCTTTCAATACCTAAAGGCGGGCTACAAGACAGAGAGAGGGACTTTTCACAAGGGCATGTAGTGACACGACAAGGGGCAATGGCTTTATACTGAGAGTAGGTTTAGATTAGATATTAGGAATAAATTCTTTACTGTGAGGGACTTTAGGCACTGGAACAGGTTGCCTAGAGAAGTTGTGGACACCTCATCCCTGGAAGCATTCAAGATCATATTGGATGGGGCTTTCAGCAACCTGGTCTAGTGGAAGGTGTCCCTGTCCACAGCAGGGAAGTTTGAACTAGATGATCTTTAAGGTCTCTTCTAACCCAACCCATTCTATGATTCTATAATTATATGATATCAGCAATCCCCAAGGTCACAGAAACATTTAATAAAGGCATGTAAAAGGTGATCAAAAGAGCATAGTGAAGATAATCCTATATTATTAGATTATGCATTCCCTCAGCAATACAAAATAATTGCAGGAAATTTGTCAGGGAAAGGTTAAAGAAAATAATCAGATATTAATAAATGTAGCTACAAAAACTCAGTTACTAGTTCTGTTAACTAATATCAAGTACAAGGAAAGTGACATGCTAAGAATTTCTATATTCATTAATTGTATTTTCCAATAACTTATTTTAAATAAGATTTTACTAAGAGTGAGAGTAATATCAGGAAAAAGGGATCTTCTACCAGTGTCTTTTCCATCTTGTCTGACTGGGTTTCCCCTCAACCCAATTTTTTGGTAAATAATCCAGCTGCTGTATTGTCTCAGCTTTGCAACAAAAGCTGTTAATATATTTTAGTATGAAGAATGTTACCTCGTTATGTCCATGTTTAATTCTTCAGTGTAAAAATTGAATTTGGTGATCAAATCAGCCTGTGCTTCTGTACTACAGTAATTATGATATCCGGTTATACTTTTAATAATTTTATCAATAATTACTTTTATTGTCTATTCACAAATCTGGAACACAGGTTAAAATTTCCACCCTTCCAGATGAGAAGCTTAAATGACATGATAAAGTGAAAATCTCTCTCTGTACAAACACTCAAAACAAACTTGTTTCTCAATGGAAAATTTCTGAAGCAAAGTAATCTTGGCAGCAACTGACAGATTTTGAAATCTAAGCATTTTACGAAAAGCATCAGTTTAATTACACTTCATGCATTTTTTCCAGCCAACTATGGCACATGTTACAGTCTAATGGGAATTGTCATTCTTCCCTATCAGTTCATTTGTCTGGGACTTCAAGATCCTCATCTGCAAGTCAATCTAGGTATAGGACAGACTCATCAATCTCCCATTTCTCCAGGTTTCTCAAGCACAGAGCATTCTTGCTATATTTCCAGACCTCCAGTTTAAATGAAGTCTGATGAATTTCTCCTCCTCAGATCAATATGGTCCTTGTTCCTGGTACTACTACCCTCTGGTTAGACAGATGCAGTATTGGGTTAACAGATGTTGGTATAAGGAAAGAGTTAAACAGAGAATGATGGCAGCAGCATCAGCAGCACCAGCAGCAAGTCTCTGACACAGCGTGTACCTGAGACAACTGAACAAACAAGTTTCTACTTCTACGTCAACATAGATGCACAGCCTTCATGCACACTCTTCACTTCTTCTCTTTGGAGAGAACAATGGAAAATGTCAAGAGGACAGATTTATTGTAGGACTGTGATCACTTGGTTAAGCTGTAACCAAAAAAGCTCTTAGAAGTAAAGATCTACATACTGATGCTTCCAAATAAAACTTAGATTCAATCAGAATCACACTCCCTTTGCTGGTGGGTCTCATCTCTTCATGTATAACAACCCAGCACAGGTCTGAAAGAACACTGCACAATTTGCTGGATTTGGCTAACTGCAATTGCCATACATTATTTCATTTAAGAGAGTGTCCCGGCCTCCTGCTGAGAGCAGGTTTGCCCCCAAGCAGGCTGCGCGGTCCGGATAGCTCAGTCCTTTATGGGGACAGACTGCCTGAAACTCAAGCAGCTCTCAGCCGCTGGCTACCTTTAGCAAGCATAAAGGATATCAGCTCTTTAGTGATTATCAGCTCTTTTGGGTTCAGCTCTTTTGCTTGCTAAGGCACCATAGGCTGGCTGGCAGACACAGAGAGAGGAGAAGGCTGCTCTGGAGTTCCACAGCGACCTTTATTGGGGTCTGTGAAGGGTTCCAGTAACGGCTCTTCTAACCAGAATCGGGCTAAAACAGCCCATTATATAGGGTAAGGGGGGATAAGAAATTGTCCAATAGCAGGGGTTAAGGAGAAGTGACCTATGGGCTTACAGAGAGATAAGCAGGGGTCCGAAAGGCAGAAGACGGGGGCTTGCCATGACTTGGCATTTCCTCTCTTTAGGCTTCTGCTCTCCATGGGGCCCTAGCTAGCCTGGAGCCTGCTACAAGAGAGTACAATATATAAAACCAAATTGTCTGACATGTCTGCTTCTTGACTTTCACTCCTGTCAGCATATTCATTAAATCAGTCTTCATCCAAAAAAACTTATAGGGCTTTTTTTTGGTTTTATTTCTTAACTAAGTTCATGTCCTTGATATTTTCTAAGTTAACTGTAGCTGGGCATCTCATGCCCCACAAGAGCTTGTCTATTGTTTGCTAACCAGTCAGATAACTCAAGCAGAACAAGCTGTCTTGTAGTGAGTTATTTTGGCACAATGGGGTTAACACTCAACTGGCATCTCCCAACTGCCAATAAGCACCTTACTGCTGAAGTGAGATCTGACAAGATAAGCTGAATTTCTGACTGACAGATACTCATTTTACAACTATAAAAGCCACACCAACTTTCACAAAGCAGAAATCTTCTGTACATTTTCCTGGAAACGTGTGGCGTTTCTTCCATGAATAGGGATGCCTATTCCAAAGTTACTCCCCAGGGGTTAAGTGAAGGTATCTGTGTACATTATCGTCATTTCAGTGGTAAGTTAAATTAGACTCCTAATCAATACTGATTCTTTTGCTAGATTTAATCTAGCTACCTTGATATTGTGCACTGTTTTATGCTATGCTGTAATCTACTAGTAGTTCTTTTTATACTGAGTAGTAAGTAATTCTGATTGTTTTGTCTGTTATCTCTTGTCTGTTCATTTGTCTTAATAAATAATTCATTTTTATATAAAAATATTTGATTTGCCATCATTAGAGCTTGCAGGACAAAGTGATTCCTTAAATTTAAACTGTTGCCAAAATTGGAGGCTAAGGAAGGATTTATATTCATTTAAACTTTTTTCTATGAAGGAGTTTAAACACACGGAGGAATTCTTTCTGCACCTCAGATTAAGATGCAGGGCTTCTTTAGTAAACTTTGCCTGAAGCTCCCACTGTCCCGATGACATGCACTTATATTAAAAATATTAATACAACTCCTTTCTATATGTTTGTCTTGGGTTACAATGTAAGATCTAATTAAAGTATGTATTCTACTACCATCTACATCACCTGTTAAAATGGGTGGAGCAGTGTTTCTTTATCTTCGCAATGACTCAACGTGATAACTCCCTCAGGTAAAGCAGCAGCCATCCTTGAGGGAGCCATCTCTGCTAATGGGCCATGAAGGACTCCCCAGAATGACTGAAAATATGACATCACCCCATTGTGAAATTGCCTGCCCTGGGGGAGGTACCAAACATTCCCACCTGTATATAATCTGGGGCTTGGGATACCACGATACTTCAAAAAGAGCGAATAGTCACCAGCACTTCCACTTTAAGGATCCTGGCTGTTTGCTTTGACTTACTCGGTTATGAAGACGTTCCGCTTCCTCCTGATATGCAGCAAGCTGTTGCTTCCATTGTTTTACATTGGCAGTGGACTCCAACAGGGAGGCAGTGAGCTTAGCATTATTACCCTTGAGTGTGGCCAGTTCTGCCTCCCAATGTTTGCTGATTGTCGAACTGCACAGACAGAAAGAGAATGGTCAGAGCCCTCTTTATATTTTTTTTCTTACGTCTTATATTTTTTTTTAAATATCCAGGAAAAAGAATTGTGAAAAAATCCTATGACTGAATGCTTAAATGAGAATCCAGGTGCTCAAATCATCAAAACTTTAAATTCAGAAAATATTAATGAACAGATTTTTTTAAAATAGATATAATCCTTATTGGAAAACAACTTCTGCCCTACCAGTTCAACAGGGTCCTTTTTTTAAATAAAATTTTCCGGATGATGAAATTCACATCAGCTTCCCAAAAGCAACAGCATCTAATTCTAGAATATGTATATTCTAAGTTATGATTTTAATATATACATATTGAGAGCAAGTATTTTTTTAATGTATTACTTTTTGAAATGTATTGTAAATAAAGACTTGTCACCAACTCGATTAAAGAAAGCTAATGCAGTGCTTTGGAACTACAGCTTAGTTGCCTAAATGCAAATCTTCTATGCCTGAAATATATTTCTTTATTAAATACCATATTTAATTTCTACTTACAAATTCAAAAGTCTTGAATTTCAGCACCATAATACTGTCAATGTGGCTTTCTTCAGTAATATCAACAAAGAGACGAAAGACTGCGGAGCATAGAGATATTGCTTTAACACAAAGAGGAAGCTGATGTTGGGGTCTCTTGAAGTAGCCTATGGAGGACCAATTGTTGCATACAGTTTAGCTATTCTCTGAGGAAACACGGGGCTTTATTTTTCACAGATATTTGGTCTGGCATCATCCAAAGACCCAATCTTTGCAGTCAGCATACAAGGGAAAACATCTTAGACACATCAGTTGAATGTATTGCCAGGCAAATAGTTCATTAATGTATACTTTTATAATGTCAAAACTGTGTGAGCTGCACACCTATATGGAAAATACATGTAAAAATAATTTTGTTTCATTAGCTTACTATTAAAAGCATCATTGGTGATCTGTGACACTGGCCAAAATAATTTTGTATATAGGTTTTTGTATAGTAGTAATTAATATAATTATTTATTATAAATATATTTTATGCTGCTTTAATTACAAATCATTATTATTTTGTATGCAAGTTTATAGTTTAATTTGAATTTTGTATATATGAACAATTAAACATTTTGTACAACAAGTTTCTTTTGTCCGTTTCATGCACATGCACAGCCCATTCCATAGGAGCATATTTCAAAAACATTGTGATTCCCATAAAAGTTCCAAAGGTGTTCAAAGCCAACTGGTCATTCAGGAACATTCATTACCAATTTATATCATATCTACTGTTTCACCAAAACACACCTGATTCTTTTAAACTCCAGTATTTCCTTCCAAATACACCATTTCATGCCTTTGAACAGTGTGAAAAATGCATATTATATGATTTGCTTTTCACAAATATTAAAATGAATACTATATGTGTAATGTTGGAAAGTTATGTTGTATTCATCTTTTTATTTTTAGTGCTGTACTAATCTTTTTAAGTAGTGTGGTGAATATAGTTTTAGGCTACAGAAACTGTGATGTCAGATACTTTTTCTAACTAGCTCAAGGAGAGATATCAGCAACAAGAGACCAAAAAACCCAAGAAAAAGAATTCTTGCCTTCTTATCGGGAAGAACCAGACTTTGAGAGACCAAGATAATTGATTTACAAGATGGGGGGGGGGGGAAGTTGACAATAACCAGAAAACACCCTTTGTTTGAAAAGAATTTTTGAATCATGTATGAGATATATGAATATGCAACAGGCTATGGCATTTAAGGGTTAATTCTTTGTTAGTAGACATGTTTTTTTGAGGAAAGCATCCAGACATCTGTAATTCTTTGCTTTTTTATTGTCCTTTATTGTCCTAACTCTGATTGTCCAAATTCTTATTGCTCTAATTTATATTACTGTTTTTATAACCATTTTATTACTATTAAACTTTCAAAATTTTAAAACAAGTGATTGGCATTTTTCACAAACAGGAATATAAATTCTTTCAGAAGAGGAATATGGGTTCTTTAAATTTCTCTAACATTTAATGATCTATTCAATCAATTATAGGTTCACCACTGGAAATTTTAAATCTTAAATGACTAAACAAAAATAATGATTATCCTATTTCCTCAAGGAACACTGACGTACATATGAAAAATAAGACAGTAACTGTGTCTACTCTTCTGTTTCTCTGATCAGATTTACTTTTCATTTATAGTAACATAGCAGGTCAAAAAATTCCATAAAATAACATGCTAAAAAATCTAGTGCGTTATCATATTCCCAATTCCTCATTGATGTTGTGATCCAGCAAACAAATATTCTCACCAGCAATTTCATACAAGCTGTTGTAGTGTGTTCGTTAAGTTCATTTAATTCCTCCACCATTTTATGTATCTGCTCCCCCCCATTTTGTGTAAAATGGTTCTGCCCTCCTCAGTTTTCCCGCCACAGCCCTGCCAGTTCTATTGTCAATCTTTTAGGTTATATAATTCCTCCTCCCCTTTTTCCCTTATATGTATGCTTTTTCTCCTCCCTGGGCCAAGTCAATCACCCCCCCACTCCACCTAGTATTCCAGAAGCTTCTCCTCTTTGGGGGTTGTGGTTGGCTGTGGTCCCGGGGCCCCTCCCATACCTGGTACCTATTGGGCTCTCCACTATGTCATTTGTGTTAAGCTCATCCCCTCTTCTCCCCCTATTGGTCTTTTTTAAACCCCTCCCGGATCCACCCCTTCCCTTTATAACCCTGAGGTGCCTTTTGTTCTGGGTCATTCGCTGGTACGTCAGGGGGTTCCTCCCTGGCTGGCATCGTGGGCTTTCCAATAAACCTATTTCGCCCCCAGCGAGTGTCCAACTCCTTCCTTCTCATCGATTAGCAGCGATCCAGTCCACAACCAGCACAGCCTGAGGCCTTACGACGCTGAGGGGTGCTGGCAGGATATGCAGCTGGGTGTCGACCTTAACCTCGGCTAGCCGGACTCTGACCTTCTCTGCCCTAGAAGGCCAAATACACCTCGCCGCAGTTTGGCACCCAATGTGGGGCCGTCTGAACAGCTGGACAACTGAACGCCGGGTCCCCGGATCCGGCAGATTGGATTATAAATTCCTCTGGCCGTCAGACTACCTCCGGTGGCAGCAGACTCTGTTTTAGGGGTGGCGCTCCCGGGGGATTCGAAGCCGCAACTCCTCGCACCTGAGGAGGGCTTCGAGACGAGAACCATCCGCCTGAACTTTTCGTTTGCACCGCTGCTGGATTAGGTGAGCCCCGGACTTGGTGGTTACCCCCCTGCCTTTTTAATTTTCCCTGGGAGCCTCCCTGCACTGGGGACCGCTCCCGACCCTTCTTCCCTGGAGGGCTGATCCCCAGGCACTACACGTGGCCGGGGGGAATTCTCTCTCGGCGCAGGGCGGGGGGAGGGCTCTACGTGTGGCGCAGGGGGCCGCGGTCTGCCGCTTTTCGCGCTCTGCGGGAAGCCCCCGTAGGTGCCGCCCGCCGCGCGTCGGAGCCCTCTGCCGCTTTTCGCGCGCGTGGTGTCCCTGCACGGCGGCGCCGGGGCGGGCTTCGGGCTCTCTCGGCGCGGTGCCAAGCGGCTGCCGCGGGTTTTTCAGCACGGGGCGGCTTTTCCGCGCGGTTCGCCGCGCCGGGGCCGCTCCCCCCCGCTGCTTTTCGCGCGCCTTTTTACCGCGTGGCGCGGGGGGCCCCGGTATCGGATTGCCACGTGGCGTGGGGGAAGCTGCTCTCTCAGCTCCGCGGGGGGGCTGCATTCCACGGCGGGGGAGCCTTTGTGTCTGCCTCGGCTCGGTAGGGTGTGTCCCAGCTCCCTCCTGCTGCTGCCCGGGAATTTTAAAAGCAGTATACACAGCTGCATTGTCTAGGCTCTAGCTCTCTGCGGCGTGTTTCGCTGTCTTTTGGAATTCGTGCCGGCGGGCGCGGACGACTCTCTCTCTGTGCGGGGCGGGGCCCTCTTGGCGCGGGGTGTTCTTCTAGGGGCAGTCCTCTTCCCTTTAGTTTTTTGTTTTACCTTCCCTGTGGGATCTGTCTCCCCAGACTTGGGGTAGGATCCCACCACCCAACGTCCTTTTTTCCCTTTCGTTGAAACCCCCGACTTGGGAACAGCGGGGGGAGCAGGGGCCGGTGGCGTGTGTTTTAAATGTTTTAGTTTGTATTTTTCTTGGGCGGGTGGAGTGTTCCATCGTGGGTGCTTGCTCCTCCTGAAGTCGCCTTGTCTAGGGTGCTTTAGGAGCGCGATCATGGGTGCGGGTCTGAGCAAAACCCAAAAAGGAGTTCTTTTTGTGGTTAAGGGTTTGTTACTTAGGGGAGGGTTTACTGCCCCCAAGAAAGAGTTGATAGTGTTGATTAGATGGGTTTTCTCCCATTTCCCCGAAGTTTCCCCCGAAATTGCTAAGGAGCCACGTTTTTGGGCAGCCGTTGTGGCCAAATTAGATAAAGAAGTTAATTCTGGGGAAACTCAGTTAACTAACGTGGCTTATTGGGTGGGCAAGGTGCTAACCTCGCTGCGCCCGTCTGGGGAATTGAGAAAAAGCCCTTCTCGTTCAAGTTTGCTCCCCAGTTTGCCTGGTTCTTGTGCTCCTACCCCTCGTTCCTCTCCCTCTTCCCCCCGGCACGAGCCCTTGAGAGGGGTTCTAAAGGCCAACAGCAAGCGGGGGGGTCACCTTGCCCCTGCTCCCTCTCGACCGGCTCGGCCCCCTTCTCCGAAGGGTCCTGGCCAGACTCTTCAGAGTCCTCTCCCCTGTCCCTCTGTTCCTCCCCCCAATTCCCCAGTTGTTGCACCCAAGTCAGGTTTATGGATATACCCCAAGATGGCTCCCATGGAGCTCAAGATGGAGGGGACCGCATGGTCCTTCCCGCCAAGACCCTTTCTCCTTCCCAGAATTCGCAAATTCCATTCCCATCCCCCTCCCCTCCTGTTCCTGTGATACCTCTCCCCCTCCCCCTCCCCCTCCCTTTCCTGCAGTACCCTCCGCTCCGCCCCTCTACTCTTCCCAGGGGCCGTCTGCTAAAGTGATGTCACCAGGCGTCCCCGCCCCCTGCCTGCCCCTTTACCCCGCCCTCTGTTCCCACGGTATCCCCGCCCCTTGCCAGCCCCCTGTTTCCGCCCCTTGTGCCCATTGCGTCCCTGCCCTCTCCCCAGGTTCCCACGGTGGGGACACACCCACTGCCTGTCCCCAAACCTACCTGTCCCCTTTTTCCATTACTCCACCCTCGGTCCCTCCCTCTGTTCCACCCCCTTCTCTGCCCACAGTCCCACCCCCGGCTAACTCCTCCCCTGCTCCTCCTCCATATTCTGCCCCGCCTCTGAGCTCCACACAGGAGGCGGAGAGTACTAACCTGCCGCGCCCATGTCATAGCCCCACCTCAGCCTCCTCCTTTCCCGGTTCCCACGCTCCTCCTTCTGGTTCCCACGCTTCGTGTTCCGGGGGCGGGGGGGTGGATGACCGGAAGCCGGGGCGAGTGCCTTTATTGGAAGCCGCCCCGGTTACATACTGCCTTAGCGGGGAGGGGAGTTCTCAGGGCCAATGGATGCCTATGGCACAGGCCCAGATTAAGGAACTGTGCAAGGCCCAGAGGGATTTTACTCGGGAGTCTGAGTACTTCTGGGGGCTCCTTCGTTCGGCCCTTGCACAGGGAGATCTGGTGCCTGCGGACTTGAGGGCTCTCTTCTCCAGCCTTACAGGACCCATGGAGTTTAGGGTCTGGGTGGCTGAGTGGAGGAGGGAGATTGTGGAGGTTCTCCCCACGCTTTGGGGGGGCCCCTCCACATCTCACGATGCGGATGGCCTGGTGCTATCGGAAGAACATCTAATGGGCACAGGGGCATGGGCAAGCGGGGCGGCGCAGGCCAAAGCTCTGTTTCCGGAGCAACTGATAGAAACCAGGCACACTGTGGAACAAGCTTTCTATAAGCTTGCAATCATCATCTCTCAGTGGGAGGTGGAGGAAATCAGGCAGGGCGCACAGGAACCCTACATGGCATTTATAGAGCGTCTGTATAGGTTTGTAGAAGCGCAGGTACCGGGGGAGAGGGAGAGAGAGGAAATGCTAAGGCAGATGGCATACCTTAATGCCAATCCGGCATGTAAGGAGGCCATCCGATCTCTCCCTCGGAGCCCCCGGCCCACTGTGGAGGCAATGATAGAGGCGGTTGCCGGGAGGGTTCCTTTGTCAGATCCAAAAGCGCACCCCAGAAGATCATCCGTGGCCTTTGCTGAGCTTCCAGAGCCTGGGTACGCCAACGCCGAGGCAGCCGCAGCCAGCGGTCCCTTTACACCCAGGACTGGCAGGAGAACAACAGCTTCTCATCCCTGCCATCTCTGTGGAAAGATGGGGCACTGGATGCCGCAGTGTCCCCTGAGGCAGAAGTTTTTAGAACTCAGGAGGAAGGAGAAAAACTGCAAAAAAACTAGATCAAGAGCGCAACCCGTCCCTGCGCCAAGATAGAAATGTGGCGGGTGACGTAACATCAAGCGGGGAGGGAGGAACAAAGGGAAACCTGTCATTCACGTTACCGGACTTATCTTATTTCTTATCTATACCTGATGTGACATTTAACAACCGTGGTTTACAGCCTCAACCTGCGCTTAACACCTTGTCCTCTGCTTCCCATATAGGCTGCAGCTCACTAGGGACCTACACCTTCCCAATAGTGATTTACAGCTGGTGTCTGTCGACCTCCAACATCCGGGTCGATGGAGGAGTTTAGGACGTTGCAGGTGGACTGTCGTCGGAGATACTAAGCACAAGCCGCAAGACCTTTACATTGTCCCAGGGTTGGTCACTACGGACCGGGACCATTTCGCGGTAGGGCTGTACTGTGTCCGACCCCCGCTCTTCCTCCCCAAGGGACAAATCATCGCCCAGGCCATTCCGTTTCCTGACAAGGACCATTGGAAGAAGTCATCGGGAGACTCCTCACCTCCGACGGTGGCCTGGGCGCAAGTAGTGGGAAGGGAGAAGCCCCACCTGACATGTCAACTCTCGTTGGGCGGGGACCGCAAAATCGTCAGGGGTCTTTTGGACACAGGGGCAGATGTGACAATCATTCCCTCTCGGGAGTGGCCGTCACATTGGGGCTTGCAAAACGCAGCTGGTGCGATTCAAGGTGTAGGAGGGCTCCAATTGGGTAAGCAATCAAGGAGCATTGTACAAATTATGGGGCCAGACGGGCAATTGGCTTCGGTGCGCCCGTTTGTTTTGGATTACACCGAGCCTCTCTGGGGGAGAGACCTTCTAGCCCAGTGGGGAGCCAAAATTGACCTTCCAAAGGCTCCCCAGGTTTTTCGGGCAGTGGCCACTGAAGAGTGCCAGACCTGGAAGCTGTATTGGCTGTCTGATGAACCAGTACAGGTCAAACAGTGGCCACTTAACAAACAAAAATTGAAGGCGCTCCACGAGCTCGTTCGGGAGCAGCTACTAAAGGGCAATATTGAGGAGACCATGTCTCTGTGGAACTCCCCTATATTTGTCATCAAAAAGCCCAACAAGGACAAGCGGCGGCTCCTGACCGACCTCCGCCAAATTAATGAGAGAATCGTAGATATGGGGTCTCTCCAACCAGGGATGCCATCCCCTGCAATGCTCCCCCGAAATTGGAATTTAGCCATAATTGACATAAAGGACTGCTTCTTCCAAATTCCCCTACACCCTGACGATGCCCCGTGTTTCGCCTTCATGGTTCCTTCCATCAACCGTGAGTCCCCAGATAAGCACTACCAGTGGCGGTGTCTTCCGCAAGGATTGAAGAACGGCCCTGTGATTTGCCAGTGGTACGTCGCTTCTCTGCTGTCCCCAGTACGTACAGCCCTCAGGGATGCCGTCGTTTTACATCATTATATGGACGACATCCTCGCGTGTGAAGCCGACGACAGTTTGCTTGCCCATGCGCTTGATCTGACAACCAAGGTGTTGGTTGCTGCAGGGTTCAAGCTCCAGCAGGACAAGATTCAACGGATGCCACCTTGGAGGTACCTGGGCCTTGAAATTACAAAGCGGACCATTGTTCCGCAAAAATTGGCTATAAGGACTAATGTCCGGACCCTTGCAAAGGTCCATCAACTGTGTGGGTCTTTAAATTGGGTGAGACCCTGGCTGGTCATTTCTACTGAGGACCTGGCCCCCCTTTTTGATTTGTTGAAAGGGGGAGAGGGGCTTAGTTCCCCTAGGGCTCTCACCCCAGAGGCTCAGGGGGCGCTAGAAAGGATCCAAAAGGCTGTTTTGGCCAGGCAGGCCCACCGTTACCATCCGGGCCTGCCATTTACATTCATAGTACTGGGAAAATTACCACACCTCCATGGCATAATCCACCAGTGGGACGAGACTCTGAAGGACGAAGGCTGGGGAGATAAGCTCTTAATCATAGAGTTGTCGCAGACATTTCTCCACAGAAATCCTTTCTTTGGGATTTCTGTGTGTTCAGGAGGCCAGAGGCCTCCGAAGACAAGGTAAACAATTATTATCAGCTGCTGGGGAATGCAACAGGGGCACCTATTTTGATTGGTGATTGGTTCATGTTTTATGTTTATAATTAAGGGCCAATCACCAGTGCAAGCCAGGGGACTGAGTCCTTGGCCACAGCTTTGTTGTGGATTCTTTTCTATCTCTTCCTAGCTAGCCTAGCTGCTCTGCAAACCTCTCTCCTTATTCTTTTTAGTATAACTATAATGTATTATATCATATATTAATAAATCAAACCTTCTGATTCAAGAAACAAGATTCACCGTCTCTCTCTCACCAGCTGCGCCCACTCAGGCGCGGTAATATCTGGTGACCCCTCGTGTCAGAGCAAAGATAAATCTGATAAGACCAGAGGAGCAAAATTGCTGCACTGGGTAAAAATCCTGTATGTGTAGCATTTGATGGTTGCTTTGAAGTGACTTCAGAAAGTGGATTCAAGCCAGGAGCTGAAGAACTGAAGATTTGGACAGAGTTTACAGCCAAGGCTGACCACAACAGAACCTTTCTTCTGGAAAACGATCAGGAAAGATGATGGAAAAGAGCAGCAGACCTGTGGAGTTGGCCAGAGCAAGCTGGACTCTTTCAAAAGGTACTGTTCACTTTTCTATTCCTGATGAACCAGCCCTTTGTAGCTTGTGGCTTTTCGTATGGCAGACACATACATGCCTTGACAGAAGAGATTCAATTCTCCCCTTCAGAGGAGAAAATAATAGCCCTCTGGAAACATTGGTGCAGGGAAGACGGTTTCCTTTTGTCAGAAACAGATATCTATGAATTCTTTCGATGGGCAAAGCTTTTTGGGTTCTTTGCTGATGTCTTATATGCTTTAGATGTTTTTGTCTGGGAGTGCATGGACTCCATTATCCAGCGCGTCTACATTGAGGGACGCGTGTTGCCTTCTATCTACCCAGCATTTATAAAGCTTTTCCCAGTCCTGAAACGCAGAGCAGCTTGTTTTCAATGGATCTCTAACTGTTATGGCCAAGCTCCGTTTCCACCACCTTTGGCAGAAGACCCGATGGGTGATGACTTTGGGCTTTTTTCCCCCCCCTGCTTCGCGGCGGGGGGGGGCTGAAACTTCGCGGCGCAAAGAAGTTTTTTTTACTCTTTCTCCGGAGCATGCTCAGATGGAGTTTTCTCCTTCCCCCCCTTCTCTCTCTTCGGGGGGATGGGAGTGGCCGCTCAAGCTAGTGCCGGCCTCTCAGACTCCGCCTTCAGACATGGGGGCGGCACCGGTCTCTGAGGCTTCCTCTACGCCCCTGCCAGAGCCGTCACTCTGGGAGATCCCATCTCCGCCTCTCCAGGAGGTCCTGCCCGCGGTTTCACCAGCCTCCCTGCCCCCGCCAGAGCCTGTGTCGGAGAAGGCAGAAGAGACAGCACTTTCGGCGATTGACCTGTTGCTAAGCAACAGCGACGCTCCGCCGCTTCTCCAAGCTCCGCTGCTGCCCGTGCCGTGCCTGCCGCCGCTTTCAGAGCCAAGGGACGCAGCAACAGCGTGTTCCCGCGCGTCCCCGCCTCCTCCAGCCGAGACAGTTCCTGTTCAGGATGGGGCTGAAAATGGAGTTGAACCTGCGGGACCCTCGGAGCAGCCCGCGGCTGATCCCACTCTCAGCGCGGTTCCCTCCCCAGTTTCGGTTCCCCCCCCGCTGCTTCCACCGGACGTCCCAGCGGCTTTGCCGTTGTCAGAGACTGCCCCAGCAGCCGCCCTGGAGGGGGTGTCTCTCCTTCCGTGGAGCGGGGGCTGCCCGCCAGCTGACTGTTGCAGCAGTCCAGCTGCCTGTTTTTAAGATCAGCATTCTCAGCGGTTTGGGGGGTGGTTTTTCGGGGATTGTCTCATGGAGGCCGCCGCCTCTCTTGTGCCCTAGTGGCATGGGGGGGCAGGTGCATCCAGAGAGTTCTGCCTCTGATCCCCAGCCCGGAGGGGATGGGGATGATGCCACGGGGCGGATGAGAGACAAACCCGATGCATTGCAGAGGGAGAGGGCACAGTTGGAGGAGACCATAGCTGGTTTGCTGTGGGAAACAAACATCTCCAGACCCCAGATGGGATTGCTGAGGAAGGCTTCTATTTCCCTGCTGCTGGCATGCCTCAGTGGTTTAGAGGAAAGGAAGCATCTCACTACCCGTGCTGCCATTGTGCTGGCAGCAGGGTTCAGGCCTGCGGGAATGCAGAGCCTTCCTTATGGGTTTGGCCTGGGCCGTTTGGCTCAGGAAATTTCTGGGCCGGGCCCACTGCGAGGCCTCCTTATGTTTTTGGGGATTCTGGTTTGTCCTACCGGTCCGGGTCCCCCTTTGTGAGCCAGTTTTGGGGTACCTGGTCCAGCATGGGCCAGGGCCCCCAGGGCCTTTCCTTCTCTGGCACTGCTCTGCTCAGCTGGCTGCTGCTCTTTTGCTTTTCGATCCAAAAGAAAAAAAAAAAAAAAAAAAAGAAAAAATTTAAAAATTAAATAAAAAAAGATTGAAAATAGCAGGCAGCAGCTCTGAAGCACTGAAGCACTGAAAGGCCAGAAAGGACATTTCAAAATTGTACAAATTTTTTTAAATTGTTTAAAATTGTATTAAGACTGTCAATGGTTTTTGATAACTATTGATGGAACTCTTTTGCAGAAGTCTGTTTCAGGACCAAAAGGACTCTCAGATATTCCAAGGGAAACAACTTCGGCTCTTGGACTGTTCCTGAAACTCAGCTGCATGGACTTCAATTTCCTTTGCATTGTTTTTTGCAATTTTCTTATATTGTAGGATTGTTTTAGTGAATTGTTAGTATTCTATATTTATAGGTGAAGGAATTTCCTGTTCATTCCACATCAGCATTTTTCCTTTTTTTTTATACAATTTAGAAAGGTGAGATGTCGCAGACATTTCTCCACAGAAATCCTTTCTTTGGGATTTCTGCGTCTTCGGGAGGCCAGAGGCCTCCGAAGACAAGGTAAACAATTATTATCAGCTGCTGGGGAATGCAACAGGGGCACCTATTTTGATTGGTGATTGGTTCATGTTTTATGTTTTTAATTAAGGGCCAATCACCAGTGCAAGCCAGGGGACTGAGTCCTTGGCCACAGCTTTGTTGTGGATTCTTTTCTATCTCTTCCTAGCTAGCCTAGCTGCTCTGCAAACCTCTCTCCTTATTCTTTTTAGTATAACTATAATGTATTATATCATATATTAATAAATCAAGCCTTCTGATTCAAGAAACAAGATTCACCGTCTCTCTCTCACCAGCTGCGCCCACTCAAGCGCGGTAATATAGAGTGGGTCTTCCTCAGCCACCATCGGTCGAAAAGAATGACAAGGCCACAGGAGCTGGTAGCCGAACTGATCCTCAAAGCCAGATCGAGGATCAGGGAGTTGGCAGGATGCGATTTCGAATGCATTTACATACCAATTGAATTGGAGTCGGGCCAATTAAAAATGAAGACGTTCAATGAACTGCTGCAAACTAATGAGAACCTTCAGTTTGCGTTGGACAGCTACACTGGGCGGATTGCAGTAAATCAGCCGGGCCACAAATTATTTAATTCGGAATTTAAATTATCACTAAAGAAGGTCCAAAACAAGGAGCCTCTGGATACAGTGACAGTTTTTACAGATGTGTCTGGAGCATCCCACAAGTCAGTGATGACTTGGAAGGATCCTCAGACTCAGCAGTGGGAGACAGATGTTGCTGTTGTGGAGGGTTCTCCACAAATTGCTGAGTTGGATGCAGTCGTCAGGGCATTCCAGAAGTTCCCGGGACCTTTCAATTTGGTAACAGATTCTGCATACGTTGCCGGTGTAGTGTACAGAGCTCAATCAGCAGTTCTGCTGGAGGTCTCTAGCCAAAAATTATTTGAATTACTAGGCTCGTTGATTTGGTCTCCCACCGCGAGCATCCGTTTTTCTTAATGCATGTGAGATCGCACACCGAGCTGCCTGGGTTCATTGCTGAGGGCAACCATCATGCTGATTCCCTGGCTGCGGCTGCTGTCACGGTGGGCCCGCTCCCAGATGTGTTCGGCCAGGCTAAGATCAGCCACCAGCTCTTCCACCAGAACGCGCCTGGCCTGGTCCGGCAATTCCATCTGACCCAGGACCAGGCCAAGGCGATCGTAGCCACATGTCCCCAATGCCAGCACGACCAGATGCCCACCATTGCCTCAGGGGCTAATCCCAGGGGCTTGGTGAGCTGCGAGGTGTGGCAAATGGACGTAATGCACGTCCCCTTTTTTTGGTCGATTGTGTTACGTCCATGTCTCAGTGGATACCTTCTCTGGTGCTATCTATGCCTCTGCCCACACAGGTGAGAAGGCTGCGGATGTCCAGAAGCATCTGCTTCTGGCATTCACTGTCTTAGACATCCCTAGGTCCATCAAAACTGACAATCGCCCAGCGTATACATCTAAGGAACTGCGGAGCTTCCTGCAGCAATGGGAAATAGAACATAAGACAGGCATCCCCTATTCCCCGACAGGCCAAGCCATGGTGGAGAGGGCCCACCAGAGCCTGAAGAAGACCTTAGCTCGGCAGCAAGCGGCTGTGAAGGTGGAGATCCCCCACATCCGGTTGTCGAGAGCACTTTACACTCTCAACTTCCTTAATTGCTCTTTTGACAACCCCAACCCTCCAGTGGTCCGACACTTCGGCAGCCACCAGCAGCTGCAGCCTAAAGCCAGGCTGCCGGTCCTTATCAAGGATCTGGAGAACTGGCGGACGGAGGGGCCCTTTGACCTAGTGACCTGGGGGAGGGGATATGCTTGCGTGTCCACGCCCTCAGGCCCCCGCTGGATACCATCCAAATGGGTCAGGCCCTTCATCCCGAAGCAGAGGACGCAGAAGGAGGCTGTGCCACAGGTCCAGGTGGCATGCTGGTGGCGGTGGAGAAAACCCTCCCAAACACCATCAGTTTCCTCAGATGTCCAGTTCCTCCCCAATGCTGAGACTCCTCCTCCTACCCCTCTCTTCACTGAACTACCTCTGATTTATGAATCCAGACCCTCCTCTCCAGTCTCCTCGCCATTTGCTTCTGATTTGAACTTATTATTTGAGGCAGAACCATCTGTTTAAGTATTTTGTGTCTAACCGTTCCCGTTTTGTCTTTTAGTACATTTCCCCAACTCACTTTTGATTTTCACCCCCCTGATTCACGAGCTAGTCCGGAGAAAACTGACAGCGCCGGGTGCCACTATCCCTTGCAACGAGCCCATGGAAAGGAGCGACCCCTCTCCTTCAACCTCTCTTCGGAGGCAAGCCGCAGAGGAGGAAGGGGCTACCGCTCCAACATCCAGCTACTTATGGGCCGATGGACTATGTTCAGAAGACAAAGGCACTTGTCAAGACCAGCTGTGAGTCACAGCCTTTCAAGTTATTTCACTTGGACTTTTCAGTTTTACATGGACTTTACCGTTCTTTTTTTTTAATTTGGTAAAAAACAGGGAGATGTTGTAGTGTGTTCGTTAAGTTCATTTAATTCCTCCACCATTTTATGTATCTGCTCCCCCCCATTTTGTTTAAAATGGTTCTGCCCTCCTCAGTTTTCTCACCACAGCCCTGCCAGTTCTATTGTCAATCTTTTAGGTTATATAATTCCTCCTCCCCTTTTTCCCTTATATGTATGCTTTTTCTCCTCCCTGGGCCAAGTCAATCACCCCCCCACTCCACCTAGTATTCCAGAAGCTTCTCCTCTTTGGGGGTTGTGGTTGGCTGTGGTCCCGGGGCCCCTCCCATACCTGGTACCTATTGGGCTCTCCACTATGTCATTTGTGTTAAGCTCATCCCTTTTTCTCCCCCTATTGGTCTTTTGTAAACCCCTCCCGGATCCACCCCTTCCCTTTATAACCCTGAGGTGCCTTTTGTTCTGGGTCATTCGCTGGTACATCAGGGGGTCCCTCTCTGGCTGGCATCGTGGGCTTTCCAATAAACCTATTTCGTCCCCAGAGAGTGTCCAACTCCTTCCTTCTCGTCGATTATCAGCGATCCAGTCCTCAACCAGCACAGCCTGAGGCCTTACGACGCTGAGGGGTGCTGGCAGGATATGCAGCTGGGTGTCAGCCTTAACCTCGGCTAGCCGGACTCTGACCTTCTCTGCCCTAGAAGGCCAAATACACCTCGCCGCACAAGCAAGTAATCCCATTTAATAGTTCTGTGATAGTAGGACTAGTAGCTGTGTGTGCATGACATTTATACATGTTTACAAAAAGTGCCTTGATGCTAATTTTTCCTCAGAGAAAAAATATTTTATATTGATATAATGAAGCAGATCAAAAGCTTAATATCCAGGGCAGTTACAGAATGAGAACTCTTTGGTCACTTAATATCCTAATTTAAGTTGCAAAAAGGATAGTGAATTGGGTTTTGTCAGTTTAATAGTCAGACTGCTAGCTAGAGCTGAATAATAATGTGAGGGGGATTTGTGCAGTTTTTCATCTTCACCTTTGCCCAGTGCCTGACTGCCTTGCTAAGAAAACAGTCAGCTCTGAAGTTGTATACTGGAATGTCATAATTAAATACAAAACATGAGCTTTCTATTACTACTATGGCTATCCTGGTTCTATCCTTGGGTGACTGTATGATACTGTATCCCCTTTCATCTGCTTTATGCCCAGACATGAGTCCTGTACCTTTAAGCTAGGTCTGGGGAGGCGGGGGGGAGCCGTTGAAATTCTTTCAGCAGCCTGTGTTCAAAACACAGATAACTCTCTCGGTTTTTTTCACAGCTCTCGGCTCTTTTTTTCAGGAAAGAGTCAGAGAGTTAAAATTCTTTGCTTTTAGCTAGCTTCTTATTTGTTGGCTGAGACAAGAAGTTTCCCCCGGACTGTGGCTTTTTCTGGAACTCTTCAGCTTTGCTCCAGTCTGAAAAAACCAGACCAACACCAGGAGCCCATGCCACAGCTGGTCGGGAAGACGCTGCAGGGACACCGCATCCCAGCTCCAAGCAGGACTCTAAAAAGATCCACTATTGTAGGGTTTTCTGGCTGTTGCTGTTTAGGTGGCCTGGAAAGGCCCAGGGATGGCCTTGGAGAGCCGACGCTTCAAAGAACGAGGAGAGACTTCTGATCTTGTCTCGGTCTCGGTGTTTATTAATTGTTTATCTAAAAGATTTTCTTTCAGCCCGACAGAGGTCTGCACAGCAAGTCAGCCATGGGCACACTGCGAGCCCCCTGGGTGGTCACTTATCTTTATACTCGAAGTTACGTATACAATATTTACTATTTCTCCCCAATACCTTCTACTCTTATTAACCGGTGCACTTTTAGTAATGACCAATCCCAAAGTGCCACCACCACCACAGAAGATGGAGGCCAAGAAGAAGAAGAAGAAGGACAGGACACGCCCCAATTCCTCCATCTTACTTCTTTAGACCCCCCTGTACCAAAATCCTAAACCCTGTGTTCTACACTTTAACTAACTTATCCCTTCACCATTCACCCAGTGAATTCCTCCTATCCTCATACAGGTCTCATCTCCTGTGTAGGATCAAAATCCTGCCACCAGACACTTCTGGCAACATTCCAGGAATCCCCGAGCCCCCCAAGGGTGGTCTCGGCCTCTCTGCACCTCCATCCTGAGGTGCTGAGATCCCACATCTCCCCCTTCTGTTTGCACCAGGAAGATCTCTTTTACTATCCGATTCATAGCGTGTTTTAAACATGCAAATATGCATGGGATGACAAGTATGAGGAATAGGAGAATTATTAAAACATAGAACCCTACTCTTAAAATTCCTCTCCAAATGGGAGAGATGTCAAAGAAGTCTACCCTACATTTTGCTTTGGCTGACAGATAGGTAAATTACCCCCATTGCTTATTGCAATGAATGAAAGAATGATGCGCATAAGCATCATGAAACTCATGGCTTCACTTCTGTGTGACATCATTGTTTTGCTTTTCATTCAGGACCTTAACAGAGAATCCCCCCAAAGTCCTTAGTTTCTTCTTATTTCTCTTTTGAGTTGTCTTGGCAATCTGAGTCTCGACCCCTGTTTGAGTACTCGTCTCTTTTTTTTTCTTGGATCTTTGTTTCTGGGATCCGCATTTTCATGTTCTCGCACTCGAAATGGTTTCACGTGTCGTGCCGACACCCACGTCTCGATCTGTGGAGATACAAGCGAAAGCCTTGCCCCCCCACTAGGTGGCGCTGTCACTGGCTTCCCCAGCTCGGATGACAGCCTGAGCTCGACTGCCCCTGTCCTGTCGATTGCCGTGTTCGTGATCTCATTTGAGACCGTGTCTGTTTGGCTTTTAATTCAGCTGAAAATGGAGCTTGAACACCAGAACGTCTCCCTTGAAGGGAAGGGACTGGGACTCCGAGGGTTATACCAGAGGCATCAAGTCTGAGGAGGGTGTGGAGCCGCTGGGACATAGGATCCCGAGCACGGCCCCTCCTCGCCCGAGACGTCACTCTCTCCCCCTCGTTCCACCTCCGAATCTCCTCCCCTCGGTCTGTCCCGACTCTGTCTCCTCTCCCTCTGACGTTGTGTCCCTGGCTCCTCCCGTCGGTGTGTACAGCCCGCCCCCCGCCGGCACCCGGGCCCGCCCCGCAATTCGACCCGACTTTCTCCCCGGGGTGCGAGTTTTGCCCGCCGCGCGCGTCTCCGCTACTCTGCCGGCCGGCCGGAGCGGCCGCCACCCCCCGGCGCCGCGCTGATAAAAGCCGCGTCTGCACTCATGTCTCCCTTTTCTGTCTCTTCACCCGCGCTCCCCGCCGGCTCCGTCGCTGCCGCGCCGTGCCCCCCGCGAGGAAGCGCCTCCCCCCCCGATCCCTTCTCTTCCCCCTGCACCCCCCCCTCCGATCCTGACTCCCTTGTATTCTCCGGAGTTTTAGGACGCTTTAGGAGCTTCTTGGGGTTTCTGGGTTTTGGGACCGGGGCTTTAATATTATTTCCTGCTCTCTTTTCTCGAGAGCCCTTTCCCCTGGCTTCTTGAGGCCAGAACTAGTTAAAATTTTTTCTTTTTTTTTTTTTCTCCTGGAGCTTTGCTCCCCACCCTCCTTCTGAGGGTGCCGGCAACTTTTCGTTGCTCTCCCAGTCTTTTCGACTGTACAGAAATGCCTTTCTAGCATCAATCTTGCCGACGAGAGCAGCTTTAACGCTGTCTCGTCCTTCTTTGTTGCTAAAAAATATAAGTGCCTATTAATTTCCTGCCAAAACCCCACTTTGAATAGCAGGCATGTTTCGGCCAGTGGGTAATTAAGCCTTGCCCACAACAACAGCTGTTTTAATTCTTTCTTTTGAGATCCTTTCTGTATATGTTTGAGCCACGCCTTGTAAGGTGGACAAAATTTCCCGTTGTTTTTTGGGAGAGTGTGCAATTATGTTCTTATTTTTTGACCTTCTCACCGAATCTGTCGTCAGAGCTGTCCGAAGGCTCCCGTCTCTGTCCAGCAGGTCACAGGAGAAGGAATCCAGAGGCGCCTTCTGGTTCCGATCCGGGCTGCTCTGCTACGAACTTGTCTTCGGCAGAAGCTGAGAGATGGAATTCTCAGTGACTGCTGTTTTTTTGCAGACTCTTCTGGCTGTTTTTTTTTTTTTCTTTTCTTCTTTCTTCTTTTCCTTTTTTTTTTTTTTTTTTTTTCTCAGGCTTCTCTCCTCAGGAGCTGCTCTCTCGGCTCTTCAGCTCTTCAGCTCTTCAGGGCTGATCCCCCCCCCCCGAAAGGGTTGGTGGGGGGTGCCCACGCAGCGAACGCCACTTGTAAATTTCCTGGCGTTCTTCTTTTCTCTTTGCTGGGCTGATTTATGTCCAGAGCTATTTCAGGGACGCTGCTTGTAAGGTTTTCTGTGTTCTTCTTTTCGGCTGTTAACCGAAAGGTTGGTGGTTCGAGCCCACCCAGGGACGCCACTTGTAGGGTTTTCTGGCTGTTGCTGTTTAGGTGGCCTGGAAAGGCCCAGGGATGGCCTTGGAGAGCCGACGCTTCAAAGAACGAGGAGAGACTTCTGATCTTGTCTCGGTCTCGGTGTTTATTAATTGTTTATCTAAAAGATTTTCTTTCAGCCCGACAGAGGTCTGCACAGCAAGTCAGCCATGGGCACACTGCGAGCCCCCTGGGTGGTCACTTATCTTTATACTCGAAGTTACGTATACAATATTTACTATTTCTCCCCAATACCTTCTACTCTTATTAACCGGTGCACTTTTAGTAATGACCAATCCCAAAGTGCCACCACCACCACAGAAGATGGAGGCCAAGAAGAAGAAGAAGAAGGACAGGACACGCCCCAATTCCTCCATCTTACTTCTTTAGACCCCCCTGTACCAAAATCCTAAACCCTGTGTTCTACACTTTAACTAACTTATCCCTTCACCATTCACCCAGTGAATTCCTCCTATCCTCATACAGGTCTCATCTCCTGTGTAGGATCAAAATCCTGCCACCAGACACTTCTGGCAACATTCCAGGAATCCCCGAGCCCCCCAAGGGTGGTCTCGGCCTCTCTGCACCTCCATCCTGAGGTGCTGAGATCCCACACACTATCTTTCTCCACAACAAAAAGGTTTATTATCTAACATTATTCTTTTTTTTTTTTTTTTCTGCCTGATTGCACCCTGCTTGTTAAATAAACAGTTTTTTTTCACTTTCCTCCAAGAAATTTCTTTAAAACCTGTGGGGGAGGGCCTGCTGAAACCTGCCTTCCATTAGAGGACATGTTCATCCAATGAAACTTTTCCTCCTAACTTGTCTCAAAACGAGACAAAAGTTTAGAAAGTTTCTTTGAAGCTGGTTGTTTTTGGTTGTTTTCAATAGGATTGCACCAGTATTATTTCTCAATAATATTTTTATCCCTAAGGCATCTACATAGTGGGCATGAACATGTCTGCTGTAATGCAGAGGTTAACTGTTTCCAGCACATATGTTATATTTTTCTACAAATAATTCTCCTGTATTTTCTACCGATTTTACTATGGCTTCATAAAATGGAAATATATAATGTAAATTAGTCTTGTTTTGTATCTGATAATGCATGACTTCCAAACCATTTAGACTTATCCTGTTTCTTCTTAGAGAGCTGCAGATTCTCTGACATAAACGCAATAATGTGATGGGTATCACACTGATGCCTATATAACTTAGGTCAAAGTTACAAGGTGCTTATATTGCTTGAGTTATAAGCTGTCAATATAACCTGATATATCTATATAACCTGATACCTATATAACCTAAATCATAGCTTTTTTATACCTATATAACCTGAATCATAACTTTTATACCTATATATCCTAATATAAATAACATTTTATACAATGTAATGGCTAGTATATGGTTAACTAGTTGCTTCATGCTGAATAGACAAAAAAATTAGAAAAAATTCACCAAGTGGATAGCTTTAGAGATAGATAAATATAGTACTAATAAAGAATTGGCAAGTGCAAAGCCAATTAGCCACAAAACAAAGAATTAAGGCCTGTGAAAACCAGACAGACCAAGGAACACCATAACTGCACATGCTCCAAAGACAAAGTTGAAAAGTTCAGATGCAAAGAAGACCTTGGAAGCCTTCATCAAAGACCCCTAATGACCCCTTAATTGGGGAGGCGCAAGAGCAGTGCTAAAGAACTGTCTAATAACCATGAGAACATGCTATATAAATTAATTCTGGTGTGTATGTGATGATGTTATAGGGACATAGAGATACTGAGCATTACTTACTGCATAAATATACCACAGCACTTGACATAGGTGGGTGAGTTAGGAGGAGAAATCCCCTTCACCATGAGCGCTGCAATAAACAAATACCTGCTCCTTAGACATCAGTTGTGAAAAATGCATATTTTATGATTGGCTTTTCACAAATATTAAAATGAATATGTGTTGTCAGAAAGTTATGCTGTAATAATTTTTTTAGTGGTGTGTTAAATATAGTTTTAGGTTATAACATAATGTTAAAATAGAAACTATGGTATGTAAGATACTTTTTAAAAGAAAGGACTTGCAGTGAGATAGCAGCCACAGGACACCTAAATCTTTCAGCGAAAAAGAATTTATTGCCCTCATCAGAAGAAGCAAACTTCTTCCCGCCTCGCTCAGCCATGAAAATGCTGTTAGGATTAAAAGGAAGAAGTTGACGATGACCAGACAGAATCCTTTGTTTGAATGGAATTTATGCATCATGTATGAGATGTATGAATATGCAACAGGTTATTGTTTTTAAGGGTCAATCTTCTGTTAACGTGTATACTTTTTCAGGCTTATGTTGCCCAGAAAAAGGTACCCGGATGTCCATAACTCTTTGTTTTTATTGTCTCATATTGTCCTAATCTAAATTGTCTAAATTATTATTACTCTAATTATATTAATATTTTTATAACCATTTTATTATCATTAAACTCTTAAAATTAAAAAAAAAAACCCAAGTGATTGGCATTTGTCACATCGGTCTATGGGGATTTATTTCCAGCCTATCTTTTGGGCATCAACACCATGAAACAAAGAACCAAAGATGTGAATTTTTGTTTCATAAAACCATACTTTGATTAAAATAGCCCATAACCAATCCTGGAAGTGCTGAGTTACTTTTTTCAAATACTTTCTTGGCAAACTAAAATTTAAAAAGAGAGACAAAATTATGCTTTGTGGATTATTTTGGTTAAAACTAGACTTATTTGGATTCAAATTAATTATTGTGAGGAACCAATTTAATTTTTATTTATGTCTCAACATAAATCCATTTTTTGACATCAGGTGAAAAATTACTATAGGGGCTGTACATGTGCTGGGAGTCTTTACACATGCCATATGTTAAGGAGGTGCCTAGGAGAAAATGGAGGGAAGCTCTTGTCTCTGGGGGGACTTCACCTGACAGCCAGTCAGGGGAGAGAAAACTTCCATGACTGAGCCGCAAGTGGCGCCCCCCTTCGAGGTGGGGATGAGAGACCCCCAGATGCCCGGGGAAAAATGGCCAGGAAATCAGTCTATGGGAGGAGTCTTAGCACATAAAAGTAGTTAACCGCGCCATAATTTAGCCCGTCGTTTTTGATTTCTTGGGCGCGGGGACTCGCCCAGAGGTTCAGCTTACCCCCCCCGCCCCGCTCGCCTTTTTCTCCCTGCAGTCCTGCTTCTTCCTTGCCTTTCCTGTCTGCACCCCTGAGGGAGCCCGTCGCCGCGACAACCTAGTGCTCCGCTATTTCCCCGACAGAGCAGCTGCCATGCCCCGACCTTGACAACCTGCAGCTGCTCCACACGTTCGCCCGTAGCCACAGCAACCTGTTCTTCGCTGACGGAAGAGACACACAGCTTGCTGCTGGTTGGAAATGATGCCTAGCCACCCGCGGGAGCCACTCAGATGCGAGGTGGCTGATTGCACACACACTCTATCTGCCGAGCAGACGCTGACAGGGCACTCTGGAGTTCTAGTGGTAATGTTGTCCCTGTCTTCTGTTTATCTCTCTGTCTCTCTTTTTCCCTCTCTGCTCCCTTTTCTATCCCTCTCCGGTCGGGACAATACCCTTTCTTTATTAATAAACAGTTGTCAGATATAATATTTGCTGCAATTTCCTTTATTTTTGTCCAAGAAATCTATAAAAAAATTCCCCCCTAACTCTCCTTACAGTGAGACAGGACAATTATCTTAGGACCAGATAAAAGCACACCTACAGCAGATTGTTCTTAGGCTAGACTATGTGCATTGATGCCTATATCTGTAGATCTACCTTTGTTCAAATTTATCAACAATTCTAAAGCAAACACTGAGAAAGATATGGCTCAGGCACAATGTGGTAAGGACAGAATTTTACTCACTTGATAAGGATAGTAAACAGAACAGCATTTACTCTTATCAAGGACAGTAGAACACAATAGCACAGCCTTGGAGAAATAAAGGATGTAACTTAAATGATCCATCCTTCACACTAAATGAGGGAAGATATGCCTGAAAATCTAGCATACAATCAAGTTGAAAGATAGAAAGAAAAAAAAAAGACTTCTAATGGAGAACACCAATCTGGATTTTCAAGCTTCAAAACAATTTAACTTTGTTATGAACTTTTGTTCTGCTTTTTTTTTTTTCAAAGAAGGAATCTGCAGAGAATTCAGATGTCCTACTCTAAAAAGCCTTTGCTGAACACATTGAATTTGGTGGGGTTTTTTCCTTTTCCTCTTGTCTCTTGCATAAAATTCTACAGCAACAGCAGAAATGTAACATTCAAATGATACATCTTGCATTTTTAATGTCTTCCTCCTGATAAGGATAGTAGAACAGAACAGCACAGCCTTGTGGAAATAGATAAAGGATGTAACTTGGGCAAACAGAAGTCATGCAAAACACAAGCAGGATGCCAGCTCAGCTCTGCAAGACTGACAAACTAGAAGTTATGCAAAACAATGATATTGTGCTTACTCAGAAGTGGGGATTGAGGAACAGCCACCTAAAAAGGACACTGGACGTTGAAGACCACTGAAGAAACCCCAAAGAATCCTATAAAGACTTCCGATAAGGGGTGCAACTATGCCAAATGAAGTCAAAGGAAGTGAGGATAGCTAATGAATATGTAATCAGTGTGTACGATAAAGCTGTTCACTCGATCATCAGTGCACTCGAACAGAGGAAGGATCCCCTGAGTGCCCAGCACTGCAATAAAGAATGCCTAGTTTCTAATATTCTGTCCAGTCAACTTTGGTATCAAATGAATATTCTCCCTCAGAAGAGACGATGCTGGGGTTAACACCCAGGACTGGAAATGCACAGGTCTGGAAGCTGAAAGTCCACACATGGAGCTCCCAACAACTGCTAGAGCCCATGGTCAAAATTTTGATTGTGAAGCAGCTGTACTACACTTTCTCAGGATAGGTACAGGAGGGTCGAAGGTAACTTGGTCTCTTTAGAGAGAAATTCCTGTTTGAACTTAATTCCTGTTTGAAAGGTTTTTGCCTAAAAGGAATTGATTTTGCCCTCAAAGCATTGGATTCTGTCATAGGAAATAAATGCACAGCTCTGTCAGGTTATTTTAACAGTTTTAAAGATCTAAACAAAACCCAAATAATTCTCCATGTCTTCTTAGATTGTTTTCTCTGGGAAGCACATGAAATATGAACACTTATTTGGTGATCAAAATGATCCAAACTGCAATCCAACTTCTGCCAGAACACCTTTCAGTTTTATATCATGGCACAAAGAACAGAGCTGTACATATACATTGGGGCCATGTATATATATACACAGGCACACATATGTTTGCAGTCCTGCAGTGTGATAATGCAACTTGCACATGTATTTTATTTTGTTCTGAAAGCTATCTATCCCTTTGCTGGCAGTGTCATAATTTTAACAGTTATATCTTCAGCCCTGTCAGAATTAACATCAGTTGAAGATGCAGCGGCCTGCTGGGGCATACTGACATTGCTGAGAGCTCAGTGTAGAAGAGCGGCTTGTCACATTTATCTCGACTTTGATAAAGCTATCTGTTCTCTTGGGAAAGGTACATTGTACTAAACTCCATGGACCTACTAGGCAAGGCCCCTTGGAGAATCTGAACAGTAGGAATGCTGAGGCAGCAAAGAAGTTTCTGTCTCCCTGACCCCCCACCCCATAGCTTACCACTGTAACCCTGTAGGCCAATATACTCAACCCTTACCATTGGTCAAATCTGGATCCCCCGAACCCTATAAAAGAAGTGTACGTTAGCCCATTTGACAGAAGAAGAGCTGTCCCTGGGACCCTTTGCAGACTTCCCCAATAAAGCCATCCCTGTGGAACCGCCAGCGTCTCTCCTTCTCCTCTCTTGCCGTCTGCTGTGGCCTCAGCCCGGGGCACCCCCACCTAGCAAGCAGAGCTGAAATCCTAAGAGAGCTGATAGCACTATAAGAGCTGATAATCACCAAGCTTGCTATGGGGGTTGGCCCGCGGCAATCGGCCTGAGCTAGCTTGGCTTTTGGGCACCCTGTCCCCCTGGGGACTGAGCTCCCGGGCTAACTTGCACTGCTTATGATAAGGCCAGATCAGAGGCTTTATTAGTACATAGCAGAGGAATGACTACAACCATAAAGACCATGTGTGAATGTTTTACTTTTACCACCCAGAACACTAGGAGGTGGCATGTTTGAGTGAATGGCTGATAAGGGCAAAAATGTCTGTTCTAATGAATGCTTGGGGGTGTAGGCTGTTTTGTCTTTCCTTCTGTGCTTTCCCAAAACTTCTCCAAGACTTTCCCCAAACTTTCCCATAGAAGAAGCATATAAATACTGAAGTGTGTGTAATAAAGATGGATTCTGCTAGAAGAAGCAGTGGTCTGTGGTTTCCAAGCTGCTGCGTCAATGACTGCCAGGCACACTCAAAGTTTCAAGACAGTCTTTCAAAAAAAGAGACATCCTTAACACTCCTATTTGTTGCCTGTTTATCAGCATGAAAAGCTCCACTAAGCTTTTAAAAATATAATATTATGAGAAATGACTGCTTACTTTTTAAAATTTTAAAGGTTTATTAAACTTTAACAAAAATACAACAAAAGGACTAAATAAGGAAAGATTACAGTGCTGGAAGCCCCCATGACTATCAGCCACATGCTCATCTACAAAATGGATGCTCTGCCTTTTAAATCCTTAGCTCTTCCCAAAGTTTTGCCAGTCAACTCCTTCTCTGCCGTCTATTGGTGGAGATTACTTTCTTACATCTTGATTGGAGGTCAGGTGTTGTTACGCTGCGCCTCCTGGTAATAAGGTGGTTTTCTCCAAATGACCTGACTACTGAGGCTATTACAAGGGGGAGGGGAAAGAGGTCTGTGGGAGTACATATTATAATAACATCATTATACATCTTAACACACACATAATATCTATCTCTTAATTATGAGAGCAAACTATTGCATTACTTATCTGTAACAATATCATAAATTCTGAGCATCTGAAAATAACATAACAAGCTGCTTTGCAAACATCACTACATTACTGCCAAACACAAGAGGGAGAATGGGCCTTGTTTGAATCAACACATACAGGTAACCAAGGCCACCACCAAGCCACCGTCAAAATGCTGAGTAGATTTATTTCATTACCTCACTAACAACGCTAGGTGGCAGAGATACATGTCACATAGTCTTCATTAGGCCTAGGTCATCCTGGTGGGCAGCCAGGGGGCCCACTGACAGCCCCAATATATCAAAGGGCTTCACACACATGCAGTATATCACTAGACTGTGCTTTTATGATTTCTCTCCCTCCCAGCAGGAGGCTCAAGCATCTTTGAGAGAGTGTGTTATCTCTAGACAGGAATTCTATGTCTCCAAACAGGCAGAGGGTGAACAACACTGGGCATAATAATGGTAGTTTTCCCACTCCACATCTACATTTTTTATCATTCCCAGATGAAGGTCACTTTGAGCGAAACTATTCCTTCCTCCTCCTTGACAAATCTTCTGGTTTTAACCCTTTCCTCCCAACAGGCCTGTAATGAATAACAGCAAAATATGAGTTTTATTGGTTCAACTGATCATGCTGTATAAAAAATACTTCCATAGCAGAGGTTTAGATAATATTAATTGCATGAAAAATTATCTTTATAATGGCAACTGGTCTCAGGCAATAACACTCCCGAAAGTGAGAGACTTTGGTCCCAGCAGTTAAAGTCCCTTTGCAGTAGGTGTCCCGCTTGACTCCCTACACACCTAACTCACATGCAGTCACACCAGGTTTCCTTACTGGTTCAACCCCAGGTTTCCCATAGCAGAGTCTCAGATGTCTCATTCCAAAAAGCAATTTATTCACAGTGCAGTAACACAGAAACAGCTCAAGCTGGTGCCTGAACAAAGGAATCCCTGGACTTTTATACCCTCACAGTCCAAACGCGCACACGTCTTGTTCTTTGTCCCCAGTCTCCTGCTATGTCTCTCTATGTCCATCCACCTGACTGGTGCCACCAGTCTTCATGCCTTTTGTTATGCAAAGGGTCAGCAGTTCATGGCCTCTTGTCTTGGGCTCCCACCCTGAGCTCAATCTTCAGCTTGCAGACCCAGCTACCTGCACCAGATATATTCTTCAACATACACATAAGAATGTAAAGCAGTTTACCTGTAAATTCACACTTTGAATTGGTATGAATTAATTTTGCTGAGGCCTCTTCGTTAATAAACAAGTTATATTTCTTTAAAAAGTAGCCTTGGGAGCAGTGGGGGAAGTTGCTGAGAAAAAATTTAAACCGTGAGGGGCTGGAGAGCTGAGAGGGGATGGAGAGGCACAGGGTTTGGAAATCAATGAAGGGTTTAGTCTGATAGCACAGACTTATACAGAAGACCCAAAGAAAGTTGTGAAGGCACTTGATGCCTATAGTATTGGATAAGTCATTGGTAGGAATCTGAGTAAGTTGTTAGAAGCAGCGTGAAAAGTGTACAATAATCAGGAGTGAAAGCTCATAGCTCCGTTAGCGGAATGAAGCCCAAAAAGGGGGGGCACTGCTGAGGAATTAGTATAGGCAGACACAGAGATTGATGTGCTATTTGTAAAGAGAGGGGCCATTGGAAGCAGGAATGTGAGGGGGGAAAGGGACAAATAGGAGCTGCTGGAACCTGCACTCTCCCCAGGACTCCTGCTCAGACAGTAAGGCTCTTAATGTTAGAAGATGTACGATGGGGACCCGAGGTGTCATGCCTAGCTGAACCTCTGGTTACATTAACACCAGAGAGTGAGAAAATGGATTTCTTACTAGATACTGGAGTGGTATATTGGTTTTAAATACATGTAAATGAAAATTTAGCCAGGAAAAGATCATTGCTGTTGGTGCCAGTGGGCAAAAGGAATATAGGCCTTTCTTTCAACCATTAAAATCTGGAATTGGTAAGCAGGTGCTAGTCCGTCAATTTCTTTATATACCTGGTTGTCTGTGCTGGTTTGAAGGTAAACCAGTGGGAGTAATTATCCCCACACAAATACCTTTCAAGAAATTCCAAGTTAGAATTAAAATTTAATAGGAAAGTTGCAATTAAGTCAATAGTACAGGAACACTGGCTTGAACTGACAAAGTCAGAATACAACCTGACACCCTGTTGGTCAGGATGGTGGCAAGAGTCCAATTAAACAGTGGTTGCAGTTCTGTTGGAGTGAAGGATGTGGTCTTGTCAAAGTGGTGATCCTGTAGAAAAGTCTAGTCCTTCTCCAGAGGTCGACTGGTGGTTGTCAAGAGCTCTTGTCCTCTGGATATCCAGTGGTGGTATCGTGGTGTCCCAAGCCCCAGATTATATACAGGTGGGAATGTTTGGTACCTCCCTCAGGGTGGGGAATTTCACAATGGGGGGTGATGTAATTCTATGAGTCATTCTGGGGAGTCCTTCATGGCCCATTAGCAGAGATGGCCTCCTCAAGCATGGCTGCTACTTCCCCTGAGGGAGTTACGACGTTGAGTCATGGCGAAGATAAAGAAATGTGGATATTCTCAGTTCAGTCGAAGAAAGAACAGAGACAATTTCTCCCAGGCTGAGCCTGGGAATCTTAGACAAAAGAATTCAAACAATTATTATCTCTCTGTAACCATTGTTTATAGTTATGGTTCTCCACAGTGTGCTATTCATAGTCACCAATAATGTGAGATGTTTCTACTTTGAGACCAATCAGGTCCCACTTAGCGAGTGAGACTACAAAGCTCACAACTTCTTCTAATAAATTATTATTCTTTAGCCTTCTGATCCACCTGAAGACTAGAGTCTTTCTTTCCATCCCTGACTCAATGGCGTCAAAGAAACACTGCTCCACCCATTTTAACAGGTCATGTAGATCATGGTAGAATACATACTTTAGTTAGATCTTACATTGTAACCCAAGACAGTGTCCCATACTCTTACCTGGAAGAGGTGTATTGAGTAAATTGAATGCACAAATTACATTTGAAAAAAGAAAAATCTAAGCTCATATTTCTGAAATAAAGGCCTTGGAGGCCCAAGTCATTCTGTTGCTTCAGAATACTGAACCTGAAGCAGAAATACCCAAGGAAGTGGACAGTACAATCACCCTGCTACTGTGGGCCACTGGAATTACAGGACGAGGTCTGGATGCAGAATCTGTAAAGATCCTTTTAAAACATAATGCCAGACTGGTAAGACATAAATTATCCCCTTTGAAATTGGAAACTAGGAAAGGACTTGAATTGTTAGTATAAACTTTGCTTGAATACAAACTGCCAGGGCTCAGTGGATAATACAAAAAGGAAGTATGAGAAATGGGGCTCATGAGGGCATCTTGCTGGATTTTTAGATAAAGGCAGGGTCATACAAGTGGCATAATCACCAGTACCAAGTTTAAGCTGGCTGTGGGCTCCTCAGTGTGCAATAAGCTGGTTGAGTTTATCCTGCAGCCAATGGAATCATGCAGCACTGAACTGGCAGGGCCTACTCAGGTGTCCTAGTTTAGGGCAAATTTGGGAGAGAACCCCCAAAGGGGCTCCTCTAGGAAAGCAGATTCAATCAGCCTTTCTCTCTAACTGGTACAGGAGAAAATACTTCCTTGGAGAAAAGTGGAAAAAACCTGTTTATTAAACAATAAAACCTAAACAATAATAATCAATAAAATCCTTTTCTGCTCCAAAAGAGATGACAAACTCAGAAAGTCTCTTCTTTGGGTTGCCGTTCAGCTCACTCAGTCTCTTATCAGTCTTTCTGGTGCTGGAAATGCCATGGCCCAGGCACGGCCTAGTGGGCCACAGGTGCAAGCTGCCGGTGTTCTTCTGGGTGTTCAGTACAAAGCAGGTTTGAACAGGTCCAAAGAAAAGGGAAAAAAAGGAAAAAAAAAAACAGTCCAGGGAACTTCTTTGCCTCAGCTAACTAAAACTAATTAAAAGGAAAGGAGAGCTCTGTCCCGCTGTCTGTCCATCCGCAGACAACACAGTCCAGGAGCAGGAATGTGGAGGAGTGAGTGCAGTGTCTGAAAACAAACTGCACGCTTCTTCTCTCCCCCCTTCACTCTCTGGAACAAGTCTTAAAGGTGCAAACCTTATTATTCAGCATAAACAGAACAAGATGATTGGGGATAAAAGCATCGTATAGTCAACCTAGGACATCAGGTTAACACGTTATGTAGAAAGGCTTTACCTTGGAACTGGAAGGGTACTCGCACTTTAGGAGATTTCCTATTGCACAAGGACAAAGGAGTCTCAGACAGGAAAGAGATGAGGCTATCTGTCAAACTCCTGAGTCCCTTTCTAAAAGAACAGTTAATAGAAAAGACATAGTCCTCATCTGGGCTCCTCAGTGCAGGAAAGACTTTCAGGAATTGAAACATGTTTTCATGATTGCTCCTGCATTGCAACTATTTGACTTAGAAAAACCTTTTAAACTGTGCATGAAATATTCCATTTGACATTGGGGGTATTGAAATAACAGCTGGGATCCTGGGAGAGACCTGTTGCATACTTTTCTAAACTTGAAGATGTCAGCAAAACATGGCCATCCTGCCTTAGGGCAGTAGCAGCAACAGTCCTAATCCAGGAAGCAAGAAAATTAACCCTGGGACAGCAATTGATTGTTTTTGTGTCCAATACAGTTACAGTGGTGGTGGAACAAAAAAGAGTGTCGGTTTCTCGGCTGTTTAGATGACCTGGAAAGGCCCGGGGTGGTCTTGGACAGCCCGCGCTTCAAAGGACGAGAAGAGGCTTCTGATCTTTTCTCGGTCTTGGTGTTTATTAATTGTTTATCTAAAAGATTTTCTCTTGGCCTGACAGAAGTCTGCACAGCAGCCAGCCATGAGCACACTGCGAGCCCCCGGGGCGGTCACCTATCTTTATACTCAAAGTTACGTATACAATATTTATCATTTTTCCCCGATACCTTTTACCCTTATTAACCAGTGCACTTTTAGTAATAACCAATCCCAAAGTGCCAACATCACCACAGAAGATGGAGGCCGAGAAGAAGAAGAAGAAGAACAGGACACGCCCCAATTCCTCCATCTTACTTCTTTAGACCCCCCTGTACAGAAATCCTAAACCCTGTGTCTTACACTCTAATTAACTTATCCCTTCACCATTTACCCCAGTGAAATCCTCCTATCCTCATACAGGTGTCGTCTCCTGTGTAGGATCAAAGTCCAGACACCAGACACTTCTGGCAACATTCCAGGACTCCCGAGCCCCCCAAGGGTGGTCTCGGTCCATCTGCACCTCAGTCCTGAGGTGCTGAGATCCCACATCTCCCCCTTCTGTTTGCACCAAGAAGACCTCTTTTGCTATCTGATTCATGGCACGTTTTAAACATGCAAATATGCATGGGACGACAAGTATGAAGACTAGGAGAACTATTAAGACATAGAACCCTACCCTTAAAATTCCTCTCCAAATGGGAGAGATGTCAAAGAATTCTACCAGCTGATTGCAATGAATGAAAGAATGATGCACATAAGCATCATGAAACCCATGACTTCGCTTTTATGTGAAATCATTGTTTTGCTTTTCATTCAAGACCCTAGCAGAAAATTCCCCAAAGTCCTTAGTTTCTTTTTATTTCTCTTCCGAATCGCTCTTTCCAGTCTGAGTCTCGACTTCTGTCTGAGTACTCGTCTCTTTGTTTCTCGGATCAGCGTTCTCGTGTTCTCGCGTTCGGAATGGCTTCACGTGCCGTGCTGACACCCACTTCAGACCTCGATCTGTGGAGATACAAGCGAAATCCTTGCCCCAAGTGATTAGTTTGAAAGGACCCTCTATTTGTCCTGTCTCTGGGTTTCTGATCAAAACTAAAGGATTTTCCCTTAGCTTTGCCTGTGTGCTGTTTAGAAAATGTCTTACGATTGGTGGATTAGGTTCTGAGGATGAGCTATTTAGGAAATTCAACACATACAGTGCCTTATTTAATTTCATGTGAGGTGTTGCCTCTGGCTCACCCCTTCTCTGCCTGTCCAGAAGGGATTTCAGGGTGTGATGTGTTCTTTCAATGATCGCCTGACCTGTGGGCGAATGTGGAATACCAAACGTATGTCTGACACCCCATCTTTTCAGAAATCTGTCAAGCACCCTGCCTGTATACGTTGGACCATTATCTGTTTTTATCTCCTGAGGCACACCTAATGCTGCGAATGCTTGCAGAAAATGTCGGCAAGCATGGTCCGCTGTTTCCCCTGCATGTGCTGAAGCAAAGACTGCACCTGAGAATGTATCTACAGAAACATGAACATTTTTGAGCCTCCCAAAAGATGGATATTTCGTGACATCAGCTTGCCACAACTGAAGACTTTGCAGCCCCCGCGGATTGGGGGCTCCGGTAGAAGAAGGTGGCTGCACAAGCTGACAGTCTGGACAAGCACTAATGATCTCTCTCGCCTGACTCCTTGTGAGACGAAAGGACTCCATTAGTGCTTGCGCATTCTGATGAAAGAACGCATGACTTAATCTTGCCTGCTCAAAAATGTCCGGCAGTGTTTGCGAAATGGGCATTGTCAAACTGTCCGCCCGAGCATTCCCTTCCTCTAAAAATCCCGGAAGTGTTGTGTGCGCTCTAATGTGTGTGATAAAATACTCTTTTTCCCTGCTCTCTAGCAGTATTTTCAAGCTCGTCAGATATGAGTATAAAACCTCATTACTGACTTCTTTCAAGAGCGAGCCCTCCAATCTCTTGACCACACCCGCAACATATGCGGAATCTGTCACCAGATTGAGAGGTTGTTCGAACAACTGAAATGTTCAGACAATGGCTGCTAACTCCACAATTTGTGGAGAGCCCTGAACCATCCTCACGTCAGATTCCCAATCCCCTGTCGTTGAGTCTCTCCACGTGATCACTGACTTGTGTGTCTTCCCTGAGCCATCCGTGAACACTGTGATCCCGTCCAAAGGTTCTTCACTTATTCTTGATTTTGCTTTGTAGCATATTTGTGATTGCAGTATTCTATGTTGCGGAAAGTGGACTGTGCAAGTTCCTGGGAACGCTAACAACGCGATTAACAGGTCTTTCGATTGTTGCATTGCCCAAGCGAAATAGTCTCGCTTCAGAGGTAGTCTGATGACTGAGAATTCTCTTCCTGCCATTGTCAGCAACCTTGTTCTCGCCTTTATGATGATTTGTGCTATCATCTCCAAATCTGTGAGAATTGTTTTTGCGGGCCTGTGTGGTAGGAAAATCCACTCTATGATTATCAAAGAGTCCTTTTGTGATTTGTCCCATTGGAAGATCAAACCATGGAACTGCGTTTTCTTCCCCAGCACTGCCAACTGAAAAGGCAACGTTGGAACAAATAGATGTGCCTGCCTTTTCTGTATCGCGTCTGCGACTTTCTCCAACTCCTTTTTCACTTCTGGCGTGAGTGTCCTGGGAGACCGGATGTCTGTGTCTCCTCTCAAAAGATCGAGCAACGCTGGAATGTCGCTGTTCGTGATTCCCAAAACTGGCCTCATCCAGTTGATTTCTCCCAAAAGCTGTTGCAAATCATGCAAATTGCTGATCTTGGCGCTGATCTCCATTTTTTGAGGTTTTATTGTTCTCTCTGAAATTTTCCACCCTAGATATTTCCAAGGTGCAACCTCTTGAATCTTCGAAATGCTGATTTCCAGACCTGCCTTTTGCACCTCTGCAATCACACAGTCACGAGCTTCTTGCAGCTTCTGTCGTGTTGATGCTGCAATGAGCAAATCATCCATGTAATGAATGATCTTCACTTTCGGAAATTTCTTCCGTGCTGGTGCCAAAGCTCGTGCCACGTACCATTGACAGATCGTCGGAGAATTTTTTAGGCCTTGTGGAAGAACGACCCAATGGTACCGCTGCAGAGGTGTTTCCTTGTTGATGCTCGGAACTGAAAAGGCAAATCTCGGAGCATCATCTGGATCGAGTGGAATACTGAAAAAACAATCCTTGAGGTCAATGACCACAAGCTGCCAATCTCTGGGAATCATTGAGACAGATGGAAGTCCCAACTGAAGCGGTCCCATGTCTTCTATGACTTCGTTGATCTTCCTGAGATCATGTAAAAACCTCCATTTGCCCGATAGCTTTTTCTTGATGACAAACACTGGAGAATTCCAAGGGCTGTCTGTTGGCTTGATGTGTCCCTTCTGCAATTGTTCTTGGACCAGGTCTTTCAAAGCACTCAATTTTCTCCGCTCAAGGGGCCACTGATCCACCCAAACTGGATCATCTGTTTTCCATGTCAACTTCAATGTGGCGAGTGCCGCAGTGACCCCTATTAAAAATCCACTTCGATCTTCGTGCCCCATTGTGCCAAAAGGTCCCGACCCCAGACTGTGATCGGCTTTTGGACGACAAAAGGACGAATGATCGCCGTCTTGTCTCCTGGTCCCGTGACAACGACAGAATTCTCACTTTGCAGACACAGAGATGCTCCCCCTATGCCTGAGAGAGAACCCAATGGCGCGACCAAGCTCCAACTGCGTGGCCAAAAGATGTACGATATTACCGTTACATCCGCCCCTGTGTCGAGCATACCTCTGATCGCTATTGTCCTGTCCCCACATGTCAATTGGCATGTGAGCGTGGGTCGGTCTCGATCTATGTGCTTCACCCATGTTGTATGTACTTCAACATGTTCCTTGATAGGGAAACCTTCTTAGTCGAAGATTGACATGACCTCTCCAACTGCGTGTGGCGGCAGTGCGAAAGCTCTCGCAACCACAGTATTTTCCGGTACAGTCAATGGTGGACGAAGCGCTCTTGCCAAAACTGTTAATTCTGTATTTTTGTCCGCTGAGACAACCGTTGGATAAACAATGAGTCCAAGAATACTGCATTTATCTTGTCCAACTATCAAGAAATCTTCTTTCTTGTATGAGTCCCCACGGATACCCGTTGGTATCTCTGCATGACTTTCATCTAGAAAGCATACTAGTTTTGAAGCTGCCAATGCACACTGTGCCCATGGTGGGAGGAGGTCTGGGTCACTGTGGAATCGACTGAGGGTTTTGCTGAGGGCATCTGCTTGTCGCTCACTGATGATTGCCCTGTCTGCTCTTGTGACACCGCCAGTACTTGTGTCTGAGCGCGCCGGCGATTTTCCGCGCTGCGCTATCGGTTTCCTGGATGCGGTAACGGATTTCCGTCCACGTCTGTCTGGGAATAACATTCTTTCACCAAGTGTCTTCCTCTCCCACACCGTGCACAAATTGGCCTTTCCGCCTTCTGTGCTAGCGCTGGCGTATGTGTTCATGGACAATTCCTTTTCATGTGCCCAAACTCCCCACATTTGTAGCACTGTCCTCTTGGGGGATTGTTCTTTTTCTGCATCGTCACAAGAACTTTGTTGATGTTCTCGTCCTGCTGTTGGAGTATTTTTTCGAGCATCTTCTCCAATGTCTTGTCCTCTGTTTGCCTTTCTGAATGTCCCTTTAACTGTTCTTCCCATTCCTCTCTTAATTCATCCTTCACAATCGCTGTGACATGCTGAGGTGTTCCCACCTTGCTGCATGCCTCCACCATCTCTGCCAAGGATGGCCGTCCTGGCATGGTGCTAATCACCCGTTGACAATCTGGGTTGGCATTGCCGAAAGCTAAACTCTCCAAGAGAGGCCTCTTCACTTCTTCGATCGTCACCTGTCGATCCACGGCTTGCGTGAGTCGATCGATGAACGACATGAATGGCTCTGTGGGACCTTGCCTGATGCAAGAGAATGGAACATCTGGAGCTCCTGTTGGTGTAATTTGCATGATTGCCAATTGCGCTGCTTCTTTGATGTCGCTTAACACTCTTCGTGGAAGCCGCGCTGCTTGTTCCCCTGGGTTGTCATCTGGAGGATCTCCTGCTAACTGCCCTTCTGTGAGGTTCGCGTTTGGCCCACCTTGATATCTATTCCGCAATTCAGCAAGATATTTTCTCCACCTTTTTTCCCAGACGAGACTCTGTGCGTCAGTGAGAATCATTGCCACAATACTTCAAATATCATATGGCGTGAGGTCATATGTGGTGAATGTCCCTCTTAGTAGCTGTTTGAAGTATTGTGAGTTCAGCCCAAAAGTTTGAGCCGCCTTCCCTAAGTCTTTGAGTGTCTCATGACCCATCCTTTCCCACCTTGGATTCTGTCCCTGGGCATCATATGTCACCGGCATTGTCAGATCTCCTGATCCCGGAAATAAATGCTTTTCCTTTGCCAATGCTTTTCTGATTCGCTTCCAATCCATCGTCATCACCGGCTCTTGAAATTCCTCTTCTTGAGGTTCCATTGGGATTTGCATGAATCATGGTGTTGTGGATGTCATCGGTGATTCATCGTGGCTCATTTCTCGCCTTGAGGTTTTTGGCCTCGCTCTTAAATCTGAAAAGGAAACTCGAGGATCCTGTTGATATTTCTTTTTTGCTGTATCAAATGAATGCAAGAAGCTTTTTGCTGCTTCTGCTGCTGACAGCATCCATGTCGGAACACCTTCCAATGCTGTGATCCTTATGACATCTTCTCCTTGTAGCTGTGCTTCATCTGAGCTTTCATCATCTTCATGAAATCTCGAAGTCGATGGATAATCCCTTTGTTGTGTTAATATTGTCTTCTTTGAAGTGCTTTTCTGTTTGTATAATGTTGGGAAAAATTGCTGCATTGTTGCAGTCTCGCCACGAGATGGCGCTGTGGCTCCACCGAACCGATCCGGCATGTCGTGCACTTCTGTCCTCCTCCCACTAGGTGGCACTGTCACTGGCCTCCCCAGCTCGGATGACGGAATGAGCTTGGCTGCCCCTTTTCCGGTCGACTGCCGTGTCTTCTGCCTGGCTTTTAATTCAGCTGAGAATGGAGCTTGAACACCAGAACGTCTCCCTTGAAGGGATGAGCCTTGGACCCTGAGGGTTTCAACTAAAGGTACCGAGTCTGAAGAAAGTGTGGAGCCCCGGGACATAGAATCCCGAGCACGGCCCCTCCTCGCCCGAGACGTCACAGGGGACCTGGCCCGCCCCTGCCCGCGCTCTGCTCTCTGCGCATGCGTGCTCTCCGAGCCACTCCCTGTCTCTCCCGAGCTGACGTCACTCTCTCCCCCTTGTTCCACCTCCGAAGTCTCCTCCCCTTGGTCTGTCCCTGACTGCGTCTCCTCCTCCTTTGACGCTGTGTCCATTCCTCCCACCGGTGTGTACAGCCCGCCTCCCGCTGGCCCCTGGGTCCGCTCCGCGATTCGGGCCGACCTCTGTACCAGGTCTGACTTTACAACCACGCGCCTCCTGCGTCTCTCTACGGTGGCCCTTTGGGGCTGCCCAGTTTCCCCCAATTCGCCGCCCGTGTTTACCGCTCCTGCGCTGGTTTGTGACTCCCCCCCCGGGTTTTTGCGAGTTTTGCCCGCCGCGCGCATCTCTGCTACCCTGCCGGCTGGGGCGGCCGCCACCCCCGGCGCTGCGCTGACCAAACCCGCACCAGAATTCGTGTCTCCCGTTATCTCTTCACTTGCGCCTCCCGCCTGCACTGCCGCAGCCTGGCCGCCCTGCTCTGCCGCCGCGCCACCGTGCCCGCCGCGAGTAAGCGCCCCTCCCGATCCCTTCTCTCCCCCCTGCATCCCCCCTTCCGATCCTGACTCCCCTGTACTCTCCAAGGTTTCAGGACGCTTTAGGAGTTTCCTGGGGTTTCTGGGTTTTGGGACCGGGGGCTTTGATACTATTTCCTTCTCTCTTTCCTTGAGAGCCCTTTCCCCCTGGCTTCTTGAGGCCAGAACTAATTTTTTCCCGGAGCTTTGCTCCCCCCCTCCTTCTGAAGGTCCCGCAACTTTTCGTTGCTCTTCCAGTCTTTTCGACTGCACCGAAATGCCTTCTAGCATGGTTCTAGCTGGCGAGAGCAGCTTTAACGCTGTCTCATCTTTTTCCGTCGCTAAAAGATATAAATGTCTATTAATTTCCTGCCAAAACCCCACTTCGAATAGCAGGCATGTTTCTGCAAGTGGATAATTGAGCCTCACCCACAACAATAACTGTTTTAATTCCTTCTTTGGGATCCCTTTCGTGTATGATTCAGCCACGCCTTGTAAGGCGGACAAAATTTCCCGCTGTTCCTGGGAGAGTGCGCCCCCCATGTTCTTATTTTTGGCCTTCTCACCGAATCTGTCGTCAGAGCTGTCCGAAGGCTCCCGATCTCCGCCAAGCAGGTCACAGGAGAAGGAATCAGAGGCGTCTTTCTTCTTCCGGTCCGGGCTGCTCTGCTACGAACTTTCTTCGGCAGAAGCTGAGAGATGTAATTCTCAGTGACTGCTGTTTTTTGCAGACTCTCCTGGCCGTTTTTTTTTCTTCTTTTTTTTTTTTTTCTTTTTTTCTTCAGGCTTCTCTCCTCAGGAGCTATCAGTGCTCTCCTGGGAACTCGTCCTAGATTGGAGCTGTCCTCTTGGCTCTTCAGTTCTTCAACTCTTCAGCTCTTCAGGGCTGATCCCCCCCCGAAGGGTTGGTAGGGGGGTAGCCCACGCAGCGAACGCCACTTGTCGGTTTCTCGGCTGTTTAGGTGACCTGGAAAGGCCTGGGATGGCCTTGGACAGCCCGCGCTTCAAAGGACGAGAAGAGGCTCCAGATCTTTTCTCGGTCTTGGTGTTTATTAATTGTTTATCTAAAAGATTTTCTCTTGGCCTGACAGAGGTCTGCACAGCAGCCAGCCATGAGCACACTGCGAGCCCCCGGGGCGGTCACCTATCTTTATACTCAAAATTACGTATACAATATTTATCATTTTTCCACAATACCTTTTACCCTTATTAACCAGTGCACTTTTAGTAATAACCAATCCCAAAGTGCCAACATCACCACAGAAGATGGAGGCCGAGAAGAAGAAGAAGAAGAACAGGACACGCCCCAATTCCTCCATCTTACTTCTTTAGACCCCCCTGTACAGAAATCCTAAACCCTGTGTCTTACACTCTAATTAACTTATCCCTTCACCATTTACCCCAGTGAAATCCTCCTATCCTCATACAGGTGTCGTCTCCTGTGTAGGATCAAAGTCCAGACACCAGACACTTCTGGCAACATTCCAGGACACCCGAGCCCCCCAAGGGTGGTCTCGGTCCCTCTGCACCTCAGTCCTGAGGTGCTGAGATCCCACAAAAGAGGACACTGGTTATCACTAAGCAGGATGTTAAATACTAGACAGTATTATTAGAACAAGATGATGTGGAGTTAAAAGTAACTAACCATATCAATCCAGCACTGTTCTTAACATTAGATCCAGAAAAAGGTGAACTGGCCCATGATTGTTTGCAGAGCATTGAACAGGTGTACTCCAGTTGAGATGACCTACAGGACATTCCCTTGGAAGAAGTGGATTGAGAACTCTTTGTGGATGGGAGAAACTTTGTGAAAAATGGAATCCAAAAAGCAGGGTATGCAGTGGTAACTCAGCATGAGGTAATAGAAGCCTAAGCTCTAACCTCCAACATATCAGCTCAGAAAGCAGAACCGATTGCATTGATGAGAACATTAGAGCTCTCACAGGATAAGACTGTAAATATATGAACTGACTCGAAATTTGGTTTTGGAGTGGTCCATGCCCCTGGAGACACTTGGAAAGAGAGAAGACTGTGAACCTCTCAGGCATCCCCCATGAAACATGGACAAAGAATACAGAGTTTGTTAGAGGGAGTGCAGCTACCTTGAAAGGCAACAATAATGCATCGTAAAGCTCATTACTTTGGAAAGACCCCAGTAAATATTGGAAATTGCCTGGCTGACAAAGGGGTCAGGGAGGCCTCTGCTGGGGACATTCACAGAATCACAGAATGACTAGGTTGGAAGAGACCTTCAAGATCATCAAGTCCAACCCATGCCCTAAACACCTTAATTAACCATGGCACCAAGTGCCATATCCAGTCTTTTTTTGAACACATCCAGGGATGGTGACTCCACCACCTCCCCCAGCAGGCCATTCCAATATTTTATCACTCTGTGAAAAACTTCTTCCTAATATCCAACCTATATTTCCCCTGACACAGCTTGAGACTGTGTCCTCTTGTTCTGACAGTTGTTGCCTGGAGAAAGAGACCGACGCCCACCTGACTACAACCACTTTTCAGGAAGTTGTAGAGAGCAATAAGGTCACTTCTGAGTCTCCTTTTCTCCAGGCTAAACAACCCCAGCCCTCTCAGTTGTTCTTCATAGGGCTTGTGTTCCAAGCCCCTCACCAGCCCTGTCGCTCTTCTCTGGACGTGCTCAAGTGTCTCATGGTCCTTCCCAAACTGAGGGGCCCAGAACTGGACACAGTATTCAAGGTGTGGCCTCACCAGTGCTGAGTACAGGGGAAGAATGACCTCCCTGCTCCTGCTGGCCACACTATTTCTAATGCAGGCCATTGGCCTTCTTGGCCACCAGGGCACACGGCTGGCTCATGTTCAGTCTGTTGTCGACCAGTACCCTCAGGTCCTTTTCCACTTGGGCAATGTCCAGCCACACCGTCCCCAGCCTACAAAGTTGCAGGGGGTTATTGTGGCCAAAATGCAGGACTTGGCACTTGGACTTATTAAACTCCATCCTATTGGGCTCTGCCCATCCATCCAACTGTTCTAGGTCTCTCTGCCGACCCCTTCTCCCTTTCAACAGATCAACACATGCCCCCAACTTGGTCTCATCTGCAAACTTACTTATGAAGGACTCAATACCCTCATTCATGTCATCAGTGAAGACATTGAATAAAACAGGTCCCGGCACAGACCCCTGAGGGACACCACTGGTGACTGGCCGCCAGCTGGATACTGCACCATTCACCACCACTTTCTGGGCCCGGCCATCCAGCCAGTTCTTAACCCAGCAAAGAGTGCACCTGTCCAAGCCATGGACTGTCAGCTTTTCCAGGAGTATGCTGTGGGAGACAGTGTCAAAGGCCTTGCTGAAGTCCAAATGGACAACATTAACAGCCTTTCCTGCATCCACCAGGCAGGTCACTTGTTTGTAAAAGGAGACCAGGTTGGTCAAACACGATCTATCCCTCCTAAATCCATGCTGGCTGGGTCTGATACCCTGGCTATCCTGTAAGTGCTGCGTGATGGCACTTAATATAGATTGCTGTCCAGGTTTAGAGCAAATTTGGGGAAGAATCTCCCAAAGGAGCTCCAGTGGGAAAAGCAGATCCAATCGGCCCCTCCCCCCAACTAGTCCGGGAGGAAAAAATACCTCCTTGGAGAAAGATGGAAAAAACCCTGTTTATTAAACAATGAAACCAAAACAATATCAAACAATGAGACCCCTTGCCACTCTAAAAGAGATGACAAGCTGAGAAAACCCCGTCCCCAGGTTGCAGCTCACTCAGTCTCTGATCAGTCCCTCCGGTGCTGGAATTGTCGCAGGCCAGGCCCGGCCTAGTGGGCCACAGATGCAGCTGCCAATGCTCTCCTGGGCGTTCAGTCCAGAGCAGGTTTCAAGAGGTCCAAAGAAAAGGAAAAAAAAACAGTCCAGGGAACTTCTTTGCCTCAGCTAGCTAACACTAACTAAAAAGCAAAAGAAGAGCTCTGTCCCGCTGTCTGTCCACAGACAACACAGTCCAGGAGCAGGAATGTGGAGGAGTGGAGTACAGTGTCTGAAAACAAACTGCATCCTTCTTCTCTCCCCCCCTTCACTCTCTGGAACACTCTTAAAGGTACAAAACTTATTATTCAACATAAACAGAATGAGACGATTTGGGATAAAAGCATCATATAGTCAACCCAGGACAATTGCTCCATTATCTTACCTGGTACTGAGGTCAGGCTGACTGGTCTATAATTACCAGGGTTCTCCTTTCTACCCTTTTTTGAATGGGCATCACATTGGCTAGCTTCCAGTCATCTGGAACCTCACCAGTGGGCCAGGACTGATGGAGAGCAGCTTCACAAGCTCATCTGCCAGCTCCCTCATCACCCTGGGATGGATCCCATCTGGTCCCATAGATTTATGAACATTCAAGTGGCTCAGCAGTTCTCTGACAGCCTCCTCCTGACTAACAGGGGGACCATTCTGCTCCCTGATACCATCTACCAACCCAAGAGGGCAGTTTTCCTGAAGGCAAGTCATCTTCCCACTAAAAACTGAGGCAAAAAAGGCATTAAGCACCTCTGCCTTCTCCTCGTCTGCAGTTACCAAGTTCCCTCCTGTATCTAATAAAGAGCAAAGACTGATCTTACCCTTCCTTTTATTGTTCATATATTTGCAAAAACATTTTTTATTATCCTTTACCAAAGTTGCCATTGTAAGTTCAAACTGAGCTTTGGCTTCCCTAATTTTCCTTCTACATGCTCTAGTAGTCCCCTTAAATATTTCCCAAGAGACCTGACCCTCCTTCCAAAGATGATACATCCTCTTTTTATTCTTAAGTTCCTCCAAAACCTCCTTGCCCATCCAGGCTGGGTGTTTGCCTCATCGCCTTGTCTTTCAGCACACAGGGACAGTCTGTTCCTGTGCCTTCAAGATCTCCGTTTTGAAGCACATCCACTTTTCCTGAACTCCTTTGCTTTTAAGAACTGCTGTCATTGTTGTCTTACTGTAAAACTTTCGTACCTTCTTTGTGAGTTCTCATGGACATCTCCTCAGGGCCAGCTGACTCCTTTGCCCTCACCACAGCACCACCAATTGACTCCAACTCTCTCTCAACTAGCTAGTCCACCCTTTTATAACACTCAACCTCATTGGCTATACCTGTGGCCTATGAAGGGCAGGCCTGTTCCTAATCCCTGGTAATTAGTACAGCTGCAACTCCTCAGAGGTGAGATTGCCTTTAGCACTATCTCTTGCTCTTCTACAATCCATCCTCCCACAGACTGCTTCCCAAGGAACTCTTTGAATAAGCCTCCTAAATAGGCCAAAGTCTGCCCTCCAAAAGTCCAGTATAAAAGTCTTATTAATGTTCCTCCTGACTTCACCAAATATCGAGAATTCTATAATCTCATGATCACTCTGCCCCAAGCGATCTCCAACCACCACATCTCCCATCAGTCCATCTCCATTTACAAACAACAGATCTAACATAGTCCCTCCCCTGGTGGGCTCACTCACCAGCTGTGACAAAAAGTTGTCCTCCACAAACTCTAAAAGTTTCCTGGACTGCCTTTTTTCTGCTGTATTAAGTTCCCAGCAGATGTCTGGCAGGTTGAAGCCACCTACAAGAACAAGGGCTGATGATCCTGAAACATTCTCCAACAGCTTATAGAATAAGTTGTCCACCTCTTCTTCCTGGTTGGGTAGACCATAACAGACTCCCAGTAGGATATCAACCTTGTTGGCCTTGCCCTTAATTCTTACCCATAGACATTCAATTTCATCATCATTATTTTCAACACCCATAGCATCAAAACCCTCCTTAATATAAAGGGCCACCCCTCCACTTCTTCTCCCTTTCCTATCTCTTCTGAAGAGTTTCTAGCCATCTAATGCAGTGCTCCAGCTATGTGAGTCATCCCACCACATTTCTGTTGGTCTTACCCAAGAAGTATCGTCATTTGGACAAGGAGGCTGCTTGTTGCAGCCGGAATTGCTTCTAATAAAGTCCAGTGTACAGAAGCAAAAATGGCCTTTGCATGGTATCCACAAATGTTTAATTCAGACATGCAGTAAGATGTTCAGGGTCCAAGAGCACACTCATGGGCAGGGCCCAGGTTTCTCGAGAGAGAGAGTTAGAGGCTGAACAGTGGCATCGTGGCAGTACAAAGATGAGGGCCAATGGGGGAATAGGGAGGGAGGGAGGGGCTGAGGGACATAGAAACAAGGGAAGGAGCCAAGGGGGCCTTAACAGCTTTTGAGGGAAGCTTCTTGTGTCTCCCTAACCCAGGGAATGCCACTCAGGGTCTCCACAGTTGCTGATTATCAGGCTGAAGATGAGATATTGGCAAAATTGTTAGATGCTGAAAAGAGCCTTGAAGGATGGTAGATTACACCCAGCAAACAGGTAATAATTGCCAACACCTTATGAGAAGGATCACAGAGGAACAACATAAGGTAACACTGGGGAATAGTCTATAGTAGAAGCATTGAAGCCTCAAGTTCTGAGCGTATAAATGACTAGTATAATAAAAAGCATTGTTAAAAAGTGTTAAACCTGTTTAAAGAACAATACATATCAAATTAGACAGCCTACACCCATGACTATTAAGAAAGGAAATTGTCCAGGAGACTACTGGCAAATAGACTTTGCAGAGCTTCCACAGCAAAAGAGGTGCAGATATTTATTGGTACTGGTAGATACTTTTTCAGGATGGCCAGAAGCTTTTCCATGTTGCACCAACAAAGCTAGGGAGGTGGTAAAGGTTTTGTTGAAGGAAATTATCCCAAGGTTTGGAATGCCAGTGGGAATGTCATCAGAGGTTCACATTTCATTGCTGAAATAGTGCAAAGCCCAGATAAAATGTTAGAGGTGGAATGGGACTTGCACACCCCATGGAGACCTCAGTCAAGCAGGAAAGTAGAGAGAACGAATCAGAGTATAAAGAGACAAATCAGCAAGATTTGCCAAGAATCATATTTAAAATGGCCAGATGCCCTTCCCTTGGTCTTATTGAGGGTATTAATTAGACCTACATCCAAGGAATAGGTAAGCCCATACAAAATACTCAATGGGCAACCACATGAGGTTGCAGAAAGCAAAGGGAATATCCAAATCATTGGGGGTCAGAGCCTAACAGAATACGTTATATCCCATGAGAAGGTGTTGTCTTCTCTCCACAGATACATTGTGCTAGAAGCACCCACAGCATTGGATATCACTGTCCATCCATACCAACTTGGAGACTGGGTATACCTCAGAACCTGGACTGCAGAATCTCTCTGTGAAAGGTGGAAGGGACCATATCAAGTGATCAAGTGGAAGATGTGTTTAAGTGGATGACATCATGAATCTCAAATTTAAGTGCGATCACAAGAAAACTGATTGGCATTGTTTTGATACTAATTGTTGGTTTATGGATTTATTCCAAATTTGCAAATTAGGATGTAACAAAATGTGTAGACCAGGTTGGTATAATAAGTGGATATGAAACTTTAAAGAAATTATATTAAAGTCACAAAGGGGGGATTTGTTACTGAACAAATGATATTTCTTTAAAAAGGAGACTAGGCAGGAGTGGGGGGAAATTGTTGAGAGGAGATTTAATCTGTGAAATAAATAACGGATGATGGGCAAGCTATGGGTGATGTCCATGTGTTAGAAAAACAAATAAAAAGGTTAGGGCCTGACATGCTTCAGTGCTCTTAGACCTGTGAGTGAAATTTATTGTTGAGACCAGGACACCAAGAATGCAGAATCTATAAACTGCACACACATACATGTTACAGAAACCAGAGATGAAGAAACAAAGACAATTACTAAGACTCTCCCTAACGGGGAAAAAGAGAATAAAAAGACTGAAAATGTGGACTAATTAGCATGAGAAGCGAGAAATCAATAACCAATAGTCAATAAAATGCTAATTAATGAAGAGAACTGAGTAACTTGTAAGCCAATGAACACTAATTTCTTGGTTTGCTAGGATGTATAAATAGTCAAAAGTTTTGATAACTGAGGCACATGTTTTGTGGAGCAATTCCCATGTACCTCAATGTTGAATAATGTAATGTCAACTTTCTAACCTAACAAACTGGGTAGAGAGTTTATTTCCCAGTTTTCAGTGAAAACTTTGAGAGACAAAACCCTCTGTTTCTTTCAGAAATCCTACTATAACAACAATTTATGTGTACATTGATGCAATCCACTCTGTCAGCAATGAGGGAAGAGAGTATTCAACTGCCTTACAGTTCTCTGGACTTCAAACCTGCTGTGGTAGTAAGGAAAAGAAACAACTTTTTTCCCTGTGACCACATCTCCACCACTAAGTAAAATGGCCAAAAAGGCCCATGCTTCTAAAGGGCATACAGACTAGGGAGTTCACACTCTCCCCAAACTGCTCAGGTCCATGCCAACTGTCTGTCTTGATTAGAAAAGATAGGTGTCTGCTAAGGAAGGCAGGAGCCTTTTTTGAAATGGAAAATGTAAACCCACTCTTTATGAATTATTATAATTTTGAAATTAAGGGGCTCTCAGGCAAAGATATGGGAATAAGAACAGCAGTTTTTTATGAGGAAAATTAAAAATATAAATGCAATAGTACAAAAAAAAACTACTGACAAAGTCAGAATATGACTTGATACCCTGTGGGTCAGGGTGTTGGTAGCAGTCCTCCTGGAGTGACAGATGGGGTTCTGTTGAAGCAATGATCCTGTAGAAGGGTGTAGTTTTCCTCTGAAGGTCCAGTGGTGGTGTAGATGAGCCTGGTCTTCCTCTAGGAATCCAGTGAAGAAGAAAGCTGCTCCTCAGGGAATCCAGTGGGAAAAGGCAGCCTGTGGTGTTCCAAATCTCAGATTATATCCAGGTAGGAATGCTTGGCTCCTCCCTCTGAGCGGAGCATCTCACGATGGGATAATGTAATTTTATCAGTCATGCTGTAAGACTCAATGGCCCATTAACAGAAGATATCTCCCTGCAGGGAGAATTGGTTGTGGAAGTGATAAAGAAAACTGCCCTACTTGGTTTTATCAGGTGGCCCAATTAACAGAAGATAACTGCCCACCTCTAACTGATGGCAATAAAATACACACCCTTAGCCCATTTTGCAACCTAAGGCACTGCCAGACAGCTCCTGAGCACACTCTGTACATACTCAGGTTTAGCAACCTTCCATCTCTACAGTCTTCCAAAATCACCCAACCAGGCTTTATGCAATGTGCAACCCTCCCATGTCCAGCTGAAACACTTCTGGGCGTGCAATGCACATACTTGTTTTTGTGCCAAGAGAATACCACTCTGTTGGGTGGCAATGCAGCCCTCAAAACATTGCAGGCATTTGGAACTGGAAGAGAACTCCGCACAAAACACTTACTGTGTTTTATGGCCACAAGGACACTGCATAGGCCCAGAAGAGATCCAGTGTTATTGCTATAACATGTAGATATGATTCAGACCATGGCCCTCCGTGACAAGTCCTTTTTTATTTAGCCGTATAGATGTGACCCATGAGGCTGTTGCAGATACAGATTGAGTCTATGGAACTCATCAGAGATCCTCAGCTTTGCAATGACAGACTAAAGACAGACACAGCTACAATTTGAGCAACTGCAATCACATATAGAGCAGTGAGGTGGCTAAAGGGACCTCTCTCCCAACCCTGTAAATCTGACACACGCCAAATGTAAATGTGGAGATACTTGGCATGAGCCTCTTCTCTGCATTTCTAGGTAGTCATATTTTAAACTAGGGTGTGCTTTGCCTCTGATGAAGACAGCAGCTGTTACAATGGGTTAATGTGAGAGATTTCCAAGCATTTTATTTAGATCTTAGTTGAACCTTCTGTCGGTGATACCACAGCATATGTCAGTCTCTAAGACCCCTTAATGCTAGCCCGTCTTACTTTCATCACAAACACTGAATTTAGCAGAACAATCATTACAGTTGTGGCCTCACAACTCCATTATTGGAAACAGGAAGACATGCTATATAGAATGTCCTACAGACATATGTGAAGAAGCAGTTGCACAAAGACTGAATCATGACTATGTGGCCTCTGCCCAGCTAGTATATTATGCAATCTTATAATATCAAATAATAACTACTGGTGCATTTCATTTTTGAATTAAAATTATGAATTTGGAATTACTTGAAGCTGCTCTGGACTGGGACCTGAGAAACACCGAGAGTTTGCACCTTGAGGCCTGCAGCAGCTATTCCCAGTGCCAGAGGGACTGATAACAGAGTGACCACTCCCAGGAGAGACTTTCTGAATTTGTCATCTTTTTCAAAGCGGTGAAAGAGTGTTGTCATCAGGTATTGTTCATTTTGTGTGCTGGAGGGTGTTTTGCCTGTTAAAAAAACAGGTTCTTTCTACTTGTCTCCGAGGAATCTTTCCCAAACCAGTTGGGGGGAGGGGCGGTGTGGAATTGCTTTCTGGAGGGGCCCCCTTTGGAGGTTTTCTCCCAAATTTGCCATAAACCTGGACAAAATTTGGTGCCCAATGCATGGGGCTCGAGACAGAGGGGAAAAAACCCTGTTTTGAGTGCATTTTGGTTGCCATAACTCTATGTTGGTATAAAGTAGTGAGTAGCCATGTTTTTTGAATTCATAATGTCTCTTGGAGTGAAGGCTTGCATGCATTTCTGGTCCCTAGGTTTCTCTGTGATCTTAATAACTTTATAGTCTAGTTTATTTTCTTATCCAGAAATAGCTCTAGTATTGTCCCTAATACGTAGTTTTTACAGCAGAGGGGCAGTGACCAGAATAGCTATCCTGCTGGGCTTGGTGGTAATGACTTTTAAGAAGTTTATAAACATGCTGGGGTCTGCTCCAGGTATGAATGGTTCATGGCCATGGTTATGCACCCAGTTTGTGAGAGGAGGAGCAGGGGATGAGGCTTTTCAGCCTTTGCTTTCCTTCTTCTCCTCTGAATCTGTTACATCATTATTGAAGAATGTTCAGTTTCCCCTCATTGTTAAAGAGACCATTGTTCTGGTATTTAATCTGGTAAGCTTCCTCTACACAGTCTGCAGCTTCTCTAGAATGAGGGCTGAGATATCCAGAGAAGCTGATGAGACCCCTGACCCAGAAGTAGACCCAGGCATGGAAAATCCTGAGTGGTGTGGGAAATGGGAGGATATGGGACAAATCCTGAAGGAATTCTCAGACGCTGTAGTATGGGAGTTTCCCTAAGAAAAAATTCAGAAGCCAGCTGAGATGGGGAAATAGCTGAAAGAGAAGTACCATGATGACCCTAAGGAGAAAAAGATCATTGCAGTTAGCTGGGCCCTGGCATATGCTTATCGCACACTGCTAGATACTGTAGGGCAGCAGACAGAGGCAGGGGAGCAGGGAGATAAATCAGCAGCTCTCCCAGTCACTCAGGCTGCAGCCAACACCCCAGGCTTGAAGCCAGCAGCCAAACCAGATAGTGAGCTGAAGCCAACAGCTAAACCAGACAATAAGCCTGAACAAATGGCTGTTGCTACCAGCACTAGAAGTGGAAAGTGCACAGACAAGACTGATTGACCAGTGAATGATGATGATGATGATGCAGGAGAAGGACCCTCAATGCCTCCTGACATAAAATCAGGAGTCAAAACAGCAGGTGCAAGATCAGAAGCGAATATTGAGTCCTTTTCCCTGAAGGACCTTCATGGCCTAAGGAAGGATTACACTCGAAGACCTGATGAATCCATAATTAGTTGGTTAGTCCGTCTTTGGGATGCTGCAGGCAAGGCTACAATTCTGGATGGCACTGAAGCAAGGCATTTGGGATCCCTGTCACATCATCCTGTCATCGACCAAGGAATGATGAGGGGGGATAGACCTCACAGTTTCTGGGCACTGGTCCTAGGAAAGGTGGCACAAAGATATCTGTTTGCAGGCAATCTCTATATGCAGCAAACCCAATGGAAGACCATAGAACGAGGGATCCAATGCCTGAGAGAAATGGCAGTGGCAGAGATTATCTTCTCAGATGATCTAAACATTATAAATCCAGACTTGGTACCATGTACATCTGTGATGTGGCGAAAACTTGTGCGACTTGGATCACACGAATATGCTTCTGCTTTAGCAATAATGAAGCAGGATGACAGGGAGGAGACTGTGCTTAATATGGTGAAGAAGCTCCGAGCATATGCAGATGCTCTGCATGGCCCAACTCATGCAAGAATCGCAGCAGTGGAAACACGTCTGCAGAACTTAGAAGACAAGATGGAGGGGAATCACAAGAAACTCAGGGAGGAGATTAGAGAGGGCTTTCTCCAAACCTTGGCAGTACAGATCAAAAGTTCTGGTACCAAACACAGATGTCCCCCAGATAGGGAGAGAAGGTATACCCCACAAGCGGAGCTGTGGTTCTTCCTGAGTGATTGCGGAGAAAACATGAGAAGATGGGATGGAAAACCTACTGCTTCTCTGGCATGACAGGTGCATGAATTGAAGGAATACAGGGCTCAGAGAGGAAGTTCCACCAAAAGGAAAGCAGCTCCAGTTGCCTGTAGCCGAACTGCCAGGTATGATGATGAAGATGACATGTCTGGTCCCCTTGAAGGAACCTCCAAGACATATGTCCAAGGAAAGAAGGATAACCAGGCTTAGAGGGGCCCTGCCTCTAGCCAGGTAGAGGCTAGGGAAAACCGTTTTTTCTGGTCTGTGTGGATTCATTGGCCTGGTACATCAGAACCACAAGAGTATAAAGCTTTGGTTGACACTGGTGTGCAGCCTACATTAATCCCATCGAGACATGTGCGGGCAGAGTCTGTTTCTATTGCTGGTGTGACAGGGGGATCCCAGGATTTCACTTTGGTGGAAGCTGATGTGAGCCTGACTGGAAATGAGTGGAAGAAACACCCTATTGTGATTGGCCCAGAGGCCCCATGCATTTTAGGAATCGACTTCCTTTGAAGTGGGTATTTCAAAGACCCAAAGAGACTCAGATGGGCATTTGGAATAGCTGCTGTAGAGACAGAGGGCGTGAAGCAATTGAACACCTTGCCTGGACTGTCATAAAACCCATCTGCAGTAAGAGTCCTGAAAGTGGAAGAGAAACGAGTGCCGATTGCCACCTTGACAGTGCACTGCCGACAGTATCAAACGAATTGAGATGCTGTGATCCCCATCCACAAAATGATCCATGAGGTGGAGAGCCAAGGGGTGGTCAGCAAGACCCACTCACACTTCAACAGCCCCATTTGGCCTGTGCGTCTATCGGAAGAAGAATGGAGATTGACTGTGGACTACCGTGCATTGAATGAAGTGACTCCACCACTGAGCGCTGCTGTGCCAGACATATTAGAGCTCCAGTATGAGCTGGAATCCAAGGCAGCAAAGGGGTATGCCACCATAGACATTGGCAATGCATTTTTCTCCATTCCTCTGGCAGCAGAATGCAGGCCTCAGTTTGCTTTCACATGGAGGGGAGTGCAGTACACCTGGAACTGACTGCCCCAGGCGTGGAAGCACAGTCTTGCCATCTGCCATGGACTGATCCAGACTGCACTAGAAAAGAGTGAGGCTCCAGAACATCTGCAATATATTGATGACATCATTATGTGGGGGAACACAGCCGCAGAAGTGTTTGAGAAAGGAGAGAAAATCATCCAAATCCTCCTGGGAGCTGGTTTCACCATCAAAAAGAGCAAAGTAAAGGGACCAGCTTGTGAGATCCAGTTCCTAGGAGTAAAGAGGCAAGATGGATGGTGTTAGATTCCGACAGATGTCATCAACAAGATCACAGCAATGTCTCCACTAACCAATAAGAAGGAGACACAAGCTTTCCTAGGTGCCATAGGCTTTTGGAGAATGCACATTCCTGAGTACAGTCAGATTGTGAGCCCTCTTTACCTGGACACCCGCAAGAAGAACAACTTCCAGTGGGGCCCTGAGCAGCAACAAACCGTATCCCAGATTAAGCAGGAGATCGCTCATGCAGTAGCCTTTGGCCCGGTCAGGACCGGACCAGAGGTGAAGAACATGCTCTACTCTGCAACTAGGAACCATGGTTTGTCCTGGAGCCTTTGGCAGAAGGTTCCTGGGGAGACTCGGGGTCGACCACTAGGATTTTGGAGTCAAAGCTACAGAGGCTCTGAAGCCAACTACACTCCAAAAGAGAAAGAAATCTTGGCTGCCTATGATGGAGTCCAAGCTGCCTCAGAGTTTATTGGTACAGAAGCGCAGCTCCTCCTTGCACCCCGAATACCAGTGCTGGGATGGATGTTCAACGGCAAGGTTCCTTCCACTCACCATGCCACCAGTGCTACATGGAGCAAGTGGATTGCTCTTATCACACAACGCACCTGTATAGGTAAACCGAATAGCCCTGAGATTTTGGAAGTAATTACAAATTGGCCCAAAGGTGAAAATTTTAGTGTCACAGATGAAGAACAAGAACCAGTGACACGAGCTGAAGAAGCTCCTCCATATAACCAACTGCCCTCAGAGGAAACACGCTATGCTCTTTTCACTGACGGTTCCTGTTGCATTGTAGGGATGACCCAGAAGTGGAAAGCAGCCATATGGAGCCCCACACAACAGCTTGCAGAGGCCACTAAAGGAGAAGGTGGATCAAGTCAACTTGCAGAACTCAAAGCTGTTCTGCTGGCCCTGGACATTGTAGAAAGAGAGAAGTGGCCAAAGCTCTACACTGATTCATGGATGGTAGCCAATCCTCTGTGGGGATGGCTGGAGAGGTAGAAAGAGGCTAACTGGCAGCGTAGAGGAAAATCAGTTTGGGCTGCTGAGGAGTGCAAAGACATCACTCCCAGGGTAGGGAGGCTACCTGTGAAAGTCCGCAGTGTAGATGCCCATGTCCCCAAGAGTAGAGCTAATGAGGAACACCAAAACAATGAGCAGGTAGACCAGGCTGCAAAGATAGGGGTGTCTAAGATAGATCTAGATTGGGAACTGTCATGGTTGGACCCTGGCACAATGCCAGTGCCCCCATGAGAATACCCTCTCCCTGGTGTCTGCTGTGAGATGTGACCAGGAATAAGCAAAGCAAGCTCCTGCTTAGAAATAAAGAAAACTTTATTAACTAAACTACAAGAGGAAAAAAAAAAAAAAACACAAGGAAAATTAAAACCTTACAAAAGCATTTTCCTCCTCCTACCCACCAAATTTCCCAATGCAATACATTCCCCCAAATCACCAGCTCTCAGTCCAGCACCACCCTTTAGAATACTCAATCTTCAGTTAATGAAGAGGAGTCCTTCTTGTACCATAGACTTCCCCTGGAAACACCCTTGAAACCTCGTGTGTTTCCATGTCACTCAGCACTGCCCGGAAAAAATCCTTTGCTATTGTGACATCTTCCTTCCATGTCCAGTGCTCTCACCATTGTGCATGGACCAGAGCTGCTTCTAGGGTTGTCTTTCAAGGATGCCTTGTCTCACTCCAAAAAAGGCACAGTCTCTGCTTCAGGACATCTGTCCCCCCCAAATTTTTGCACCCTCTGGGGCCAAGGGGTACCCACACTGAACCCTCCTGGTTCTGAGTCACTGCCTCCCCCTAAATGCAGTCTCTGTGTCACAGGAAAAAAAAAATGGTTCTGTCTATGGCCACACAAGAAAAGTCCAGCCAAAAGGCCACTCCATCATCTCTCCCTCCACTCAAGAGTCTTCTGCACTTCCTTCGTGGCTCATCTCATCTCATCTCATCTCATCTCATCTCATCTCATCTCATCTCATCTCATCTCTTATCTCTCTTCTCATTCAGCTCCAGGAGGATCAGCATTTGCAAGGTTTCTATCATGCAAGAAAAGGGTTAAAAATTTCAGTCTTTGCCTGTCCAGAACTCCAGAACTCCCACGCTGCCCTGCTGGGCACTTTCTCGCCTCACCCCCCCCTTCTCCTCCTGGGCTGGCCACTATCAAATTCAGACGCCGGCTCTCCCTCTCTCTCTCTCCTGGCAGGGGCAGGGGCTGCCTGATGTCTCTTCCTGCTCCTCCACCCTTCCATCCTCAAGGGCCTCTTCACCTCCCATCTCTGTCCAGGCCCAGGCCTACCGCATGGCTGCCCCTCCCCCGCCCAGCAGCAGCTGCTGGACGGGGGAGGAAGATCTGACCTCTTTCCCAACGAAGTCCCAAGAGAGCTTCCCAGCGGAGAAGCTCTCTTTTTTAACCCCTGTGTGTTCTCAGAGGCGTGTCTGAACCTCAGCGGCTACACCAGGTGCCAACATTAAAATCTGAACACCTATTGGTGCCCACAGCATATCCCAAAAAAAACCTACTTCCTGTCAATGTCTCAAACCATGACAAGGGAGAGTTATTCCTGGCTCGATGGGCCCATGATGCCTCAGGTCATCAGGGCAGAGATGCCAACTATAAGTGGGCACGAGACTGAGGGATGGATCTAAGCATGGACAGTATTTCTCAGGTCATCAATGACCGTGAGATGTGTGCTGCCATCAAGCAGGCCAAGTGAGTGAAGCCCCTAGGGTATGGTGGGCAGTGGTCCAAATATAAGTATGAGGAGGCCTGGCAGATTGACTACATCACGCTGTGCCAGACACGCCAAGGCAAGCGCGACATGCTCAAAATGTTAGAAGCCACCACAGGATGGTTGGAAACCTACCCTGTGTCTCATGCTGCTGCCTGTAACACCATACCGGGCCTTGAAAAGCAAGGCCTGTGGAGGCAAGGTACCCCAGAGAGGATTGAATCAGTCAGTGGGACTCCTTTCAAGAACAGTCTTATCAACACCTGGGCTAGGGAACATGGCATTGAGTGGGTGTACCATATCCCCTACCATGCACCAGCTGCAGGCAAAGTAGAGAGGTACAATGGATTACTAAAAATCCAGTTGAAAGCCTTGGGTGGGGAATCTTTCAAAAATTGGGAGCAGCATTTAGCAAAGGCCTCCTGGTTATTTAACACCTGAGATTCCACCAACCGAGCAGGTCCTGCCCAGTCTGAGTCCCTGAATGTAATAGATGGAGACAAAGTTCCAGTGGTACATGTCAGAGGTTTGTTAGGGAAGACCATGTGGATCAATTCTACCTCGAGTACAGACAAACTCATTTGTGGGGTTGCTTTTGCTCAGGGACCAGGCTGCACATGGTGCATAATGCAGAAAGATGGAACAACATGATATGTACCTCAGGGAGATCTGATTGTGGGGTGAGAATGATATGCAAATATCACAGTTTGTTGGATGTTACTGCCATTGTCTGTACATTAAACCATACAGACATGAGACAGAAGGAAATGCGCAAGTGTTGAAGGTCTGAGCAAGTGAAAGAGGGAGTTTTGCATGAGTAAAATGAAAGTGGGGAAGTGGGGAGTCCTGCAGCTCTGTAGTATGGGGCCTGGATTCAGTGGTCCGGTGTGGGGATGCGATGAGGGCATGGTGGGCATTGCTTGTAATTTTTGGGGGTAACAAATGGAAGTTTTATGTGAATAAAATGCATAATGTGTGGTAGTATGTTGACGATATGGAGATAAGGGATGGAATATCCTGGGATGATGTTATGATGCTTGTATCCCCATTTGTGTGTTCTGTTTATGCTGGATATTATGTTCTGTGCCTTCAAGACTGGCTCTGAAGAGGGAAAGTTTTGTTTTGGTTTCTTATCATCCTGCTTCCCCATGGCTGGCAGCACACAGAGACAGGGCAGTACATAGTGTGGCTTTTGCTTTTTGCTTTGCTTTTTGCTTTGTTTTTCTCCTTGCTCTTGGTTCTGCTTTGCTCCTGCTTTGCTCTTGCTTTTTGCTCCTGCTCATTAGTTACTTTAGCTAAGCAGACTGAATTTTTCCCTGTACTTTTTTTCCTTTCCCTTTTTTGGAGCTACTCGAACCCGCTTCAGACTGGGATCTTGGTAACACCAAGAGTTTGCACCTTGTGGCCTGCAGCAGCTACCCCCCACTCCAGAGGGACTGATAACAGAGCGACCACTCCCAGGAGAGATCTTTTTCAGAGCGGTGAAAGAGCGTTATCATCTGGTATTGTTCATTTTGTGTGCTGGGGGGTGTTTTGCCTGTTAAATAAACAGGTTCTTTCCACTTCTGTCTGAGAAATCTTTCCTGAACCAGTAGGGGGAGGGGCTGTGTGAGTCTGCTTTCTGGAGGGGCTCCCTTTTGGAGGAGGTTTTCTCCCAAATTTGCCCTAAAGCAGGACAGCCATCCACTGACCGACCTGTCCAAGTGATAATCGTGACACACACCAGAGCACTGAAGGACAATTAGAGAATTCCGTGTTAAAATTAAGGAGGACATACTAAAATCTTATCAGAGGATGTCATACAGCAGGATGGAGACAAAAGAAGAAATAAAATATATTGACCTGACACCCATGATGTCATGCAGATAAGCTGCAGTGTGAAGAAGGCAAACAAAGGACTTCCCAAAACATCAGAGAGTTTGAAAGAATGTTTGAATAATGCATGAAACACATGAATATGAATATGTATGTATCTTAGCGATGTAACAGTATAAAGACAACATTATCTATATCGCCCTCCCCCCCCCCAGAATGTTCTTTGGCTGTTGGCCAGGAGCAACCCAGCGCTGGAAATATTCTCCTTTTTTATTCTATTACTATTGCTATTATTATTATTATTAAACTTTTAAAAACTCTAAGCAGTGAATTCTTTTTTTCACAATTGCAAATAGGGAATCAATGCAAGTAGATTAAGTGAAAAAATAACTCTTTACTAACAATCAGAACAACGTCAGTAAACAACAGCAAATAACCATCAGATACAAACTGTCCTAAATCCTGGAGACCCCCCCGGATGATGTCCAGGTTTTCAACTGTGTGGATTGGGGGGGACAAAGAGAAAAAACAGTACCAGTCTTTTTCCACACTGCCCCTCCTCTCTTTTCTCTTATCCCTTGCTTTGCTTATGTCCTGATGGCTGCAGCTCCAACTGGAGTTCTTTCAGGCCCAGGGGCTGGAGAATTCATGGAGACAAATTCATTTTTCCTAGAGGCAGGAGTAGTTGAAAATGGGCAGCTTGTCTGGGTCCTCCCAGCTGAGAGCTCCTAATGGTGGCTTAAATGGGAGCAGGTGTTGTCACCCTTTTCTTTTGGTGAAGGTGCCACCAGTTTCCTGGAACCACAAAGAGGAGGAGAAATCGAGACTGTCACTAGAAAACGGCTTTTGCAGCTGTCCTCTCCCTGCAGGATGTGGGGACAGAGATGTTTCTGGGGCCGGGGGCTGCGGACACAGCAAGCAATGGATGCACTCATTCCTCCTCCTCCTGCTGTGCCAAGTGAGAGAGCACTCCACCTCTGGAGCCGGCTCTGGTTGCTGCTTCTTCTCCCACAATATCTCTGTCCCCCACCCACTGCAAGGGGTGAGAAGGGTTGCCTTGGCAGTTTTGTGCATGCATTGAGGACCAAGGCAAACACTTCCCCCCTCACACACACAAGGCTGCCAGCTGTGATATCTTAAAGATACAATTGTGATAGACGAGTAATGCAATGATTGACTCTCACAATTAACAGACAAATATCATGTATATAGGTTAAGAAAAGTTTTATAGATTTATAGTTATGTTTTACCCCCTTCCATTGTTATCAAGGGACAGCCGGGGTTGAGACATCTGGGAGGGTCGGCTTGTCACTATGGTGACATCTTGTGGAAGGGGCTAGCAGCAGGCCTGTTAGCCAAAGGAGCGAGAAGTAAGAAGAAGAAGAAGCTGATAAGGAGCTTTCTCCAAGGCCGTAACCAAGGAGATTGAGAGAAGGAAGATAAGAGCATTCTGCAGCTGGATGAAGCATTTTTAGAAAGTTAGGTGGAGTCAGAGTAACTTTTCACCAATGGCAGGGTATTGAATTATTGTGGCCAATAGCTAAGGTAGAAGAAGGGTAAACAACTGGAAAGTGTATAAAAGATCAGACATTTTCACTAATAAACTGTTGCCAAGAGTTGCCTGTTGTACTGTGTTCATTAAGTTCATTTAATTCCTCCCCCATTTCATGTATCTGCTCCCCCCCATTTTGTGTAAAATGGTTCTGCCCTCCTCAGTTTTCCCGCCACAGTCCTGCCAGTTCTATTGTCAATCTTTTAGGTTATATAATTCCTCCTCCCCTTTTGCCCTCATATGTATGCTTTTTCTCCTCCCTGGGCCAAGTCAATCACCCCCCCACTCCACCTAGTATTCCAGAAGCTTCTCCTCTTTGGGGGTTGTGGTTGGCTGTGGTCCCGGGGCCCCTCCCATACCTGGTACCTATTGGGCTCTCCACTATGTCATTTGTGTTAAGCTCATCCCTTTTTCTCCCCCTATTGGTCTTTTGTAAACCCCTCCCGGGTCCACTCCTTCCCTTTATAACCCTGAGGCACCTTTTGTTCTGGGTCATTCGCTGGTACATCAGGGGGTCCCTCCCTGGCTGGCATCATGGGTTTTCCAATAAACCTGTTTCGCCCCCAGCGAGTGTCCAACTCCTTCCTTCTCTTCGTTTAGCAGCGATCCAGTCCGCAACCAGCACAGCCCGAGCCCTTACGACGCTGAGGGGTGCTGGCGTTATGCAGCTGGGTGTCGGCCTTAACCTCAGCTAGCCGGACACTGACCTAGAAGGCCAGCTACTCCTCGCTGCATCCATTCATAGCAGCTGCCTGGCTGTCTGCAATCGTGAAGTCCTTCCTATTTTTCCACAGCTTTTCCCACAGCTGTGTTTATGGGCTATGTTAGTTATAGGGCATTTCAGTCTATCCTAATTGATGCCATTTTATTAGATAAGTGAATATAAAGCATCTGTTCTGGTTTGGGTTTTTGTTTTTTTTTTTTTTAATGCTGCAGTACTTAAGATTATTAAATCAGCATTTCTATGAGTATTCGTTTTGCAAAACTCAGTATTGGGTAATTGTTATAAATTAAAACAATAACATTCCTTTGTATAAATTAAGTCATATATTAAAGAAATGAGTAGCCAGAAGTTATGTACAAAAGGATCCAACAAGCATTGTTAAAAACGAAATGCAAATGTTACTGTGAATCTTGCTGTTTGAAATACCTTTGAAATAAATTTAACACGACCTTTAGAATGTATTTGCAGGTTTACAAGTTAAGTTCTATAAAAAATCAAATAATGTCAAAGGAAATTCTATAAAGCAGTGCAAACAATGAACCTTTTTTTTTGTTAAGAGTTTTAAAATTGAGTCAGAATTAGTCAGTGAAAATAAAAAAAGATGTTAATTTACAGTATACATGGGCTAATCAACAATTCTAATTAATTTAAAGATGATTTTTGGGATGATTATGCATCTGCAATTAATATGTTTCCTGCAGCACAAATCGTTCTTGTTAATTGCAGGTTCCTGTTAATACTTTCTCATGTATAGTTTTTAACCTTTTTGTAATATCAAATTACTTCAGTTTTGTGATTATTGCATCTGCGTACTTAGCTGCAAAAACCCAACCTTAAAAGCCATGGTCATATTTTGGTTCAAAAATAAGAAAACATGCAAATTAGTATTTTAGTGAGAGCAGTGACAGGCCTGCTATATTCAGAAACCTGCTATTGACTTCAACAGGAGCTGGCATGAGTGTTTAACTATGAATAAATATGAAAGGTAGTTGTTAGTGATTTTCAACATGAAAATGACTTCATAGACATTGTAAACAGAAATGACAGATGGCAAACCTCCAGTCAGAAAACACTGCAACTGAAATTTGCTGTCGCAGACATATTTTATGAAAAATCTTTTCGTTACGATCTTTTCTCTTGAGAAGCTGAGAAACTTCAGAAACTAAATGTAAACAATGATTATCTACTGCTGTGGAATGCAACAAGTACATCTTTGATTAGTCTCATGTAGTTGTTTTCAATTAATAGCCAATCACAGTCCGTCTGTCTCGGACTGTCTGGTCAGTCACAAGATTTTATTATCATTCTATTCCTATTCCTTGCTAGCCTTCTGATGAAATCCTTTCTTCTATTCTTTTAGTATAGTTTTAATATATAATTTTCTTTTAATATAATATATATAATAAAATAATAAATCAGCCTTCTGAAACATAAAGTCAAGATTCTAATCTCTTCCCTCGTCCTGAAACCCCTGTGAACACGACCACAATTTGCTAATGAAACACTTCTCTTCTACACCAAATTAGCATCTCTATGTTTGCTTTTATGAACTTAGAATGTTCTTTTCAGGACTTTTAAAACAAGCAGTGTCTTTGAATTCTAAAATGTCACAAATATAAGGAAAGTGTCCTGGTTTAGGGCAGATTTGGGAGAAAACCTCCAAAAGGGGTCCCCCAGAAAGCAAATCCACATGCCCCCCCCAACTGGTTCGGGAAAAATTTCCTCAGAGACAAGTGGAAAAAACCCTGTTTATTTAAACAGGCAATGCACTCCCCAGCACAAAAAATGAACAATACCAGATGAAAAACCTCATTCGCCACTCTGAAGAGATGACAATTTCAGAAAATCTCTCCTGGGGGTGGTTGCTCTGTTATCAGTCCCTCCAGCACTGGGAAAGGCTGTTCCCCAGAATAGGCCCTGGTAGGCTACAAAGTGCGAGCTCTCTGTGCTCCCCAGGTCCCCAGTCTGGAGCAGGTTCGAACAGTTCCAAGAAAAGGGAAATAAAAAACAGTCCAGGGAAAACTTCTCTGCCTCAGCTAGCTAAACTAACTAAAAAGCAAAGGAGGGCCCTGTTCTGCCCTGTCTGTGCCCAGACACCACAGTTCCACAGAATGTGGAGGAGTGAGTGCAGGCTGATAACAAACTCCGTGCTTCTTCTTGTCCCCGTCTTCGCTCTCAGACCCAGTCTTGAAGGCACAGAATATATTATCCAACATAAACAGAACACCCAATTGGGGATACAAGCATCATAACGTCACCCTAGGATGAAAGTCTATGTCTCAGTGAAGCTGTCTTCTGTCTGATGTAGGAAGGTAACCACATGCACTGTCTTTAGACACTGCAATAAACTTTTTACTTTGTTCTACCATGCTCTAATATATTTGGGAAAATAATATTTATGCAAGCTTGTGTGTCAGTTATAGTTAATTATAGTGGTATCATGTGGATGGATATATGTACAAAGGTTTGCGATAGAAAATATAAGTTCAGACTTGGTTAATTATTATTAGTGGATTAGGAGTGCTTTGGTTGATTTGATTTTGTGGGGTTGTGGTATCTCTTATTTTTAAGTCAGTCTGTAAGATATAAACTCTCTACCCCACACATAATACCTTAAAATGCAAAACAACTCATACTTGTGAGTGAAATACAGCAGAGCACCTTTGTATATATTTCAGGTTATAATTTTGAGATGGTTATTAGAGAAGACTGAATTCTATTTAATTTAAACTTTAAGTATTATATATGCATATAAATTAATATATAGAGCTGTATGTGACTGTTGAGACTTATTAAAAAGGACAGCAGGTCTAGTAGAAAAGTTCACGCATTTTCAGAATTATCAGGATGACAGATAAGGAATACTGATGCTATGTTAAACTTTGAATATAATAATAGACAAATATATAAGTAGCACCACCTGTATATACAATGCAGCTGTTAATTTTCCTTTAAGTAGGAAAAAAGCACTTAAAAAAACCACATCAGGTAATGTCTGCTTGAAAGGATAGCTTACAAATTAGAATTATTACGTGAGCATCTATTCATAAAAAACAATCTTAAATGAAGGTTTGGGATAGTGGTAACACAGACATAACAACAGTACTGACTCCCTAAATCGTGAAGCAATCGCCATTTGAATAGTAAAACCAGAAAAGTTCCACGGACTATCTGTAGAAACTACAGATTTAGCCCGCAGCTGCTTTTGCACAAGGCTGTGCAAATGCAACAGATCCCGTGAGGACGGAATTTCCCATCCAGCCAGGTTTTATTTCCAGCACAGTATCAGCTCACGAGGGTCTGCAGAAGACTGGAACTTTGGCTGTCGCAGGAGTGGCTTGCAGGGCTCTGCCAGCGCACAAGATGCTGGCCGCGCTTCCCCAGGCACATCCTGCCATGTGCAGGGAGTAGGGACACGGCGCAGCCCCTGTCAGCGCTGCCAAACTCTCTGGGTTGCCTCCTCAATGCCCACATGTAGAGAGTTGCGGACATCTTGCCAGAACCGCCCAGAAGGTGGCCTGCTGCTTGCTGCCATCTCTCAGTTGTGTCATGTGCTTGGCAGTGGGCGCTCACCATAGAGGCCCCTGTGGCTCCCCATTCCTGCTGCCTGTGCCACCTCCTTGCTCTTGCAGAGGGGAGGCTGAGAGGCAGCACCCTGCTAGGAAGGGTCCACCCAGCCCCAGCCTCTCATCGTGACACGGCTCTAGCTGATGTTGCCTTGTGCAGGGAGGCACAGGTTCTATTGTGATACTGTCAGGGTCACCTCTAGGATTAAATGGATCAAGGGACCAGGGGCCATCTTCTGGTTCTCCTCCCGCCAGTCCTGGCAGACTTACGGCTGTTTGCTGGCGGCACAGAAGGGGTCGACACGGCTGCTTTGGGGAAGCTTTCGGCACTGGGCAGCCCTGCTCCACTCTGGAGCTCCCCACGGCTGCCCACAGCCAGCAGGGCTCCCCAGCTCCTCAGGTGATGGCTGCTGTGGCATCTTTCAGGCTTCTTGAGCCCTGGCTTTGTTATGAAACAGTGTTCCATGGTTCTGGGTTTCAGCAATTTTTCACTGGCACTTTTGGGTTTTGGTGCGCACAGTTCCACACCAGCACTTCCAGCATCACACACTGCTTCAATTCAGGCTCCCACCTGCACACTGAAGCTGTAAGTGGGCATGCCAGGCCTGTCCATGGTGATGAGGGGCATGTAGCAAAGCAATGGTTTTTGCAGCTGAGGCGTGGGTGGTCCCGGGCACTCTGAGGATGCCCCCAGCAGCAGCTCTACGCATGGCATGGGCACACTCAGCACCGGGACAGCTCCAGCGGCGGGGCTGCCAGCTTCTCTTCTGACTTCTGGCGCTGTGTCCTGGGGTGACTTAATGATGCTTGTATCCCCATTCGTCTGTTTAGCCCAGAAATACGTTTTGCACCTTGTCCTGGTTTGGGGCAAATTTGGGAGACAACCTCCAAAGGGGGCTCCTCCAGAAAGCAAACCCACACGGCCCCTCCCCCCAACCGGTTTGGGAATGATTCCTGGGAAAGAAGTGGAAAGAATCTGTTTATTTAACAGGCAAAACACCTCCCAGCACACAAAATGAACAATACCGCATGACAACACTCTTTCACTGCTCTGAAAAAGATGACAAATTCAGAAAGTCTCTCCTGGGAGTGGTCACTCTGTTATCAGTCCCTCTGGCACTGGGAATAGCTGCTGCAGGCCTCAAGGTGCAAACTCTCGGTGTTTCCCAGGTCCCAGTCCAGTGCAGGCTCAAGTGGTTCCAAGAAAAGGAAAGAAAAAACAGTCCAGGAAAATTCAAACTGCTTAGCTAAACTAACTAACGAGCAGAAGCAAAAGCAAGGGCAAAGCAGGAACAAAGCAGGAGCAAGAGCAAAGCAAAAGCAAAGTAAAAAGCAAAAGCCACACTATGTAGTGCCCTGTCTCTATGTCTTGCCAGCTGTGGGGGAGCATGCTGATAACAGAACAAAACAAAATTTCACTCTTCAGAGTCAGTCTTGAAGGCACAGACCATAATATCCAGCATAAACTGAACAGACGACTGGAAATACAAGCATCATAACATCACCCTAGGACACATCATTAAGATTAGTTCTGAGAGTGAGGGGGAGAAGAAGCACGGAGTTTGTTATCAGAAACTGCACTTGCTCCACTGCATCCTTCTCCTAGACTGTGTTGTCTGCAGATGGACAGGGAGAGACAGCTCTCTTTTGCTTTTTAGTTAGTTTTCAGCTAGCTGAGGCAGAGAAGTTCCTTGGACTGTGGTTTTTCTTTTTCTTGGAACTGTTTAAACCTGCTCTGGACTGAAAACCCAGAAGAGCACCGGGAGCTCACACCTGTGGCCTACCGGGGCCTGGCTTGGGCCACAGCATATCCCAGCACCGGCGGAACAGATAAGAGACTGAGTGAGACGAGCTACAGCCCACGAAGCGGACTTTGTGAGTTTGTAATCTCTTCAGAGCGGCAAGAGGTTATATTATTTAATATTGTTCTCCTTTTTTTTTTGTGCTGGTGAATGCTTTGTCTGTTAAATAAACAGTTTTTTTCCACTTTTTTCCAAGGAAGTATTTTTCCTGAACTGGTTGGAGGAGGGGCCTCTTAAATTTGCTTTCTAGAAGAACCCCTTTGGAAGTTTTCTCCCAAATTTGCCCTAAACTGGGACAAATACTTTTTTTGGTGCCCGACGTGGGCCTCGAGAAAGTGGAAAAACCTTGTACTGATTGCATTTTGGTTATACTTATTCTGTATTGGGATAAAGCAGTCAGTAGCCATGTTGATTAAATTCATAATGTCTCTCTGGGTGGAGGCCTTCATGTGTTTCTAGTCCCTAGGCTTTTTTGAGGTTTTCATACCTTTCTGGTCCCTAGGCTTATTTTCTTATCCAGAAATAGCTCCAGCATTGTCCCTAACATGTAGTTTTTACAGTAGAGGGGCACAGATTAGAATAGCTGTATTGCTGGGCTCAGTGATAATGATTTATAGGGAGTTTACAAAGGTACTGGAATCTGTTTGAGATATGTATTGTTTATGCTTTCTTCATCCTACCCTGCGTCCTAGTTCCAGTAGCATGTTTTGGGGGTTTATTAGTAATTGCACCCAGTTTGTTAGAGGAGGAACAGGGAATGAGGCTTTTCAGCCTTTCCTTCTTCTCCTTTGAATCTATTAAGTCACTTTTTGAGAATGTTCAGTTTCCCCTGAATGTTAAAGATACAACCTTCCTCGTATTTCATCTAGTAAGCTTCCTCTCTATGGTCTGCAACTTCTCTAGAATGAGGGCTGAGATGTCCAGAGGAGCTGATGAGACCCCTGACCCAGAAGTAGACCCAGACATGGAAAATTTTGAGTAGAGTGGAGAATAGGAGAGAATGGGTGGAACCCTGAAGCCATTTTCTGATCTCCCAGACTGGGAATTTTTGCGTGAACAAATTCAGAACACAGACAAGGTGGGGAAATATCTGGAAGAGAACTGCCATGCTGACTCTAAGGAGAAAAATATTATTGCAATAAGGTGGGCCCTGGCCTATGCTTATCGCACACTGCTAGATACTGTAGGGCAGCAGATAGAGGCAGGGGGGCAGGGAGAGAAATCCGCAGCTATCCCAGTCACTCAGACTGCAGCCAACACCCCAGCTACTCAGGTTGTAGCTAAACCAGACAGTGAGCCTAAGCCACTGGCAGTCACCACGGGAAAGAAGCACACAAGCAAACCCAGTAATCAGTGATGATGATCTGGGGAAAGAACCCTCGATGCCAATTCCTGACACAAAATTCAGAGTTTAGGCAACTGACACAAGATCAGAAGTCACTATTGAGTCCTTTTCCCTGAAGAACCTATTGTTTATAATTGTTCCAATTTTTTTTTGTGTGTTGTTGAATGCTTTGCCTGTTATATAAACAGGTGTTTTTTTTCCACTTTTCTCCAAGGAAATCTTTTCCTGAACTGGTTGGGGGAGTGGCCTCTTGAATCTGCTTTCTAGAGGAATCCTGTTGGAGGTTTTCTCCCAAATTTGCCCTAAACCAGGACAGACTGCAATGTTTCCCAGATCTGGTGGGCACCCTGGAGGGAGTCCCAGGTGCCACGGCAGGGGCGATTCCAGCCGCTACCCCCATGTGCCTGGCGTGGCATCTCCTCCCCATGGGCTGCCTCCCCTGCTCTGCCATTTTAGTATGTTTTAGCGGGTTGTGCCTGCCACATCTCCACTGCTGTCCCTGTGTCCCGCTTGGCTTCCAACTTCCCCAGTAAGTCCAAAACAAGCCTCCATGGCTTTATAACGTCTATAGCATCCCTAGCGTCTTCTAAAGCCTGTTTCACAAGCCTCCAGGTTTTGATAATGTCCATAGTGGCTTCCAGAGCCTGTTGCTCATGCTTTACTCCCCCTTGAAGTAAAAAGAGAGGACATACCTTCATAACTGGGTGTTCCACTGACATCCATTCTCCCATATTTACAGCGTCTGTTTTCTTCTATTTAAAAGGGTATATACAAAGGCAGTCCAGACTTTTTGGCAGCTCTCCACAACATAAATGGTTCTTCTCACCATATTTTTGGCAGCTTTTTCGTTGCAGGCAGGCTCTACTCACCCTATTTGGCAGCTTTTTTCGCCACAGTCAGGCTCGCCACACCTCCATATTAGCAGGTTTTTTTTGCTGCAAGCAGGTTCTACTCACCTACCCTCTGTGTCCCCGCTTTTCCCACAGATGGCTGTGTCAATCACTCCGGGTTTCATGACTCATTATGTTAGGGTTGTAATTTTGAAGACAGGCATGCAACTGAACACACTGAGATCATGAGACAAGTAGCCAAGATTTATTATGGATGCAACCCTCCTATAGGGGATTTAAAATTCCCATGCTTGAACAACTGATTGGTCGGGATCTCAGCACTGCCCAGCTCCCTGGCCAATGACATGTCTGCATTCAGGGTTGAATGGGATTGGCTGGGGTCCCCTGTTTGAGCTCGAATCCAACCTATCTTTGTCTTATCCAGGGACTTGTTGTGGTAGATAGGGACAGGCGATCAGAAGATGACGCGATGTGACAGAAAGCGGCAAGATTCCTTTTCCCCTAATTCCCTAAGATAAGAGATCACCCTAGGAATGTAACTAGGAATGTAGCCCCCCTAACGATAGTAATGCTAGTAACTTTCCACTCCTTACTAACCATAGATGGTACTGCAGACCCCCTCTGACGTAGAGAAACCCCTTAGACTATAAAACCCCACGAGAAGAGATAATAAAGGCCTTTGACCATCTACCACATTGGTATCTGCGTGCTCTTTGGCCTGAGCGACCCTGGTGAGGTTGGGTCGCCGTGCTGCTCCTCGAAACCAGGTCGCTTTGCCTTATATCAGAAGGCAACACTTGTTTACTTCTAGGCTGGTCGAGTTTGGGGGTCTGTTATAGCCAAATTTATTGGTGCAGCTTCAGACTAGCTGCAACTGTGATATGCTGTGGCACCTTGCCCTGCCCACTGTCTTGGTATGAAAAGACAGGTGTCTGCTAAGGTAGGCAGGAGCCTCCCTTGAAATGGAAAATGTAAACCACCTCCCTCTGAATTATTATAATTTTGAAATTAAGGGGCTCTCAGGCAAAGATATGGGAATAGGTATAACAGTTCTCTGTAGCAGCCACAGGGCCTGCAAGGTCTCCCTGGCGGTCAGTGTTGGAGAATTTTGCTCAGACATGGCTTGAAGGAAAAAAAAAACATGAAAATATACAGCTGATGGAAAAGTAAAAGGCAGCTGTGAGGAGCAAATTCTCAAAGCCTGTTTCTGTAAACAACAAAGTTCTCAGGCACGTTATGTAAACAGCAGAACTTCTCAGGTTGTTTTTAATAACAAGTAAATATCTTGTCCTTGGATAAGTTTTGGGAAAGCAAAAGTGACAAACATGAAGGCCTTGAGAACCATTCATATCAGGGTGAGAAAACAAATCTTGGTTTCAATAACAAACCACAGGTATTGAAAACAAAAGGAGGGATTAATGTTTAATCTGTAATCAATGATGAGCTCGGGTTTTGCAATATGTATGAACTTAATTAACACGGTTATAAAATGTGCATGCTGGATCAATAAATTGGAGTTCGATGCTGATCAGAGGATGGGTCGTCTCCCTTCACTTTCTACAGGTCAGTTGCCTAAGATAAGAAATGCCTAGTCATGATGACTGGACCAAAGAAGCCCCTCTTCCACCTTTGGATCCTTGTTATCTCTCTGTAAGATGATAGATCATATTTGCCTTAATCCTTACTATTGGACTGTTTCCCAAAACTCCTATACCGTATATAAACACCCACTTCTGCCCAGTTCTGGAGAAGAGTTGTCACTGTGACCCTTTGCAGAAGCTGCCAATAAAGACACCCCTGGAACCTCATACAGCTCTTCTCTCTCACCTCTGCATCTGCTGAGGCACTTAGCAAGCAAAGAGCTGAAATCATTAAAGAGCTGAATTCACTAAAGAGCTGATCTCACTTAAGAGCTGAGCTGCTTGCTTAGATTACCTGCGGCTGGGAGCCTGCCTGAGGGACCCAGACAGGTTGTGCTTAGCTGGACTTTGCTATCCGGACACCTAGAGCAGCCAGGGTCGGAGAGATCCTGAAAACCCCCGCTGTAATAAAAATTTGGCACACCGAACTGCTTGCACCCTAGCACAGCAGAGGAGCAGCATTTGTCTTGAATAGTTTCTGCCTCAGCTCGCTACGCCCTGCTGAAGATAAGTTCTCCATTATAGAAGTTATCTGAAAAGGCATCCAAAACCCCTCCACATCGACATCTGGGACGAGATCCTGAGGAGTCGGACACGGCAGACCACCCACCAGCAGTTTTTATCCACATTCGGCTGAAGAAGTGTAAGTTTTAAAACGACATTATTACATTATTTGCATGCTTTTACCTTGGGTCCTTTTTGTTTGGTTTTTTTTTTTTTTTCTTTTTGCTGCTGGAGGGGAAAAGGGAGTGGGATTGAAACCTAGTTAATTATAATTATCCTAGAACGAGAGATACTTATATTTACAAATACTAGAAATCCTATCCGCTAAGAGCTTTTTGTTCTCTAAAGGAAATCTCTCAAAAACTAACTTGAAAAAATTTATAAAATGGATTCTTTCCCAGTTTCCAGATACTAACACACACCCTATCGATCTAGATTCTTTTTGGGACTCAGTAGGGTCAAGAATATGCACTCTCCAAACTAAGGAAGATTTTTCTGTAACTGGGTTTTTACCTCTTTTTCATTCTATTACCAAAGCGGTATAAAAAAAACGAATATAAAGAGCTCAATTTCTTTGCAACCTTCCTCTGCTGAGGGCATTCTGATCTTATCTCTCCCACCAGTCTCTCTTCAAATGCTAATAACATTCCTCCCCTCTCAGCCTCTGAATCCTATCCTCCCTTTCTCTGGGTCCAAATGCCATCTCTGGGGCCGCTCCACCCTCAGGCCCCCTTCCTGAGACAGGGAACACAGAATTTGCGCTGCGCTCACCCACCCCCTCCGCGCCCGCAGGGTCCGTGGAGCCCGCCCATCCTTCAACTCTCCCCCGACAAGCGTGGATTCTGCTCTACCGGTTAAGCAACCCACATCACGCTGCTTGTACCCTCCCCCCGCGCACACACCTTCGAGTGTAACTGCGTCGATTTCTATCGAGTTTGCTCCCCCTCACCCCAGTATCTCAGTGCAGCCCGCTGTGACCCCCCTACTCCTGCCACTGCGCCTCCACCCCCAACCCCACACCTCTCACCCCTGCTACAAGTCCTGCCACAAGTCCTGCCACAGCAGGAGGTCTTCTCCCTGCCTGCCTACCAGCCGCAACTCCAGCAAACCACGCTGTATGCCCCGTTATGCCAGCTGTGGCAGCAGCAGCCCCTCCAAATCCCACCGCCTCCTCTCCCCCACTTCTCCCTTGCCCGCATCCCCAGGCTTTGCAACCACCCACCCACCCTCAGGGTCCCCAGAACGGCACCTCCAAGACCCCCCCACAGTGGCACCCCACTTCTCCACGTGCCTCAGTCCTGCACAGGCTGCACCACACATAGCGCTGCTATTGCCACTCCACTGCTGCCTCCCTCTAGCCAAGCTCTGCCATGTGCCCCCCCCACACCCACTTCAGTCCCCTACATCCCTGCAAACTTGCTCCAACACACCAAAAAAAGCATACTGCATCACCTGCTCACTCTCACTCCTTGACTAAGGACAGTAGTGACAGCGAGTCCGATTTTGATACAGAGGACATTGATCCATGGGCTCTAATCAAAATGGAAGTGATTCAGGCAGGGGATTGGGGACTAGCTCAAAGAATTTATGCCTTCCCAGTAATTTATGTAAAGGGAAAAATAGATGGTGCCACCACTAAAACAATGTGGGAACCTAACACAAATAAAGAACTTGTACAACTACGAAATATAGCCAAAGAACATGGTGTAAGTTCACATAATTTTAGAAATTTCCTAGAAGCTATCTTCTCGGCATATGCTTTAGTACCTCACGATGTTAAAAATATTGCCCACTGCATTCTTTCCCTGGCAGAATATATGCTATGGGAAAGGCATTGGAAAAGACAATTAAAAACATTATCAGACACCTATGCTAAAGATGCAAATAGGCCAGATTTTACAGTCAAACAGCTGGCTGGAGGAGGGAATTTAAAGAAACCCTCTGACCAAGATAACACCTTACCTGAGGCAGCACTATAAGACTTGGCTATTGCAGCAAAAACCTCCTTACTTTTTACCCCAGATGACTCTATTCCTACCCAACATTTCTCTAATATTAAACAAGGAGTAGATGAAAGCTTCATCACATTTGTGTACAGAATTAAGGATGCTCTGGAAAAACAGATAGAGAGCACAGAGGGAAGAAAAGAACTGTTGTGTAAACTTGCCATGAGTAATGCTAATGAACAGTGTAAAACAATTCTGAGGGCCCTACCCTTAGATACAGAATCTACCATAGAGCAAATGGTGGAAAGCTGTACACATAATTTATCCACTGAAAACACAGTAGCCCAAGCAGTTGCTAAGGGTATTGCAGAAGGAGTTTCTGGTGAATTTGCAGTAGTGGCTTCCAAATACCAGGCCCGCTGCTTTCACTGTGGAGATTTTGGACATTTTATAAAAGACTGCCCAGACAGGTCACCTACCCAAAACTCCTGTAACACCTACCACAACCTCCAGAATCAGCTACCAACAGTGTTTGGGAAACTTCCAGCTGAGCACGGTCAGGCCCCATGCAAAGATAACAAATCAAAAGCCATCCAGACCCAGCCACGCATCAGCCCAGGAGATTGCAGACCACATGAAGAGGATCCAACACATGGAGCGATACAGATGGGAACCTGGTGGCAGCTGGTAACTGCTCTGTCCATTGACTTTTATAATGAGAATGTTTATCGTGTTCCCATAGGCAAGCATGGACCAAAAGGTGGTCTTTTTGACATCTTAATTATAGGAGACACTCTCCATGGCCCAGAGGAAATCTTTGTTGTTCCAGAAGTACAAACAGTGCACCCGGGACAAGAAATCTCTGTCCAGCTGTGCTGCATGGACTTACCATTTACCTTTCATGGGGAACTCCCATGGCACAAGCCTTTCTACTCCCAAAGAATCACAGGGAACAGCTTCCTCTCAACCGTGCAGCAATGTGGGCACGAGTTGTGGGACCAAGTAAGCCTACCATTTTGTGTGGTCTATCCTGCAGAAGAGAGAAGATCTACTGACCAGGGATGCTGGACATCGGTGCTGATGTGACCATCATCACTCGCTCAGAATGGCCCGCACGCTGGGAACTACAACCAGTAGCAGGCATGATTTCAGGGATTGGTGGAGCTA